>NC_133797.1:23719739-24319739 GCF_043250625.1 Sebastes fasciatus | reverse complement strand
TTCAGACAGTTCTTGTTAAAGCACAGTCACACCAGCATTTAAAATATTGATATTTCACTGTGAAATCAATTCATATCAATAGAATCACTGCAATTAGTGAATTTGCTTGAGTGGGCACTGTGCCACTTTTTTGGTGTGACCGGGCCTTCAGGGTATAGCATACACAAACTCCACAACATTAACCAATTATAATTTCTACACATAAATCAAAAACAACACTTTGTAGCATAAGAAGACTTTAGTGAAAGCTACAAGTTAAGATGAATAAATTAAGATTCCACTGAAAAACACATGACCAGGGCTTTCCACAAGCATCTCATAAAAAACAAGCATTGAATTAAAGACAAAGGAACTTCTTGTTGCCTCTGACCTTTGTGAACTTTCATGTGTGTTTTGAGGTTTCCACGCTGCGTGAATCCTCTTCCACATATGAAGCACTTGAAAGGTCTTTTCCCTGAGTGAATCACAAGGTGTCGGTGCAGAGCGGTGTTGTTAGAGAAAACTCTCCCGCAGGTCGGACAGTCTTTCTTCTTGAGTCTGCGAGACCCCTGGCATTGGTTTGGCTCCTTTGACGTCTTTTCCTGAGGCTGTTCATGGGAGCTGCTATGTTCAGATTCTGGCCGTATTAAAGTTTCTTCTAAAATAAAAAAAAGGGAAAGGTAGTTAACATATGGTAATGTTTTCAAGGATAAAGCTGCTCCAATAGTAGTGTCACAAAACTGCAGACAGTCTCTCTCTCTCTCTCTCTCTCTGTTCCCTGTCGTTTCCTTTCTATCTCTGGATTGGCTATAATGGAGGGGGGGTATAATTACAGCCAAAAGATCTGTTTACAACCACGAAAAGCAAGCAGGCTAAGAAACCATGTTCTGTCTGTTTATCGATCTCCTCCGCTTTGTTTCAGTACTCTGGACAGTGCCGCACCTACACACAACAAACAGGGCAGCTAAGCGATAGTCACGTGTATCTCCGCAATTTTTTTTATTGTTTTTTGCTATTTCTGTATCGATACATAAAGCTTAAACAGGGCATGAGAAAGCAAAAACATGATTCGATGATCACTTGACGAAGACTTGACCAATCAGATTCAACTATGTACATTTCTTACTCTGGGACACCCCTACTGTTAATATTTTTACTGCACCTTTTCTAATAAAACTACAATACAAACGTGATCTGCACTGAAATAAAATCATGTACCTTGAGTTTATTCCATATTATTTTCTCTAAATTATTTATCGATGCACCGATATCGGATTGGACATCGGGCCGATACTGACTCAAATAGCTGGAATGGGTATCGTAACAATGGGGCCGATCTATTCAACTCAATTCTATGTTTATATACTATTTATATTATATAATGGAATTTAATTCCTGTTTAAATTTGACCAATAAATATTCTACATCATAACTGGTAGAATTTGAACAACATGAAAGACCAAAGTCTTGATTGTAAATCTGTAAGTGTTATATCCCAGCCAACATGGCTATCGATGTGGGTTCTAGGTGGGTCACTAATGGGAAATTAGTGCATGGGCTCAGAATGGGCAACACAAATGGGGCCCACTTGGGTCAACTAAGTTGGTCCCTACCCGTGTGGTTCCTAGTTGGGTCACTACTGGGAAATTAGTGCATTGGGCCACCATGAAAACTGTGGACAAACCAACTTACAACCCATATTTCAGCCCATGGAGTTCCCATGTAGTTCCCACATAGAACTTAAACCTGGGGCCGAGATGGGTTTTGGTTTATGTTGCCCAGATTGGGCCCATATAACACCCAGTGTACTCCTGCATGAAACCCACAAGGGCAATTGGCATGGGGCCATTATTGAACCCACGAACAATCCCATATAGGGCCAATTTTTCAGCCCATTTACTACCCACATGGGCCCCACATACAAATGTTGGCTGGGATGTGTTCACGAAAAAACATAATACTGTACCACTAAAGTCAAACTCACCTGTAGGTGCTGTTCTGTGATCCTGGTCCTGTTGTGTTTCAGGTCTGAGTTCTTCATGGTGATTTACCTCTGGACCCATCTTGTTGCTCAGGTGCATTGTCTCTGATGTGGTGTTGTGTGGGAGGGGTGTGAGGTCAGAGGTCAGAGGATGGTGATACAGAGGAAGTCCCAGAAGGCCAGGAGGGCTGCTCTGCTGGACAGCTCTCTTTAAAGTGCTCCTGATCCTGTGATCATGAGGTTTTAAATTATCACCACGTGTCTAATTATAGGGTTTCATTTAATGAACCAGAGTTGCAGCACAGACAACAGTATTTGACCTCTAGATGAGATATCTCAGCTAGGATGACCACCGTCTTTGAGGAAACTTGTTATTAGCCAGCTAGCTAGTCCATTAGCCTCCCCTCTAAGCTGTCACAAGTCAACAATGACAAATAACAGTCCCCACAGATTCACCATCGAGTCCAACGTGATTATAATACGTTAATACGTTCAAACAATGTGTTAAATTAATGCCCCCTAACTAATGAGTTAAGTTAAATTAGCATTTGGATCTGAAGATAACGTTTCTAGCTTTAGCTGCTAGCCAATAACAGCAATGTCGGAACTTCCGGTTGTGCTTTTGAAACCAAAATAAAAGCCCCACTAATATAACATATTTCATTGTAGTATCTTATAGACTTTTATGATGTTTCATTATAATCCATTAATAAATCAATCAATTTAAAACAGCTATTATGATAGTCCTGATTAAATCTGGCATGCAAATGATATATTATAAAAGTATAAAGAGAATTATTAAATCTCTTATATTTACTTTTTCTTTCTGCACAGTAAATAATGAATTAATAGTGATAATATGTCAATGTTGTGTTAACAGTTTGTTTTTCTGCCTCTAAGTGACCAAAATCAGTTGATACAGCTTTTGCAAACACATAAAAGTAAACAGTAACATTAGTAAAAGTATAAGAACAGTGCAATTATCAAAAGTACTCATTCTAAATATACTGTCAGTTTAATGATAATATCCAGACTGAGTGGTGGAAAGTAACTAAGCACATTCACCCAAGTACTGTACTTAAGTACAATTTTGACATACTTGTACTTCACTTGGAAATATTGTACTTTTTACTTCACTACATTTATCTGACACTTATAGTTATGTTTTTTTAAATATATAAAATATATATGCTTATATATGATGCAATCCCAATCAATGATGATATTTCCTTATTCTGTCTTTTCAATTAATTATGAATTAAAAGACTAAATCATTCGATCCCAAACAAAGGAGCAGGAGGCACACATGATAAGGGAAAACATTTTTTTGCACAGCAGACACTTTGAGTTGTCAAATACAGGTGTAATTAATGGCATTATTATCTGCTGCATTGCGTTACAGTAATTGCTGGAACAGAGCCATAATAAATGTTATCACATCCACATGTGCTTTTCCTGCAATGACGATGCAAAATGTCTTCTATAAAGAAGCAAAAGCACCCTGATGTTAACAAGGCTATCAACATTATAATTCACATTTTTTTACTTCCGCAGAGGGGCAAGGCAGAAATAATTTGAGCAACACAATTTGTATACAAAAATAAATTGATAGAAGTACACTGTTATCCTATCATATTGCTTGAACAATCACTTCAGTCACTTGAAAGATATTTTATTTCATACATGGGCAAACTGTAATATATTTACTTTTCCAGTTTATACCCTCTCAGACTATTGTGAATTCCCAGGTGATATTATTGATTATTTACCACTAACGGCTGTTGTTTTGGTCTACCCAATGGTTTTGTTTGAGGTTTTGGCTTCTTGTCGTGAATCTTTAGATGCTTTCGATAACCTTGATCGTAATAGAAGCGCTTGCCACATTTCTCACAGGTATACGGTTTCTCCCCGGTGTGAACTCGCAGGTGAACTTTCAGAACAGAAGCTTTTGAGTAACTTTTACCGCAGATTGAGCAGAGGTGAGGCCGCTCTCCGGTGTGAGTCTTGAGGTGCAAGTTGAGGTTGGAGGATTGTGAAAATGCCCTCCCGCACTGATCACAGTGGAAATTCTTTTCTCCAGTGTGTATCAATTGGTGTTGTTTAAGTGCAGCCGCTGTGACGCAACTCTTTCCACACTCTGAACAGAGGAAAGGTGAATCTCCTGAGTGAATGCGTGTATGCATTTTAAAATAATGTTCATTTTTGAATGTCTTGCCACAGTCAGGACACGCGTAAGGCTTTTTGTGGCTCTCTCGGTGTTCCTCCAGCTGTTGTTTCTGAGGAAAGTCCATGCCACACTCTCCACACACATGAACCATTACAGGAGATTCTTTAGGCGGATTCTTCTCTTGAATTAATGTCCAATTTGGTAACTCTCCTGTGAGAAAAACAAAGACATTTATAGTCGTTTATTTTCAAACAGTTCTGCATTTTTTATTAAAAAAACAACAACATTGAATTAAAGACAAAAGAGCTTCTTGTTGCCTCTGACCTTTGTGAACTTTCATGTGTGTTTTGAGGTTTCCACGCTGCGTAAATCCTCTTCCACATATGAAGCACTTAAAAGGTCTTTTCCCTGAGTGAATCACAAGGTGTCGTTGCAGAGCGGTGTTGTTAGAGAAAACTCTCCCGCAGGTCGGACAGTCGTAGTTCTTCTTGAGTCTGCGAGGCCCCTGGCATTGGTTTGGCTCCTTGGACGTCTTTTCCTGAGGCTGTTCATCGGCGCTGCTGTGTTCAGATTCTGGCCGTCTTAAAGTTTCTTCTAAAAAGTGAAAAAAAAAACATATCGTAATATTTTCTAAGGAACATTTAATAAATTCTATGCCTTCAGAGGCTGCCCTCCATGGCGCAGACCCGAACTCTCCTGGACAAGCCACACACAGTGATGGCTAAAGGCGTCTTTGAAATCAGACAGTGGGCCAGCAATAGAGCTGAGGTGGTACAGCACCTGCAACTTCATACCAAACCTACCAGCAGTGAGCTATGGCTCTCTCAACCAGCAAGCAGTCCTCAAGAACCCACCTTGGGTCTACAATGGAGTTGTCTCCCTGACACCCTCAGTTACAAGCATTGAGTGGCCTCATCTGCCGAGAAGCCTACGCTGCGCGCTCCATCTACCGGGTCCTCGCCAGCCAGTATGATCCTTTGGGTTATCTGCTCCCTTACACCACCAGAGCCAAAGTGATCGTCCAAGATCTGTGGCAAGCCAAAAGGGATTGGGATGACCCACTTCAACCACCGGGACTCAGGGATTCATGGCTCCGGTGGGAGCGAGAACTGGAAGGCTTGTCACAAGTCCAATTGCAGAGGTGTTATGTCCCACTATATGCCGACAAGATGGACACGGAACGAGAGCTGCATGTCTTCTACCATGTTTTGTTCCAGGCTTATTGTCTGTGAGTTTCCTCACTCCTTCCTGAGGTCCTTTGAAACTAAATAAAGATTTTAGTTTAAAGCTCAAACAGCATATTCTACATCATGCCTGGTAGAGTTTGAACAACAAGAAAGACCAAAGTCTTGATTATCTTGAGTATAAATCTGTAAGAGTTGTACACAACACCACTCCAGTCAGACTCACCTGTAGGTGCTGCTCTGTGATCCTGCTCCTGTTGTGTTTCAGGTCTGTGTTGTTCTTCATGGTGGTCTACCTCTGGACTCATCTCACTCAGGTGCATTTTCTATGAAAACAACAGTCCCGACAGATTCACCATCGAGTCCAACGTGAAAATAAAACGTTAAATTAGCTGTAAATATCTCAACCTCCTGTGTAACACTGAGCTAACCGAGCTAGCTAACGTTTAACAACAGACATGTTGACCAACCTCAGCAATGATTTCTCCCTCAGGTAAAAAGTAGTCTCCCGACAGTTTATTGAAACGACTTAGCGATATTTCTACCTTTCATGCTCAATACGTTCAACCAAGGTGTCATATTAATGCCACCTAACTAATGAGTTAAGTTAAAGAAGCGTTTGGATGTGAAGAAAACGTTTCTAGCTTTAGCTGTTAGACACTAACAGCAGTACCGGAACTTCCGGTTGTGCTTTTGAAACCAAAATAAAAGCCCCACTAATATAACATAATTAAATTGCAGTATCTTATAGACTTTTATGGTGTTTCATTATAATCCATTAATAAAATCAATCCATTTGAAACAGCTATTATGATCGGACTAATTAAATCTGGCATGCAAATTATATATTGGAGTCCCCCTGCACTATATTCATCTTTAACAGTCTCTTCTGCACTATATTCACTTTTTTAATAGTCGTGTATCACAGCTGTTACCCTGCACTATATTCAGTTATAACAGTTTTCCTCATCTCCTTGTATTTTTATATCTGGTATATTTTTTTGTACTTTGTAATTTGCACTACTAACTTTTTTACTGCCTTTTTACTAACATGTTTTGCACTATGGAACTGTGATGCTGGAAACTTGAATTTCCCTCGGGATCAATAAAGTTACTATCTATCTATCTATTATAAAAGTATAAAGTATAGTATAAATCTCCCAATTAATGATGAAGATCAGTTGATACAGCTTTTGCAAACACATAAAAGTAAACAGTAACATTAGTAAAACTATAAGCAAAGTGCAATTATCAAAAGTACAAGTACTCATTCTACATATACCGTCAGTTTAATGATAATATCCAGACTGAGTGCTGGAAAGTAACTAAGCACATTCGCCCAAGTATTGTACTTAAGTACAATTTTGACATACTTGTACTTAACTTGGAAATATTGTACCTTTTACTGCACTACATTTATCTGACACGTATAGTTAGTTATGTTTTTTTTTAAATATATAAAAAACATATATGCTTATATATGATGCAATATTATACTACTAATCTCCACTTTGAGGAACGGCAACACTAAAATACTCTTTGAGGAACTGCAACACTAAAATACTCTTAGGTGTATTTGTTAATGATAAAAGGAGAATAATATAATATTCTATAACACTTTGAACGGAGCCATTCGGCCTTATGAGTACTTCTACTTACTTTAAGTAGCTGATAATACTTCTATACTTCCACTTCAGTAACATTTTTAATTCAGAACTTTTACTTGTATTTTTAGACCATTGTATTTCTACTGTTACGTGAACATATTCCGTTGTGGTTGGAGTAAAAAGTAATCCTCTGGTGGGTAAAAGGTTAATGACAACTTACCCTTTTGGGTCAAAAAACAATAAAACAAGCTGGACAGTTCCAAACTATTTATTTTTTGATGAGCAGGAGGCACACATGATCAGGGAAAAATGTGACACAGCAGACACTTTGAGTTGTCAAATACAGGTGTAATTAATGGCATTATTATCTGCTGCATTGTGTTAAAATAATTGCTGGAACAGAGCCATAATAAATGTTATTACATCCACATGTGCTTTTCCTGCATTGAAGATGCAAAATAAGATCGCTGTGTCGTTAACAAGGTTATCAACATGTTAGGGAAAAAACATGCGGTTCATGTTCTTGATAAGGTTATTTCAATAAAATGTGATAATTGCTTCCGAAGAGGGGCATGACAGAAAAAAAGTTGACTACACCATATGCTACATGTGATAACTATCATATTGCTTGATCACTTCAGTCACTTGAAAGACATTTTATTTCACACATGGGCAAACTGTAATAGATTTACTTTTCCAGTTTATACCCTCTCAGACTATTGTGAATTCCTAGGTGACATTATTGAATTTTTACCACTATCGGCTGTTGTTTTGGTCTACCCAACGGTTTTGTTGGAGGTTTTGGCTTCTTGTCGTGAATCTTCAGATGCGCTTGATAACCTTGAGAGTAATAGAAGCACTTGCCACACTTCTCACAGGTATACGGTTTCTCCCCGGTGTGAACTCGCAGGTGAACTTTCAGAATAGATGCTTTGGAGTAACTTTTACCGCAGATTGAGCAGAGGTGAGGCCGCTCTCCGGTATGAGTCTTGAGGTGTATGTTGAGGTTGTAGGATTTTGAAAATGCCCTCCCGCACTGATCACAGTGGAAATTCTTCTCTCCAGTGTGTGTCAACTTGTGTTGTTTAAGCGAATCTGCCGAGGCATAATTCTTTCCACACTCTGAACAGAGGAAATTTGAATCTCCCGAGTGAATGCGCTTATGCATTTCAAAATACTGTTCGTTTTTGAATGTCTTGCTACAGTCAGGACATGCGTAAGGCTTTTTATGGCTGTGGCGGTGTTCCTCCAGCTGTTGTTTCTGAGGGAAGTCCATGCCACACTCTCCACACACATGAACCATCACAGGAGATTCTTTAGGCGGATTCTTCTCTTGAAGTAATGTCCAATTTGGTAACTCTCCTGTGAGAAAAACAAAGACATTTACAGTCATTTACAGTTCTGCATTTTTAAGGCACAGTCACACCAACATTTAAAAGATTAATATTTCACTGTGAAATCAATTCATATCAATGGAATTACTTCAATCAGTGTGTTTGCTTGAGTAGGCAAAGTCTACCCACGTACATTTTTTGCTTTTAGGCCGTGTTGCACCATCACTTTTATTAAATTACCACTGGCAGACAGTTATGAGAAAGGAGTAAATGGTGCAAATTTATCTTTTGAAAAAATGAACATTTGTCCCTTTAGCAACTGAGATTAGTATTTCGCTGTGTCACTTGGTGTGTCCCTCCTTTAGGGCATAGCTAACACAAGTTCCACAACATTAATCAATTAAAATTTCTGCACATAAATCAAAGACAACACTTTGTAACATAAGAAGACTTCAGTGGAAGTACGAGATCAGATCTACATAATTTATCTGTAATTTAATAGGAGAAAAAACAATTAAGATACAAATAAGTTTAGTAGAAATTAAAGGTAGTATTGATAAAATTTACAGTATAACATCCAGCCACTAGAAGTCACACTCTCCCTCATCTGTTCAATTGCATTCACTTCACAACAAGTGGTTGCCAGTTCGTTGTACAACCTGCATATTTGATGGTGAATGGAATGATTCAGACAGACCATCATGTCAAGTGATAAATCTTTCGTGGTAATGAAGTCATTTTCCAACATGTCGCCACAGGATTACATTAGCTATAGATTTAGGTTACTTTGTTTCTATACGCAGGTTTACGGCATACTTATTTTCCAGTCGGCCACCCACTTCTATATCCCCTCTGATGCGCATCTTCGTTATACATTGTTTGAGGGAACTATAACATTATGCTAACTGGACACAACCGTTACTAATGCTAACGTAGCTCCTCAAGGATTGAAGCGTTTATTTTTGTCATTTTGATAATCTAACCGGTGACAACACATTAGTTAAGGTTGCAAGGACTATGGCTGTTGGTAGTTGTTGGTTTTGTTTAAATTTGCAAAATTCAAATTTTATGGGTTATCGTTGTTCGGACGATTAAGCTAAGATAGTTAATATGTGCTAACGTCAGTTGTCACTTGTTGCCATGGTAAATATTCACATATCCTGCAGCCTGATGGAGACACCGGTGTCAGTGCGACTACGCATGGCAGAGGAAGCCTTCTTTTATCGCACTTGGGATAGATACCGGAGTGAAGCCGAGCGCTTACTGTCAAACTCAGCCATTTATCAGTTTTTTCCACACTAACTGGCAACTTGATTGCTGACGACACGGGGATACCACGTGATACCAACGTCGTTATATTATTGGCTCACAAGCCTTGTTAGAAGTGGGAACCAAACGTCAGATATCTTCCACAGAGTTAAACAAAACATTAATTTTGGACCCTCCAAAATGTTTTAATTATTAATTCACAATCATAATTATTTTCTTAGGGAAAAGTCATACTTTTAATCTGTATCTTTCTAAAACCTCTGTGGATGTATTATGTTTTAAAAATTATTCGTCTACATAGAAATGTTATCAATAAGACCTTTAAGAATTCAATGAAAACACATGATCAATGATTTCCACAAGCATCTCATTCTCAAGAGAAAGGAACTTCTTATTGCCTCTGACCTTTGTGAACTTTCATGTGTGTTTTGAGGTTTCCACGCTGCGTGAATCCTCTTCCACATATGAAGCACTTGAAAGGTCTTTTGCCTGAGTGAATCACAAGGTGTCGTTGCAGTTCGGTGTTGTTAGAGAAAACTCTCCCGCAGGTCGGACAGTCTCTCTTCTTGTGTCTGCTTGGCCCCTGTTTTGGCTCCTCGGACGGCTTTTCCTGAGGCTGTTCATGGGAGCTGCTGTGTTCAGATTCGGCCCGTCTTAAAGTTTCTTCTAAAAAGAGAAGAAAAAAAAAACAGGTAATATACATATGGTATTGTTTTTTAAGGAACATTTATAAAGCTGCACCAATGGTAGCAGCAGGTATGAAAACCTGAAAAGGCACACCTCCACAGCGACTGCCCATAGTTCAGCCAGCCCATCAGTTCAGGAAATACACACTCTCATTGCAACAAACAGACGCACATGGCTAATTATTATGCAGAATGACATCATCGGACCTTTCCATCTCATTGCCTTGAATGCCTTTGTTGGTTGGTTGGTTGGATTAATTGGTTAGGTTTAGGTATGAGGAGTGAACAAAATGTAGACACCCTGCACACCACATTCCTCGGGTCATCAAGGTGCACGATAACATGTAGGTATATCATGCCCAGAGGGGAGTCAGGTGCAACACAAATGACACAGACAACCCTTTTCACCAGTCCTGTGTCGTTCCATATAGATAGATAGATAGATAGATAGATAGATAGATAGATAGTAACTTTAATGATCCCGAGGGAAATTGAAGTTTCCAGCATCACAGTTCCATAGTGCAAAACATGTTAGTAAAAAGGCAGTAAAAAAATTGGTAGTGCAAAGTACAAAGTACAAAAAAATATACCAGATATAAAAATACAAGGAGATAAAGAAAAACTGTTAAAACTGAATATAGTGCAGGGTAACAGCTGTGACTATTAAAAAAGTGAATATAGTGCAGAAGAGACTGTTATAAATGAGTATAGTGCAGGGTGACTCCAGGAGCTTAGTCTATGAAAGTGCACTGTGTGCATTACTATCTGTTTTGTTCCAGGCTTATCGTGTTTCAGTTTAAAGCTCAAACAGCATATTCTACATCATGCCTGGTAGAGTTTGAACAACAAGAAATACCAAAGTCTTGATTATCTTGAGTATAAATCTGTAAGAGTTGTACACAACACCACTCCAGTCAGACTCACCTGTAGGTGCTGCTCTGTGATCCTGCTCCTGTTGTGTTTCAGGTCTGTGTTCTTCTTCATGGTGATCTACCTCTGGACTCATCTCACTCAGGTGCATTTTCTATGAAAACAACAGTCCCGACAGATTCACCATCTAGTCCAACGTGGAAATAATGCGTTAAATGAGCTGTAAATATCTCAACCTCCTGAGTAACACTGAGCTAACCGAGCTAGCTAACGTTTAACAACAGACATGTTGACCAACCTCAGCAGTGATTTCTCCCTCAGGTAAAAAGTAGTCTCCCGACAGTTTATTGAAACGACTTGGCGATATTAACTTCTCTCTCATTTTTTATGCTCAATATGTTCAAACAACGTGTTAAATTAATACCTCCTGACGAATGAGTTAAGTTAAATAAGCGTTTGGATGTGAAGAAAACGTTTCTTGCTTTAGCTGCTAGCCACTAACAGTAGTACCGGAACTTCCGGTTGTGCTTTTGAAACCAAAATAAAAGCTTCAGAACCTGCTGAGTCCTCACTAAGACCAGAAAGTGGATCATACCAGTCCAGTTCTGAGGTCTCTACACTGGCTCCCTGTCTCTCAGAGAAATTGATTTCAAACTACTCCTGCTGGTTTACAAAGCACTAAATGGTTTAGGGGCCAAAATACATTTCTGATCTTCTGCTATGTTCTGAACCATCCAGACCTCTCAGGTTCATCTGGATCAGGTCTGCTTAGTGTCCCCAGAGTCAGAACTAAACATGCAGAAGAAGTAGCATTCAGTTTTTATGCACCAAATATTTGGAAAACCCAGAAACCTGCAGGACCAACTCCAACTCTGAGATCTTTTAAATCAAAGCTTAAAACCTTCCTGTTTTGCTGCTGCCTTTTATTAAACCAGATAATGATCTTATATTGCACTAGAGCTTTTACTCTTGTGTTATACTCTATTTTAGCTTCTATCCTAGCTTTTATTTTTAGCTTGTTTTTATTTTCTAATCTTTAATGTTTTAATGTTTTAATTATGTCTTAATGTTCTTTTGCACTTTGTCGCAATGTTCTTGAATGTTTATGTAAAGCACTTTTAATTTCCCTGTTGCTGAAATGTGCTCTACAAATAAAGCTGCCTTGCCTTGCCTTGCCTTCACTATTTCTTTAATTGTCGTCGCTTATAGACTTTTATAGTGTTCATGTTTACTTATAACACATTAATCAATCCATTTTAAACAGCCATTATAATCGGATTGATGGAATCTGGCATGTCAATTATGTATTATAAAAGTATAAAGACAATCATTAAATTAGTCAGTTATTGATTATATTTCCTTATTCTGCCTCTCCACATCAGATCTGCTCCCTCTACAGAGTCTTTCAAAGCACAGCTCAAGGCCCACCTCTTTTCTTTGGCTTTTGAATGTACTTGAATTGTGATTACTAATTGGCCTTTTTATAAATGCTCATTATAACAGTCTTTTACTCATGGATTTTGTCTTGGTCTCTGTCTGTGGATGTGTGTGATTTTGTTGTCTGCTCTGTTGACCTGTTTTTATTCTGCCTATGTCTGTAAAACACTGGTCAGCTCATGTTGTTTTAAATGTGCTATAGAAATAAATTTGACTTGACTTGACTTGACTATTCTTAATTTTATTTGTTGTATAATTTATCATTTATTTTTATTTTTATCTTTATATTGTAAAACATTTTGCAGAATTTTAATGAAAAATCTGAACAAGCGAATATATTGTATTGAACTCTTGAAATAAAGTATTTAAAAAAAACAAAAAACTTTTAGCGCCACAGCGGTCAAAAACCAAACACTTTGTCCTTCCGGGGTCAAACACCAAACGACAACAGTTCCTACACTCTTTGGTTTCTACCAGAGCCCCTAGATGCCAGCACAGCGACGCCCAATGCACACACAGTAAATAACAAAATAATGTCTGGTTATTCCAACAACATATTTGGCTCATACAAGGACATTACTACTCATATTATTACACTATTATTCATAAGGTACTTTCAAACGGCTCTCAACATATAAAGCTGACAACAGATGCCGTCTTACAAAAACAAATCTTTACATTGTTTTCCTTCTAAAGAGGGGCATGCCAGAAAAAGTTTCAGAACCATAATTTGTTATCAAAAATAAACTCCCAACAATGACAGTATACTATTATCCTGCGGCATGTTCATGACAACCCAATGCATGAAGCAGCATATACAGTATTTGTGTATGAAGATATAAAAATAGTTCTGACTAAAAAATACAAGCATATATAAAGTAATTCAATGCAGAGTCTAAAATATATTTAAGTACAAACTTCTTGTTTTATTTTGCCAAGAAAGCAGTAAAAACTTTTCCTTTGTAACACACCAATGTATACTGTGATCTGTAGAGTCAAAATATATGATAAAATCAACTCTGGTCAAAGGTCAAGTTTAAGTGAATCACATTTAAAGACACAGAAACAAATATTATCAACAATGATTCACAATATTATAATTTATTTTCTTTAATACTATAGTACAATACATGTATTAAACAACAGAACTGACTGTACACCATATACATGTGATACTATCATATTGTTTGAACAATCACTTCAGTCACTTGAGATATTTTATTTCACACAACTGTAATAGATTTACTTTTCCAGTTTATACCCTCTCAGACTATTGTGAATTCCCAGGGGACATTATTGATTTTTTACCACTATCGGCTGTTGTTTTGGTCTACCCAACGGTTTTGTTTGAGGTTTTGGCTTCTTGTCGTGAATCTTCAGATGCGCTTGATAACCTTGAGAGTAATAGAAGCACTTGCCACATTTCTCACAAGTATACGGTTTCTCCCCGGTGTGAACTCGCAGGTGAACTTTCAAATCGCATGCTTTGGAGTAACTTTTACCGCAGATTGAGCAGAGGTGAGGCCGCTCTCCGGTGTGAGTCTTGAGGTGCACGTTGAGGTGGGAAGATTGTGAAAATGCCCTCCCGCACTGATCACAATGGAAATTCTTCTCTCCAGTGTGTGTCAACTCGTGTTTTTTAAGCGAATCTGCTGTGACGCAACTCTTCCCGCACTCTGAACAGAGGAAAGGTGAATCTCCTGAGTGTATGCGC
The DNA here is from genome assembly GCF_043250625.1 of Sebastes fasciatus. Classification (NCBI taxonomy): domain Eukaryota; kingdom Metazoa; phylum Chordata; class Actinopteri; order Perciformes; family Sebastidae; genus Sebastes; species Sebastes fasciatus. Next base: position 24,305,511 of record NC_133797.1, on the reverse strand, counting down.
TTATGTATTTTAAAATAATATTCATTTTTGAATGTCTTGCCACAGTCAGGACACGCGTAAGGCTTTTTGTGGCTCTCTCGGTGTAACTCCAGCTGTTGTTTCTGAGGGAAGTCCATGCCACATTTTCCACACACATGAACTGTTAGAGATTCTTTAGGCGGACTCTTCTCTTGAACTAATGTCCAATTTGGTAACTCGCCTGTGAGAAAACAGAGACATTTATAGTTATGTATTGTAAACGCAGTCACACCAGCATTTAAAAGAATTTTAATTATTAAGTTAACATTACAAATAAAGACAAAAGAGCTTCTTGTTGCCTCTGACCTTTGTGAACTTTCATGTGTGTTTTGAGGTTTCCACTCTGGGTGAATCCTCTTCCACATATGAAGCACTTGAAAGGTCTTTTCCCTAAATGGATCATAAGGTGTCGTTGCAAAGCGGTGTTGCGAAGGAAAACTCTCCCACAGGTCGGACAGTCATAGTTCTTCTTAAGTCTGCGAGGCTCCTGGCATTGTTTTGGCTCCTCAAATGGCTTTTCCTGAGAGCTGCTGTGTTCAGGTTCTGGCTGTCTTAAAGTTTCTTCTAAAAAGAGAAAGAAAATAGAATTATCACCTTGCGGTTGTATTCCTCCGCCAACCAGTAAGTTTACATCCATGTCTGCCTAAAATGTCATCACTTCATCATTTTATCCTGTTAGACATTTGTGTGAAATTGTCATAATTAGTGTATGAATTCTTGAGTCAGGGTCAAAAACATGTTTTGTGAGGTCACAGAAACCTTGACCTTTGACCTCCAAAATCTAATCAGTTCATCCTTGAGTCCAAGTTGACGTTTGTGCTAAATTTGAAGAAATTCCCTCAAGGCGTTCCTGAGATATCACGTTCAATAGAAAGGGTCGGATGTACAGACGACAACCTGAAAACATAATGCCTCCGGCCACAGCTGTCGCCGGGGGGGGGAGGCATGAAAACATAAGGTAGAGTACATATGGTAATGTTTACTAAAGCCAAGTTTACCCTACATGACATTCAAAGTCGTCAGATTGCTGTACTGTTCACACTACAAAACTTGCTGTCTTGTAAGTTGTGGTTTTCACACTACATGACTGACCGGAGACAGGAGGTCACACACTACAAGATCTTTCACCGGGAGGAATCCCAGATGAGGTCTCCAAACTACATTATGTCACGAAAACACACAAGAAATACATTATAAATGACGTGAAACAGATGCGAGACACATTGCTGATGTTGTTGTTTGTTGGGTGGTTGCCACACTCTTTTTTTTACTATTTATTCCTCTAGGTGCAACAACAACTTTGCTCTGTGTTGCAAATGCAGCACATATAGTAAGTTCCTATTGTTACAGGCAACCCCTCCTCCTCCAGGTTTCCCCTCAACCCTGGTAGAATTTAAAACAACATGAAAGACCAAAGTCTTTATTATCTTGATTATAAATCTGTAAGAGTTGTATGTGTTCACAAAAAACATATTACTGTACCACTACGGTCAAACTCACCTGTAGGTGCTGTTCTGTGATCCTGGTCCTGTTGTGTTTCAGGTCTGAGTTCTTCATGGGGATTTACCTCCGGACCCGTCTTGTTGCTCAGGTGCATTGTCTCTGATGTGGTGTTGTGTGGGAGGAGTGTGGGGAGCCCGAGTTCAGAGGATGGTGTTACAGAGGAAGTCCCAGAAGGCCAGGAGGGCTGCTCCGCTGGACAGCTCTCTTTAAAGTGCTCCTGACCCTGTAATCATGAGAGGTTTTAAATTATCACCACGTGTATAATTATAGGGTTTCATTTATTGTTGTGGTATTTGCACTCAACATATATAGAAAACAAACAGATGCCATCTTAAAAAAATAAATCTGCTTAGAAACATTAGTATTATATATTGATTATGCCACTGATACATAATGCAAGGCACAATCAAACGTGAGGATGCAGATGTTTGGTATCAAAGACTGGATTTACAGCACCACCTATTGACAGTTTACAGTAACTTCCACCCAATTCAGTCACTTTCTTACATTAAGTGAGGCCAAGTGTTTTGTCCACTTTAACTTGGAGGTCGAGGTATCACTTACCGCCGTGCCCCTGAGGAGGGCACTGAAATCAATGCTTGCTCCTGCTGGATCACCATAGGCCTGGTGGTGGCCCTCTGCTGCGCTCCAGTGGGATGTAGTTGGGTTTTTGTCCGACAGGTTGAATGCTGTATGATGACCACCGTTCCAGGCAGATGTCTGGAAAATATAAAACAATAATGAATGTGATGTGAACAGGCAGAAAGTCAATTTTAACATCTACAGGTTGTAATTTCTCTGACCTGACTGTGGTTCTCTGCAGCATGATTTTCTTGGTTGCCAAGGTGATGCTGGGGCCTATTTCCTGTATAAACAAATGACTCACATTCATTATATCATAGCCATTGGTCAAGGGACAAAACAATACCTCAGTAATGCTTTTAAAGGTTGTGATTTTTATAATACAACTTACAGAGCTCATCTTAAGCAAATATTTAAACACAGTCCGCACTTGTCTTGAGTTATATTGTAATTAAGACTGTCAATCGATTAAAATATTTAATCGAGCCATTTGAGCCACCTAAAAAAATCAGTAACAGTTTAAGTGTACGCTATGTAGCTCACAGAACATGGAAGTTTCTGGTCTACCGCTGCATCGATCGGTTAGTTTGTTTGTGTTATTGTGTGACTTTCGGATCTGAACTAACGTGGCGTCTACACAGCAGTACATTGCTTAGCTTCCGTGCCGGTGTTCCTGTCTGCTTCTCCAAACTGGGAGTTACTGTATGTAACGTTAATACACTGACTATATGGATGTATATATATTGTATATGTAGCAGTGTCATCACGCAGAAACCTACGTCAGGTCACGTGGGAAAATGTTTTTAGAAGAGCTTGGGTTTGGGCTTTGACCAAAATGTGCAGGAACACCACTGGGAAGCTACAGAATGATATAACAACCTCCAAAAAAACCTTTAAATGTTCACGTTGTGAAGTGCATGGTCATGGATGATACATTTAATCAACACACCTACCGAGGTCTGGAGGCTCCCTGGTCAGATCTTCTCCATCTGAATCAGGTGGAGCTCTCTGGGGGATCTTCTTCCTGGTCCTCCCCAGCTGTCTGGGTCTGCCCAGCTGCCTGGTTGGCCCCATGGGTTTGGCACTGTGAGTCTTCTTATGGCTGTTGTAGCCTTGCCTGTAGTAGAAACTCTTCCCACACTCGTCACACTGGTACGGCTTCTCTCCCGTATGAACTCTGAGGTGAACTTTAAGCTCTTCAGCTCTCACATAACATTTGCCACAGATGGAGCAGAGGTGAGGCCTCTCTCCAGAGTGCGTCGCATGGTGCGCTCTCAGAGTAGAGTCCTGCTTGAACCTTTTTCCACATATAACGCAGGGGAAAGGTTTCTCTCCTGTGTGATCTCGCATGTGGTTCTCAAGTCCCTTTGAGGTCTGGAAACCTTTATCACACTGGGAGCACCGGTGGAGATTCAGACCCTGGTGACCAGCTTTGTGTTCTTCTAATTTCTGGACATTCATGAATCTTTTGCCACACTGCGTGCAGGAAAACGGTTTCTTTGATTCATGGACTTGTTTCAAGTGTTCTTCTAAAAGTTGTTTCTCTGAAAATTGTGTCCAACACAAATGACAGAAGCAGATTTCCACCGATGATTGAGCCTCTTCAGGTTGAGGGGAACTTTTCTCTAACGCCGCCATGTTGGTGAATTTCCCTATTGGAAGAAAAACAAAATGAAGTTAATCAACCTTAAAGGAACTGTATGTACGTTTTTACGCTTATAAACGTTTTTAATCATTCTTTATTGACAATGTGTGAACAGGTTGTAAACTGTGACTTTCTTGACTTACAAAATTATCTTTTAAATTGACAAACATCATATGTGTGATTCATGGCGCAATTCAAACGGGATCAAAAAAATATTTGTCTTTTGCCGTTGACTATCATACATATTTTTTTTTTTTAAATAAGGTCCCATGGGGTCCACCGGAAGGGGAGGGACTTCGCCTCTCTATATGTGAAAAATGTCCCCTTCTCACAGTGACTTTATCGCCAGTTCTTCCCTACTATCTCTCTCCACGGTTGAACTCTGCCTCACTTCACACAGACTTTGGGGCATTCACAACCACCCCCAGATTCACCCTCTTTCACCTGAAGCCATCTGACTTACACCAGATAGACGCTCCTGGACATTACAGACTTAAACACCTCTATTCCAACTATCATCTGGTGTGAAATGCATCTGGCGCAAAATCACTGATTCACCAAACTGATGTGCTGAAGGAATGAGATTGTGGTGGAAATAAACAAGTGCTGGAAAAACAGCTGCCTGTCAAAAAGAGACAATCACAGCAAGAAACTGAAACTTAACATTAAAAAGGTCAAGACAAATACTGGAGAGTTCAGTGGTCTCACCTTTATGAATCTTCTGGTGTGTTTTGAGGTTTCCAATCTGAGAGAAACCTCTTTCACACAAAGTGCACTGGTACGGTTTCTTTCCCGAGTGAATAATAAGGTGCCTTCTCAGAGAGGCACTAGTAGGAAACTGCTTTCCACATGTTGAACAAACGGGAGTCTTTGGAGCCCTTCGCTCTTCTTCAGGTCCCACTGCTGCTGCAGGTGCTGGATGGCAGACCCGCCGGTGGACTTTCAAGTTTCGGCTAACTTTAAATGTCTGTCCGCAGTCGTAGCACTTGTGAAGTGGGTGTTTGCTATGTTTCTCTCTCAGATGGCGGTCTCTGGCGTACACGCTCTGGAAACCTTTGCTGCATTCTGCACAGCTGACGAGCTCCTCAGACTCAGTTCTCGTCTGACGTTTCGTGGGTGTCGTTTTCGGAGAATGGTTACGTTCAGGTTTGGCGGGCATCGCCGTGTGTGTGTCACCAGGTAATGTAACATCAGCAGTCTTACCTGCATGAAACAAAGAGACTGGTAGGTGTACAGAACAACAACACCAAAAACGCTCTTTGATCTAAGTTTGAGGGATCCTTTGTGAAAATGAGTTGTCTCTGACGGACAACATTTTATTTTTGTCTTATATTTTCCTTTACCTCTTGTGTCTTGGCACCTACATTTCTGCAATGAAATGTGAGGTATTATTGTTAGGGCTGTCAAATTCATTTTAACGCCACTAAATTCTTTAACGCATTAACGCAACTTGCAATTTTTAGGTTGTAGCAGACTCTATTTTAAAGTGAAGAGTACTGGCATCATATGAAACTATAAAACCTAAGGAATCCATTGGTACCAACCATACATTTTGGTGAGGAAAAACTGTCATGGCCATTTTCAAAGGAGTCCCTTAGCCTCTGACCTCAAGATATGGGAATGAAAATGGGCTCTATGGGTACCCACGAGTCTCCCCTTTACAGACATGCCCACTTTATGATAATCACATGCCCTAAATCAACTTACCAGCAGACTTCCTCTCCAAATGTGCCATATCTGAGTCGATCGGCGTCCTGGCAGTGTCCAATCCACCCAAAGCTTCTGTAGTTTCCTCGGCTTCAGCAGACCATCCGTGTATGCCGAGGTGTTCCTTCAGCCTTCTTCCTTCTTCTTTGGTGTGGATTAAAATGTGTCTCTTCAGTCTGTTCAGGAACCTGAACGCTGTCCCACAATGGGAGCATGTATGAGCTTTGGCTCCAGAGTGGGTCCTCTGGTGTCGCTGCAGAGCTCTGCTGTTAGATAGTTTCTTACCACACACATGGCAGCAGCAACACCGGTCCATTCTCCTATCCAACTGTTAATCATCAGCTTGATGCACATTAGGAATGACTTCTAAAAAAAACAAGACATTTAGTTTTCAGAATGACATCACGTCTCGTCATTTAAAAGGACTGTTTGTAACTTTACACAAATAAATCTACCAGGTCGGTGTCCCATGCGCGCTCGCATATGCGCGCTCGCGTGTGGCTATGCTGTTCAGACCGCTCCTGCTTGCCTTCACTCACACAACGCACGCGTTCTCGCTCCACCTCACGTGCATGCGCGCACACTACACACTGCAGAAGACTTCGTAGCTCTGAGAATATCTAGTAAATGAACAGTGGACGTTTGTGCAGAAATAAATGCTGGAGCTCCTCCAGACCAACAGAGGTTTCCCGTGTCTTGTGAAGTGACGGAGCTCCGCAGCGAGAAACGTTATCGTCTACGACCGGGTGCCGGTGTCTTCCCTGTTCACTCCGGCCGCGGTCGGGCTGAAGCAGGAAAAGCCAACACTAGGATCAGCAGTGATTCATGGAGAGACCTTCGTCTGGTCAGCTAACATTACTGCCAAGCAGATGAATTATAGAGTGATATTGTGGTTTTAGCTGACGTGTGTCGCCTCACTGTTTTGAGCGATGCTCGTTCATGTCTATGTAGAGCGAGCGCAAGCCCGACGCTGACTTTCGTTGACTTAACGGCCACAGGTGTCGCTGTTGACAAGCATTTCTGAAGGTTACAAATAGTCCCTTTAACAACGAAACTATTTCCACTTACTAGAGTGGCCAGGATCCCATTCTAACGCTTCTCTATGTATACAGTACATCCATGGACCTTTCTCCCTCTAACGCCCCCTGATGCTGATTGGCTGGAACAGTGTTGTGAGCCACTTTGTTTCTGCACCAGCTGGAGTCAGTGATTCTAATCCAATACACTTTTTTTGTCAATTTCAGTGAATATCTCCAGTATGTTTTTTTGTGTGCACTGAAATTTCTTTTTCATAAACAGCCCTGGTTCTGTAAAATGTTCATAAACAGCCCTGGCTGTCTCTGTAAGTGGGAAAGTGACACAACACTCACACAAGATCACTGATGTATAAGGTTAATGAGAAAGGCAGTGGGAGGGTTAAATCTGGCACATGCTAACATTATATCAACACTGCACCTTTAAAGTGAAGTTAGTCCACCTCTGCAGACCAGACAGCCTGATACTTTAACACCTGACACTCACAGACCTCTAAACATGTTAAAGATGCATCTGTAGAGACTAGAGGCTAGCTAGGTTCAGGGTTGCCAGATATGAGGGCAGACATAAGGAATACAAGCTGTCAAATAGAGTTCCATACATAACAGCTGTCTGCTAACATCTCTAATAGCATTCATAAATCTGATTCCCACAATGATTAAAGGTTGAATTGTATTTGCACAGCGGCAGTAAACATGAAGAGTTAACGGTGCAGCTCCAGCTGACTGTCAAACAGCTGGCTGACGGATAGCTAGCATGTAGCACTAGCACGCAGCTGTTTATGGGCAGATTTATAACACTCACCTCCTTCATAGTGGCTTCAAATCACCATGTTAGCTTTAACTCACATCCCAGAAGCCCAATATCACCGCTGTGTGTGCACCACGTTGTCTCTCATGTCTTTGTATGAGAAGAGAGACTAGAACAACCTGCAGCTAGTAGAGGAGGAGGCTGGCTAGGGTTGCCAGATAAGAGGACAGAAATAAGCAATCCAAGCTGTCAAATAGAGTTCCAATAGTCTGCTATCACTAAAAACATTCAACTTCATTTAAATCTGATTACCACAAATATTAAAAGCTAAATATTTATATATGTTATAGATTTTATAAAATGGCCAGTACTCCCTCAGATATCGTGGTGTACAAATATGGAACACCAAAATACATGATATCAAGAAGAGCTCGTTATCCTAAAAACATCTTTTGATCTGTTTAGATACATTTTCTTTTCTTCTGTACTGTTTTTTGTATGTATTGCATTGTTTTTATTGGATTGTTTTCCACTGTTTGGTTATGTTTTTCTGCACATTTTGTGTACTTCTTGTTGTTTAACTTTTGTTGAATTTTTTAAATTATGTTAGTTTAGATCTTTCTTGCTTTTTTGTTATTATTTTTTTTTCTCATGGGGTCGGAGGGAGGTCCTTTGTATATAAGCCTGTGGCTTCTTGACCTCTCCTGACACATTTCTTTTTTTTTTCATTGACTGGATTTTGTGCAGTTTTATATATGTGCAAATAAATAAATAAAAAAATAAAATAAAAGGTGCATCCGTTTTTTCTTCGCAGCAACAAAATACTTTTAATTATAATACACACTGTGGGACTGCACTGATATGACATTTTTTGTCAAATATGAGTGTCTATAACTTATAGCTAGTTCTCCATCTATCTAGACAAAGACTCAAAACTAAAAAACAAATCTACAAAATAAATGATGACAAAGCCAACAGTTTTTCAGATCACCTGTGAGTATTCAAGGTGTAGACCAAGGTGAACACCATTTTATCTGGAGAATCAAACAGCTGGTTTGTCAATAAGAGAAGATGGGGTGGAAATTGCAGATGTGATGGGAGTGAATCCTTCTGTACTCAATTATTTTGTTTTGTACTTCATTTATATCAGTATTGTAAAGATTTGTTTTCACTTTGACAATGTAGTCTTTTTTTGAAACAGCTAATTGCATCCGCTGTAGTTAAATAAGGTAATACAAATATTTTCTGATTGCTCACTGCACACACCAGAAATAGCACTGTATTAAGCCATATTTTGGCAAAAATATGAGAATTTGTTTGAAATATACTCAGCTGCAGAACAACCATCTTTCAAGACTGGATGAGGGTTTGATACGAACACTTTTTTGGCTAGATTTAAAATTAGTTAGGCATCCATATATGATTGGTGGAGTTTTGGTGCAGTATGTTGTGCTACGATAAGCAGGTCACTAAGCTGATTGTGGAGAATCCGTATTACTGTAAAGATACATTATTTTGAATGAAGAAAAAAACAGACATATTTCTGAAAAATTTCTGTATTCCATCGACATGGATTTTAAAATAACAAGGATATTGTGCATATTTCTTTTAACATTAAGTATAAGTATTTGGCATGCATGATACAAAGGCACTCAAATTGTACAGATGGGCTACTAGGGATGAGTAAACATAAACACATGGGTACAAAACATGATTACAAGAAAGATGAAAAGGTAAGGTTCCAAATTATATTTGGCAACCCACACGACGCTGTAGCGCATATTTTCAGACACGGTAATCGTCTCTACTGTAGGTGGGAAGAATGGAAGGAAGAAGAGCAGGAAAGAAGCGCAATTTACTGTAATATCTTCAAACACAACAAAAAATTCATCAATAGATCGACTGTTAGATGTCCAGCATGGCCTGCTGCTTCGGTCTACCGAGCTGTCTAGTTGGGCCGATGCGTTTTCCAGCATGTGTGCGCTGATGCTGCCGCAGACCCTGACGGTAAATGAAGCTCTTCCCACACTCTCCACACTCGTAGGGTCTCTCTCCGGTGTGAAGCCTGTGGTGCACCTTCAGTTCCTCAGCTCTGGAGTAGCCTTTCCCACAGACACTACACATGAAAGGTCTCTCTTTAATGTGGGTCTGGTAATGTGCTGTTAGGTACGAGTTTATTCGAAACGTCTTCCCACAGATGAGACATGCAAACGGCCTCTCCCCGGTGTGCTGCATCTCATGCAGCTTGAGAGAGGAAGCCGTGTGGAAACCTCTGCCGCACTGGGAGCAGAGGAACGGTTTCTCCCCAGTATGGATGCGCTGGTGAATTTGTATGTAGCTTTCATTGATGAACCTCTTGCCACAGTCGGGACACGAGTAGGGCTTCGCCTTGATGTGGGTTTTCATATGTTCTTCCAGCTTTTCTTTGTCATTGAACTTTATGCCGCAGCGGCGGCAGATGAGAAGCTGCGACGCACTCTGCTCAACTGCTTCTGATTCACCAGCGGTTTCTGTGTGCGTGGTGATGTGGTGTGCTTGTAAAGCTGCATGATTCTCACATTCTTCGCCACATTCCAGGCAACGGAGGGATGATCTGATCCTGGACTCCCCTGGCAGAGTCTTCAAGTATTCGGAGAGTTCTGACGCTATGGGATTCACCTCGTCATCAAAATCCACAGCGCCCTTACGACCTTCACAGACACAAAGAGAGACATATCATGTTTTGCTATTCAAGTATAACACTCTTTGCATTGTTTAGGACTTCAGTTTTACTTCACTTATGGTTTACATTGAGCCAGGCAGGTATATATTACTGTACTGAAATCAATTTTGTTTTTCCAAGTTGACTTTGGCCCTGTTCAGACCTGGCATCAACACATTTATTTAGTTATTCCTTAAAGAACCAATGTGTAACATTTAGGGGGTGCATTGCTGCCTGCTGTCAGTGATGCGTCAGTGTTTTTGTTCCGGTGCTTTGCACGGAACTGACACCTGCCCGCCCACCCACTCGCTCTCATCCAGGGCTCTCTGAAGCTCTGTAGCCCACTGTCTCCTGGCAAAGGGGGGCGCTGTCGGAGGCATGGAGGTCCCCGGTAGACAATAACCTTATATTTTTATGTAAATAAAATTAATTTACAAACATGTTGGATATTACTACTGACATTCCTGTAATATCACATCGCAACGTCTGCTGTATCAGCCCTGTGTTTACTACGTGTTTATTTGCATATAGAGCGGGGAAGTGAGATCAGATCACAAGTGGTCACTGGAGACGCATTCTAATGCAAGGTGTGAACAGACGTACTTAAAGCTGTCCACTTGTGATCTGATCACCCAGGGCGCATGTCAATGCCAGGTCAGATTCTTCAAATATGATATGTATTGCTCTGCCTTCCTTTTCCATCACCATCACAGTTAGGTGATTTGGAGACAGGACAAGATTTGAAAAACTTTGTAGACAGCCATGCTGGTCTTTCTGCATTGCTCTGTGTACAATGATGCAGTAGGAAAAAGGCCAATTATTCGACTGGCAACTTGAGGCTTGAATTAGGGCCTCCTCGACTGATGAATCATTAATGTTTATTGGGCAGTCATGGTGTATATTGTTTCAAATGATAGTTTTTGAATGAATCTAGGCACACATACTGTACTGTAACAGCTCTCACCTAAGTGGACTTTGAAGTGTGTTTTGAGATTTCCCTTCTGGTTGAAACCCCGACCACAGATGGAGCAGCAGTAAGGTTTCTCTCCGGTGTGTATCAGCCCGTGCCTCTCTAGTTTGTAGGCATGAGGGAATTCTTTGCCACACACTGAGCAGTGGTACTCCATCTTTTCTTTGGGCTTCTTCAGGAGCTCAGGAGGGATTTCTATTGGAACACGGACCATCTTTCTGCCAGGGCGCTTTTTCCCTACGTGGGAACAGTGAGATTACAATGTTAGGCTGTTAATTCAATGCTTACAGCTAACCCTAACCCAGTTTATAGACTTATCAAAGCCCAATCACACACATACGTACCAACCATTTTCTGTGTTAATAGTCTTAATTTGCTTGTTGCAGTAACTCTTGTCAACTTGCTCCGTTCTTCAAGTATTCTTTTTTTCTTTTTAGGTGCTTAACACTCACTCACAAACTCAAACTTTGTCACATATAATAAAGGAAAATAATAACAGCAGCATTTTAGATCTGCAGATGTGGACATCAAAGAGTGTAGAAGCAAAAAGATGGAACTCTGGTGCTTTTTTGACAACAGCTGCTAGATGGCGCTGCGGTAACGCTGCTGCCAATTTGGACTGTAAATGCCAATGAGTCCATAGCCATGGATGTATAAAGAGACGTCTTTATGTTGATGTTGCAATGCATGTTACAGCGGCAGTTTATTCTTTTTCATAGCTGATGTTTCCTTTGTGTGCACGCACAAGTTTTAAGGTTTTAAATGAACAAATTAAAAAAGATTAATCATATGACTAACCCTCAGTGATAACAAATATTACAAAAACAATAAATAACATTTTCCCCATTTTTTTAGAAACACCTATGACCTAAATCAATCACTTTTGTAGATGGTACACATCGGCATGTCTTCCAGTAGGTGGAACAGGGTGGACTGGAACTGCAACTGGTGATGATCATCAGAGATGCTTTGTGTTCTTGTTCTGAAATCTATCTTGATGAGTGCTTCAGAGAACACTGGAAAAAGTCCAACATCTATACTTATAGGCAGGTGAACATTAAAATAATAGTTCCTGTCAACGATGTATCCACTGTATCCATCACAGCACCAGGTCTATTTAACTGTAAGCAGCCATGCAGAAGCACTTTAACTATGCCCTACATTACCAGTTAACACACTGGTGAAACTGAGCTAGCCATGGGGTTACATGGTATAGGATAACTTAAGACAATTCAAAACATAGCCACCCTTTCTTTCCTTTGGCAAACCAAAGATCATGGCCAAGGATTAGCTGCAGCTGCACAACCACACTGGATATAAATTCTTGGACCATTTTATTTGCACTTACCAGAAGAAACAGCAGATAGTTTGGTATCTTTCCTTCTTTTGTAAGGTCGCTTTGCTGGTAAAAGGAAAAAAAGGTTATTGCTTTAGTCTAAAACATAAAACTGATGTTAAACTGTCGTATGAAAATGGGTTGGGTATCGAGAACTGGTTCAAAATTAGATTCATATTTTTTGTGAATTTCTTAGGAAGTGTTTTTCTCAAATCAGCTCCTCAGTCTCTGAAAATAAAGTTTGTAGTGGACCTACTAATACTAAAAGAACTAGACATATTTTAGTTTTCTTGATCAAATAATATGCAATGAACCAGAATCAATGGATTCAGAGTCAACATAATCAAAACGATACCCAACCGTATATTTTCTTCTTCTTCTTACCAGCAACCCGGCGGACAGTTTTGGAGGTTAATTCTTCTGATTCCACGACGATTGGAACATTTCTCTTTCTTTGGGTTCGCCTTGACACTATAAGATAAAAAGACTTATTATAAGAAAATAATAACATGCAAAATGATCATTTCAGAAGCATGAACATACATTTAATGGACATGAAAATCACTCACTTCCTGGCTTTGCCTCGAGGTCTTCACCAGACAACACTGGAGCTTTTGTAATCTTTCTTCTGCCCCGTCGTTTTACTTTGTAACAAAAGAAAGGCAGCAGAATGTATTCCCATGTGGAAAGAAACAGTTATTATATCAACAATCCACCCAACTCTTATTATGACACCTCTGAATCCTCCACATGTGCTACTTAAAGGAACAGTGTGTAGCATTTAGGGGGATCTATTGGCAGAAATAGAATACTATATTAATAAGTATGTTTTCTTTAGTGTATAATCACCTGATAATAAGAATCATTGTGTTTTCGTTAGCTTAGAATGAGCCCTTCATATCTACATAGGGAGCGGGTCCTCTTAGCGGAGTCCACCATGTTGCACCGCCATGTTTCTACAGTAGCCCAGAACGAACAAACCAAACTCCTTTAACTTTTCCTTCTTGGGCCGGAGTCGATAATGTTGCTCGCTGCCATCACCGCCACTCTCTTGCTCTTGCTTCACCACTCACTTCTCACGTACACACTCTACGCAGTGGCTCTGCTCCAACTGGCTCTAAAGAGGGCCATTCATGTTACCGCCAGATCCTACACACTGGACCTTTAAGGTACAGTGTGTGTGTAGGATTTGGCGGCATCTAGTGGTGTGGTTCCAACAAACTGTGTACCCCTCGGCTCACTCCTCCCTTTCCAAAACCATGGTAACACCGTTCGCCTCGCTCAGAGGCCATCCTTCCCATAACAACACTACTTTAGGAGCAACGGAAGTCAGACGGCTGTACAGCGGTTTTGCACTCTGCGGCTCACGATACCACAGTTTCACTAGCGTGTCGGAGAACTACGGTGGCCTTCAGGTAACGTAAAAATGTGAAAGTCTCTCTCTGGAGCCAGTGTTTGGTTTATACGTTCTGGGCTACTGTAGAAACATGGTGGAGCGACATGGCGGACTGATTCTAAGTTAACAAAAACACAACAATTCTTAGTTTCAGGTGATTATACACTAATGAAAATATAGTTGTGAATATTAAATTCCATTTCTGTTAATACATCCTGAAATGCTTCACACTGTTCCTTTAAATCAATATTGAGAATGTGTATAATAATAATAATAATAAAGATCATCTCATCTCACCAGGACTTGCAGGAACTTCCTTCTCCGTGTCTGAGACGTCCAGCGACACCACTGTTATTTCTGGAACCTTCTTCTTTCTTCTGTGTCTCTTTCCTGGTAACATTGTGTGCAAAAGATAATGATGAGTCATAACTATTATTTACAACTTGTACGCTTTTCATTGTTCGTTTGACTTGCGTTTACCACGATATAAGGGCGAGACAGCTGCCATCTTTACTACTCTCTCTTTTTCCTCCCCTTCTTCCCTTTCTTCATCTTCCCCCACAGACACAACTTCCATGATGAGCGTTGGACTACCGCTGTCTCTCTGGTTTTGGCCTTGCAGCTGAGACTCGGACAGGACGACACCCTGTGATCATAATCATTAGAAACCATCAGAAACACACTGTCACCCAGGGAGGGTGTATACCATGTTTTTGTGTCTAAGTGACTAATGGGGACAACAATTTTTGAATTTAGTCCGGTATTGAGGGAGAACGCTGCAGTGATCATATCGGGCAATTGCGCACCGTCATAAACGTCCACTTAAAGTGTTTGTTTTTGCTACTGACAGGCTCAGATTGTTATCATAAGTGTCCAACAACATTATGGAAATGACCCTACAGAGAAATAAAGGTGGAAATGTGAGTGAGAGTGGGGAGAGGAGTGCCGGTGTTGTCAGAGTTTGTTGTGTTGGAGTACAGAAAGTGTAGCTTAGTGTTATCTAAAAGATTATCAGTGTCATGGCTGAATATTTATCTGATTTGCACAATGTGGGTGTGACACAAGATTTCACAATGAGACTTCTCACAGCGAGACACACACATTAACAAACAGACCGGATCAAGCAAATTGTTTCTCTGTAGTTTCTCCCATAATGTTGTCAGACACGTATAATAACAATCTGAGCCTGTCAATGGCAGAAACAAACACTTTTAGATATGCCCGATATGATCACAATGCAGCCCGTTTAGCAGCAGCCGGTTACAGCGTTATCCCTCAATACTGGACCAATTTCAAAAATTGTTGTCCCCATTAGTCACTTAGACACGAAAACATGGGGAAATAGGATCCAGGTTGAAAAATACCGAAGCAGGGTAAAGATAAAATGCATTTTTATAGTAGTAGTTATAGAATATAATCCAAACTATTCTGTGGCAGTCAAGTCATTTTTCCTTTTTGCCTATTTATCTACCCTACAGTGAGACCATAGACTGTATATAAGAAGTGGACGTAGTCACTGACCAACGAAAACACGGACAACTCCCAGACCGGACAACGTCATGGTAGCGACCTGTCAATCACAAGGTATTTCTTGTCTCATTTGTGGTCTGATAAACAGAAAATTCATCTAAATTGGTTTAATTTAAACTGGGTTGAAAAACCATGGTAATGATGGTTGCCATGGTAATGAATTACGTCTGACTATTCACCACACCCCCATTCTCTGTTTGAGAAAGAACGTTAACCAAAGCACAGGAAGTAAAACTGGCTTTAAGTTGGGCATACACTGTACGATTTTAGAAATGTTGTTGAGTAATTCCTACTCCTACTGTACGAGTACATCGTTCGCGATGTAAATCCAAAGCTCATGATTTATGTGCTCACACTGTACAATCTGTTAGCCGCTGCGGACCATTTTGGCTGTTAACAGTTGTCAATAAAGATTCGTCTGAAAGCTCCCTGGCAGGTAAAGCTTGTTTGCTGGCAGAGGTCTGTGCGGGTCACAATTCTAGCAAGGCAGAAACGTGCTGCCTTGATCATCTGTTCCATCCTGTCTATTGAAACATCTAAAGACAAGAGGCGCCGGCGTATATGGACTTGCAAGTGACTAGGAAGACGTGGACAGTATGGCTTGTCCATTTTGCAGAGAGAACTGGAAGCAAGCTAGCTACGTTTTACTTTATCTGTATCTTGATAGCTACGGTCTGATTACTGTAAAAAAAAAAAAAAATAGAAAAAAGGCACTGACGGGAGGAAATGGCTCGAGGCTCTGCTTCAACTGTGCGAGAGAATGTGAAGTTAATCGGTCCTCGGTCCCCCCTGCACACTGCACGGCAAAAAACGCCCAATAAAGCTGAAATTTGGTCCGACTCTAAAATGAGTCGGGCGGCTCAAAATTCGGGCCAAGAAACTATACACAAACTATAAAATCATACAGTGCATGCCCAGCTTTAGCAGATTTCAACCCTCCTTCATCCCCAAACAAAGCACTACTTTTAGCAGGCACCCTCTGCATGGACATCAGTCAAAAATAAAATTTGGGGAACACCTGTGACAGTTCATTTAACAAGTGGATTATAATTCTGGTGTACAATAATACCCTTTGATTTCCAAGACATTTTCATATAGTCATTTCTAGCTTTCCATTTTCTCAAATTGGAGAAGTTGCATTGCAAAATTCCATTTCCGTCCGGTTTTGCATGTTAAATCAACTTTATTGTCATTCTGGAGCTTATATATGTGGTACTGTTCAATTATATTATATTATATATAATCAGAGGTTTCAAGAGACTTGAAGGGGCCAGACCTTATATCTGCCTTTGTATCGCAAAATTGATAAATTGTGTCTTAAGACAAATTACCTTGCTAGGCTGAGGACTTTCTCTGCAATCAGAGCCTCTGTCAGGACTGTCTCCTGTAAAAAACAAGACAGTTAGCTCAGCTTCAGGAGATACCGGACATGACAACTGATATTCAAAACTGTAGTTAATGCATTCAGGCCTAACATAAATGGCTGCATTCTACATTAAAAATAAAGGCAGTACTAATGTTGTGAGTTATGAATAAACTGCAAACGTGAACAAATGATGAACAGAACAGAAAACAAAATAACTAAGGCTCTGTACAATGGAGTTTTCATGAATTCAAAAGGGTCTTGTTTTGGAAATACTTAAATATATGTGGTTGCCAAACGGCTACTTAAAATGTGCTTTACCAAAATAAACTCATGTGGGAAACTGAAACAACAAGCCGTGCTGTTATGAATCACTTACCTGCATCCCATTCAACCACTTCTCCGTCAGAGTTGATTAAACCACTAATTTCTTCATCTTGTTCCTCTTGTTCCGCCTCCTCCTCCTCCTCCTCCTCCCCTGCCTGCAGTCTGACAGTCAAATGTAGCGTTTGGTCCTCTAAGTTTGCAGATGTCATCTTGAGTCCATGAGACATCAGGGCCGCACGTTCAGGTGAATCCTGAATACAGAACACAGTGTGAAAACAAGGCATTCATTTTCTGCAGAGAAGTAGTGACACCCGATTTGGACATTTTCTCTCATTTGGCTGGAATGCATAGAGATAAAAAAAAAAAAAAATCTCAAACCCAACTTTGTTTGATACTTAAATTAAACTACAATTTGCAGTTTTATTATTTCATAAAAAGGGCCTCATGCAAGAACATTTTCGGATTCTTATCCTAAACCTCTCTTACTTTTTCACTGTGAGGATTGTTCGTACAAGTCGGATTCACCAAATTCTCTTAACAGTCAAAAACATTAATGGAGGAGCCCCAAGTCCCTGAGATGTGATCAGTATTATAATCAATGTTCCTGAAATTGCCATGAAAAGCTACCTGTTCCGCTCCATTTGTGGACAATTTGGAGTCTGAAACCAGCAGACGAAAGCATAACACATTTAGCAATGTCAGTAGTGGTATTAGAGGTTGTCTAGAATATTTTCTAAACATTTATTTAACAAATAAGCAAGCTGATGTTGACCATATGAAACCACTAATACATGAGAGAGATTATTCTTTTTGTATTACTAATGTTTGCATAATGTTATATCACAAATTTCTACCAAAAAATATATATAAATGTACATACTGTTTGGTAAGGTGCTGATCTTTTGGTCTCTTCTGCTTCTGTTGTGAAAGATGTGCTTTGACTGTAACCCTCATCCCCTGCATGTGTTCTCTGATGGGATTTCATGCTCCCTTTATGGCTGGGTGTCGTCTCGCTTACAGGGCAGGAGAAGGGTTTCTCTCTTGTGTTATTGCACTGATGCACAGTCACATTTCCACGTATACAGGAAATCTTAGGTTTCTTATCCGAGTCCATGAGCATGTGTCTCTGCCGCCCCTCTCTGGCAGAGGAGCTCTGCCCGTAGAGAGCGGGGTCTGCAGACTCCTCCGAACATCTCTCCACCAAATACACTCCCTGCTGTCTCTTTACTTCGTATGAAATGGAGCTCTCCAGGTCGGGATGACAAGAGTGCATGGAAGTATCCTCCTTTTCTCCCTCCGAGCTGAAGCTCTCATCTGTGTTTAACATTACAAACCAAAACAACAATGTGAAAAACCATGATCGAGTAATTTCTGTGTATGTCATCTAGTAAATTGATGCGGATATTTAAGATTTTCCACTCACGATTTTCACTCACAGTCCAGCCTTCCTCTTCCTCTTTGATAATTACTTGAATCTCCGGTGTCTCACAATTATAGTCGGGGCTTGCTGGTGCTTTTTTTGAATCATGACATGGCGAATTCTGGTCATCGTAGTTTTCATTTAGACTCAGTGACAATGGATCTTGGAGTTCAGGATCCTATTAAGACATAAAGACAGAGAAACACTCAGTGATTAATGAATGCAAGGCATACAGTAACAAACCTCAGAAACCTTTAAGTTTACTGCAGCTGTAATTAAGGGAAAATACTATACAATAATACAAGATTCCTCCGGCAGAAATAATTCTGAAAGCTGTTTAAACACATTTTGCATTCATTTTCTGAATATACAAATACAGTGAAAATAAAACCAAACTTTTCTGAACTTCATCAGACATCCATCAATCCAGTTTTTTTTTTTTTACTGTAAATCAAAATATGTATTAATTAAAACAATACCAAAACATTCAGACGACTTGTAAAAATTACATTAATTATCAGCAAACTGGATTTAGTAAAGTAAATACTATTTGAAACACTAAATACTATTTACAAGCATGCAGAAACACTACTAATAGACTGTAATGTAAGCTGTTCTCAGTTCCTTTTAAGTAAAATTAGATATATCACCATGTAAAAGTGAAAAATATACTTAAAGTATCAAAAGTATAGAGGGCAAAATTACAGTTATATATTACATGATTAGATTATTATCGGTGCATTTATATATTTGCATCATTTTAAATGTTGCAGCTAGTCAAGGTGGAGCTGTTAATTACTTTATATAATGTTGGATAGTTTAATCTATAATTATGCATCATATTTTATAAAAGTATAATAGGTTTTGGATGTAAAATCTGAATCTGCAAAGTATGCAGTTAAGGGTACAACAGATATGTTTTATAGAAATAAAAAAGTAACATTACATGTAAATACTCCAGGAAAGTACAAGTACCATCAAATTGTACTGAGTGTTGAGCAAATGTACCCCTCCACTGCAGAACAAAGATTTCTAAATTCTGTATACACCGATCAGCCATGACATTAGGTCAGCATGGGCCCCCTGACCGGTCTGCGGCTACGCAGCCCCATATGCAACAAACTGTGATGCACTGTGTGTTCGGACACCTTGGTTTGAGAAAAGGTCAGGTTGGTGTTTGGGCCCATAAAATGCTTCATAAATTTTATTAAATCCCATTATTGAGTAATTATTTTTCGTCAACACATCACTGGGTGCAAGCTGCCCAGCCTGCAAGAGCTGTACACCCAGCGGTGCCTCAGGAAGTCCCTGAGGGTCATTAAGGACAACACACACCCTCACAACAGCCTGTTCTCCCTCCTGCCCTCTGGTAGAAGATACAGGACCCCCTGGACTCTCTACAGCACACTGAGGAACAGTTTCTTCCCCCGGGCCATCAGACTTTTAAATAGATAATTCATACGACACCTTCTCACACAAAAAGTACCTCAATCATATATCTTATACTGTATATGTTCTTAATGTATATGTTCTTAATATCCCTTGTACAAAGTATTTATTATATATGTACATTCATACTTCCTGATATGTATATGTTCTTAATATGCCTGTTTATGTTCTTAATGTATATGTTCTTAATATGCCTTGTACAAAGTATTTCCTTTTATAATTGTAATATAACTTATTATTTTTAATGGAGCTTCCCAGCAAAAAGCATTTCACACGATTGTACTTGTATGTGACAATAAACATCTTGAATCAACATGGGTAATAACACTATATTTATATAAATATATCTATATATATATATATATATTTATATATCTATATATATATATATATATATATTTATTTATATATATATATATATATATTTATTTATATATATATATATATCTATATCTATATATATATATATAGATATAGATATATATATATATTTATATATATATATATATCTATATATATATATATAGATATATATATATATATATATATATGCAATGTTTGATATATATATTTATCAAACATTGCATATATATAAATAAATATATATCAAAAATTGCACTGCAAATTTCAACATAAATCCCAAATTTCATTGCTGGACTTAAAAATGCCTGTATAGTTGCAGAAACACATATTTATATAAGAAATGAGGCGTTTTGTGCACCACTTTGACAATAATGTTACAGCAGTCAATACAGTAAATAAACTTATGTTATGCATAATATATGTTTTGTGACGCTAGCCAGCATTATCATTGACACAGTGAGTTATGTATGATGTTTTCTTCACCAACTCTTGGGACATCTAACACAAGCCTGAGAGTCAGAAGAAGTGCATCAATCATCTCCCTGGATAACTTCGATCTGTTACTGAATGATCGTTTAATAACAAACGTCACCAGCTAACCAGCTAGCACACAAGCTATTCTGACTAAATGAGAAGCTATTGATTAATTTAGGAGCGACACGAGGTTAATATATAAACCAATGTTTACCTCAGTCGATCCACACAGAACAGTTACTTCTGACTCATCTGATAGCAGGTTAACCAGCTGCATCCACCATCCACCTATACTAGCTAGTTACCTACAGCAGTGAAGCTACATCCAGCAAAGAGGCAGTTAGCTGCACCATAACAGCAGAGAAGTTGTCTACGTTACCTCAAACATAATGCGATGTGGTCGCCGGGTTTGAAGGATGTCATAAGAAAGCCAGGGTGAAGAGTGAGTGAAGCTACGCTGCTGCGTCAGTGAGGATGACAGCAGCCTGTCATCAACTAGCCTGCTGCTGTCTGGACTAGCCTGCTGCTCGCTGGTTGCGACACCACTTCTTCTTCGTGTGTTTTTTTGTAACAGAGGTTGTCATCCGTGGTGGTGGCAGGTCGGAGTCTGGAAGGCTCATACTGACACCTACTGGATGGTACTGAGTATGACATGTAAATATATATATATAATATAAATTTGTATTTATATTTTGTTTAACCCTCCTATTGTCTTCCCGTCGACCGTGCAACTTTTGGTCTGGTTTGACGGTTTATATAAAACATACACTATAAATTATCACCTAATTCTGTCTTACACTTTTTTTTTTTAGCCAACCTCGTTCCAACTCATTACCACAAAGTTTTACACTTTTTTTGGGGGGGGGGGATTTATGGTTAATAAACATTATTTCCATGAAATTACACCGAATTTGAGTAAAAAAAACAACTTAAATTTTTTATTATTTTTTACTATCAGTGGAACATAATATTGATGGATTATCACAGATGGGTATATGTCAAAGTTTAGTCAGAATATAATAAATATTATAATATAAAAAACATTTTCAATGGCAGCACATAATGACACCTTTTTAAGCCAACTTCATTCCAACTCATTACCACAAGTTTTACATTACTTTTTTCTGTAATTCATGGTCAATAAACTTCATTTACATGAAATTATACCTCCTTTTTGAGTATATGAACCCCCCCCAAGAAATTATGAATTACTTTCATCCATGTTATTTTGGGGCAATCAGATGAAAGAAACCCATGTTTGTGATGTGATGAAGTTTGAAAACGGGTCAAATTTGACCCGAGGACAACAGGAAGGTTAACTGCAATGTCTTTCTATTTTATCTTAACTTTACTTTACTTATCTGTATATACTGTAAAAAAAAAAAAAAAATAGGTAAAGTTTAACTTAAAAATACCAAAAGAAATGTGATTTTGATTGTATAAATTATAAACAGTTAAAGGGACTGTTTGTAAGAATCAGAAATTGGTTGTAACAGCGACAGAATTGCCAAATTGTGATGGCTAGACAACTGGGTCAGAGCATCTCCAAAACTGCAGCTCTTGTGGGATGTTCCCGGTCTGCAGTGGTCAGGACCTACCAAAAGAGGTCCAAGGAAGGAAAACCAGTGAACCGGCGACAGGGTCAGACCCAAGGCTCATTGATGCACGTGGGGAGCGAAGGCTGGCCCGTGTTGTCTGATCTAATAGAAGAGCTACTGTAGCTCAAATAACTGAAAAAGTTAATGCTGGTTCTGATAAAAAGGTGTCCGAACACACAGTACAAACACAGTTTGTTGCGTATGGGGCTGCGTATAGCTGCAGACCGGTCAGGGTGCCCATGCTGTCCTAATGTCATGGCTGATCGTGTATACTGTATATACTGTACAGGATATATATACATATATATACATATATATGTATATATATGTATATATATAAAAATCACACAAGTCAAAGTAAAATTATAATCTAAGGCAGGTATAGTGCAGTTAACTGAATGTAAACAGAAAGTAGTATGTATATGCATGATGAGAAGTAATATAGAGGTGTAAACAGGAATGTAGTATGTAATAATGAGAAGTACTAAATATATATATATATATATATACATATATATACATATACAGAGGTGTAGACAGGAATGTAGTAAAAAGTATATACAAGTATAGTAAAAGTACAAGTACAGTAGAAGTACATAAAAGTAAAGTGACAATGGTAAAGTGAAAAAGTCAACATTCACCCATTCACATACACATTCATAAACTGATGGTAGAGGCTGCCATAGAAGGTGGTCAATGTGGGGCTAATTTTGCTGCTGGGAAGCTTGTGAGTTTTGAATTATTAATCTGAATCTGCAGAATAATTAAAGTAGATATGTGTAGTAGTCAAAATAAATGTTGTGTGAATGGAGTAAAAAGTGCAATATTGACCTCCAAAATGTAGTGGAGTAGAAGAATAAAGATAGGATAAGATAATATATGCCTTTATTAGTCCCACAGTGGGGACATTTGTAGTGTACAGCAGCAAAGGGGATAGTGCAAAAACAAGATGCATCAGTAAAAACAAAAAGCAAGATACAACACAGTAAAAAAAAAAAAAAAAAGAAGCAAAACAAAGGTAGACAGACATATAAAATATGAACAATTTAAATAGAAGGAAATATAAAAATAGGAACAATATATACAGTATTGACAAAAAACAGATATTTACACAAGTGCATAAGTGGAAATTTGATTTTGCACAGTGATTGGAATGGAATTTCACCTGAAAGTATTGCACAGTATAAATTAAAGTCACTCCTGAGTAGTACTGATATTGCATAGTCATTGTACAGTATAGTGTAGTTATTGTCAGTTTTTGGTGTGTAAGTGGTCTACTGGGAGAAGTGCTGGTTGTGGAGTCTGGCAGCTGCAGGAAGGAATTGACCTGCGATAGTAGCATAACAAAGTAGAATAAAAGTAGCATAAAAATGTACCTCAAATGTGTACTTAAGTACTTAAGGCTAGGTTCCACCACTGCTGTAAATACAGTGGTCTCTTCTGCACATGCAGAGCCAACTTGTAAGTTAATAGGTTACTGTTTTGTTATTATCGTGGCCAGGAAAACTTCATACTTCAGTCCAGAATCTCATCTGAACTTTGAACTGAAGCATTTCTGAAATCAGCTGTTTTTTACAACATCACCGAGGAAGACTACAGACGACACCTTCCTCTGTCCTCTTCTCTCTAGTCCAGCTGCAGGGATAGGTCAGCTGAGCGTGTGACCAGTAGTGATGGGAATTCCGGTTCTTTTTAGTGAGCCAGATCATTTGGCTCAGCTCACCAAGACCTCTTTCGTTTTACCACCTCTGCCTTTTATAATTCAGCCAAATTTAGCGCTGTTTTGACCTATGATTAGTATGTGTGCACATATATCACTTAAATTATTCAATATAATTATACTAAACCTTATCATTTCCAGAATACCGTAATTTGACATGCTGCTTCGTTTCCGAGAGAAGAGGACAGAGGAAGGTGTCGTCTGTAGTCTTCCTCGGTGATGTTGTAAAACCAGCTGATTTCATAAATGCTTCAGTTCAAAGTTCAGATCAGATTCTGGACTGAAGTATGAAGTTTTCCTGACCACGATAATAACAAAACAGTAACCTATTAACTTACACGTTGGCTGTACATGTGCAGAAGAGACCACTGTATTTACAGCAGTGGTGGAACGTATAGCCTTAAGTACTTAAGTACACATTTGAGGTACTTGTTACATTTTTATGCTACTTTTATTCTACTTTTTTTATGCTACTATCGCAGGTCCTTCCTTCCTGCAGCTGCCAGACTCCACAACCAGCACTTCTCCCAGTAGACTACATACACACCAAAAAATGACAATAACTGCACTATACTGTACACTGACTGTGCAATATCAGTACTACTCAGGTGTAACTTCAAGGTGCAATACTTTCAGGTAAACAATTAATTCAGTCACAGTCAGTGCATGGAGTGCTCTGATCGTCCTATCATTCTGCCTTGAATTAATTAAATAAAAACTCTTTGACGGGAGCCGGCTCTTATCGTTCACTTAAAAGAGCCGGTTCTTTGAACTGGCTCGTTCGTGAGCGACACATCACCAATGACGACTGTTAACAGGTACCCGGATGTGTGCGCTCTCCACTTCCACAGCAGCAGTGACACCGGAACCATGGCGACAGCTACTCCAGCAGAGCTACATCTCTCCTCCGTGGGCGGTTTCATTCAGGGTTAACTAACGATAAGCACACATTAAGTTATTTTAACCAGCTATGATGTCATCCTCCTCCAGCCGAGGCCACTCCTGAGACGAGGTAACCCTGTCAGCTACTGATTGTTATGCTAACGCTAGCTAGCTGGCTAACTAGCTAGCATATCAGTCTTAAAGCTCAAACTGTTATACCAGGAAACTGTTTCTTTCTGCTTCACAGAGCAGTACCTGTTGTTGTTGCTGACCTAGATCATGTTAGTAATGAGCTAACGAGTACAGATCTGGATGTGATAGCTAGAGTTAACGCTGGTTGTTAGCAGAGTAACGGTAGCTATGTAAGATGTCAGTGTGTAAATGAAGGCTTTCTTTCTGTGTCATGGTTTGATGCTGATCAGCTCACTGTTTGGTGTTTAAAGAGGTGGCATGTAACTCACGTTAAGTGCATTTAATCAAGTACAATTAGGAGGTACTTGTACTTAATTTGAGTCTTTTCTTTCTACTTCTTCTCCACTAGATTTCAGAGTGAAATATTGTACTTTTTACTCCATTGAGATAAGATAAGATAAGATATTCCTTTATTAGTCCCGCAGCAGCAAAGGGGATAGTGCACAAAACAAGATGCATCAGCTAACACAGTAAAAAAAAAAGAGCTAAACAAAGTGTAACACAATATGAACCATTTAAATAGAAGGAAGAATAAAAATAGGAGCATTATATACAGTATTGACAATAAACAGACTATTTACAAAATTGCACAAGTGGAAAATGATATTGCACAGTGATAATGAAATGAAATTCCACCTGAAAATATCAGGTTATTGTCAGTTTTTGGTGTGTATGTGTAAGTGGTCTACTGGGAGCAGTGCTGGTTGTGGAGTCTGACAAGCTGCAGGAAGGAACATTACATTTATATGACAGCTTTACAAAGTCAGATTTTTGCACAGAAAACATATGAAGCTTTTGATTGTAAGATAATAGTTTGTCATTTGTCATACTTCATGGTTCCAATTTCTCAAATGGGTCATTCCATACCAACTGGATGAATGGATTTTCTTGGGGAAAAAATCATGTGAAAACGTCTATTACATTCATGGGACCTTGCAAGATCCTGTTGCTCTACTGTTATTTTGGAAGTTTGTGTATTATAAGCCTCACCAATTGCTTATTTTTCCACTGGATTGGTTTGAAATGCGTACTGGACATCCAAGAAACCCTAAGGATAATTTGCAACATGTATTGATTTAAATAGTTGTTGCTGAATGTTTTACAGTAATCAAAGCAATACAAGTTATGGCTGTCAATCGATTGAAATATTCAATCGTATGATTGTCCATAGTTAATCACAATTAATCGCAAACTAATCACACATTTTTATATCTGTTCAAAAGGGACATTAAATGAAGATTTGTCAAGTATTTAATACTCTTATCAACATGTGAGTGGGCAAATATGTCTATCATTATCATTATCATATCTATCATTACCTCAGAGATAAAATATAATGACGACTTGATTTTCACTGTGATGGATTCACGCAACTCAAGAGTTTGCTAATATTATCATATTGTTAGGAGATGACTGAAAGCCAATGCACTCCTGGAAAAATACATTAAATAATCATAAAAAAAACTCAACATCATGGTTTAGTTGTGATGTTCAATATATGTGAATTGTAGTAAATTGGATAAAACACTGGGACAGTCCTTTGAATTGAAAGTTGTCTCTGAGAACCTTTTAGAGACTGTATTTTAAAATTTAAACTTTTATCCACATAGTTCTTCTTTTGTAACCTTGTTTCTCCTCTTCTTCAGACTTGGATATGTTTGATTCATCAGATGACGGTCTGGGAGCATCAATGGAGGACGCCCCTCACTTATCTGAGTGTCCTCAGTCGAAGCCCTCCGCCACCGACATCTCAGAACATGAGTTCTCGTGCCACTGTTGCTACGACATCTTAGTGAACCCCACCACCTTGACCTGCGGCCATAACTTTTGCCGCCACTGTCTGGCTCTGTGGTGGGAGTCCTCTCACAAGAATGAGTGCCCAGAGTGCCGGGAGAAGTGGGAAGGCTTTCCTAAAATCAACATACTGCTGAGGTATGCTTTTCACAGCCACACCATATCAGGGAATGCATGTTTGATTTTCTGACCACAGTATTCACATTTCTCTCACAGTAGCACAGTAGAGAACAGAGACCTACTGACAACTTCTAAAGACCAAAAACGTGTGTGTATCTGTGTGACAGGTGTGGTTCAAATACACCCCATGAATTGAGTTTATTTAGTGTGATGAATTCACACCTCAATATATTTTATCGAACTGTTGTTTTTGTCTTGAGTACTTTCACGCATAATGCAAATATTAGGCGGCGAAAAAAGAGACATATATATATATATATATACTGTGTGTATATATATATATATTTATATATATATATCACAATATAGCACGCTATAACACGTTTTCTGGTAATTCAATAAAGAAATAGTCTGTATGAAATAACCAGACAGTGAAGCCTATTTTTTGATACTCCTGTGAGAATTTAATACTTGACAAATGAAAAGCCCTTAGTATTTTCTCATTTTAAGAGCTTGAGTGCAAAATGAACATAACAGTTTTAAGTGAAATTATAGAGAAAAAATAAATAAATATTGGCCTAGCCTATATCGTGTTTGAAACAATATATAGAAACATTATATGATAGACATTTCTATATCATTTTGACGATATATATCATCATATTGCCCAGCCCTAACATATAATATTTGCAGGCGAGTATTTTGCATTTTCCTGTTGTTTATTCGGTGTGTAAAGGCCTATGGAAGAAAAGAAACCTATGGAAGTATGTAGAAAAATGTATGGAGTTAGTGTTAGAAATTACCACCCACAGCTACTTCAATCAATCAGTGAAGCAAAAACATGCGTTTGTTGAAAATGTATTTCCTTTTTTAATGTTATAAGTAAGAGGAAGCAAGCTGTTGCCATCAGACACAAATACTGTATCACCAAAGAATTTGGGAAAAATTAATACGGCTAAAATCTATACAACAGTATGAGAGTGGAGGAGTTGGGATTATCTTTGTAAACTGTTACTGATGCATAGAACACACACTGTTTTAGTCTGGGAAAGAGAAAGACTTGATTAGGGTGTAAATTGTCCCACTTTCCGGATGTTTAAGAGTTTCATTTAACTGTTTCAAACGGCACGAAGCAGAATCACACACATTTTCCTCAACGTGGCCGTGAAGCATGAGCTACGTTAGTTGATGCTAAAGAAAAAAAAACAAAACATAACCATTACTTCACCACCTCTTGCTGTTATCTTACTGCTTTCCTCTCTAGGGATGCAACTGACAAGCTGTTCAGTGAGGTCGTTCAGCGGAGGAGAGCAGAGATTCAGGAAAACCCCAAAATCTCCCGAAGCCTGCTGGCCTTCCAGAGGTAGTACAGTATAATCTATGATGCCAGCCGTTTTTGGTGTAATGCTTTTGAACAGTGTGTCTTAGTATATCCTGAAAAGAGTACTCCACTGATTTAACACTGCACTCACTGAGACTCACGATGGATGGATTAAAACCGAAAGGATCACAATGGACGCAGCAGAACCTGAGATGCTGTCTTTTTTGTCCTTCCTTGTCAAAACCTGGTGCATATATTACCCACAATGCAAGTATAACAGAGATCCCTTTGACAATGATGATATTATCCCCATGAACTTGCCTTGTGTCTGTCTCTTCTGCTTTCTCTTATTCAATACTGTTTGTGGTCTGAAGCAGATATCTACATGTTTTTTAGGTATGGTGACAACTTGGGTAGATCCAGGACACACCAACACAAAGGAACAGGCTTCTTCTTCTCTGGAGTCCTGACTGCACTCACATGTGTGGCTGTAAGTACACAACGGCAGTAAAAAAAACAAAAAAAAAACTGGTGGGTAATATTTAAAGGTTATCACAGTAGTGGGTGAAGAGGTCAGTGTTCATATCATGTGGACAGATCATGTTTATTTTGTCCATGTGGCACTTGGGAGCAACGTAACTGTGTGTCTTGCAACGTGGCAGTAAATGTGTGTGTGTGTGTGTCTGTCTGTGTGTGTGGGCTGCTGGCAGCATGTAAACAGATGAGAGTATGGTCCTGTTTTTGACCCTACTTCATAATGAATATCATTGTAGAATTTAGGAAAGGGGGCCAGGGCCTGTGTGCAAAGCAGCAGTTTGTTTTGGATGCTTTTGAACTTGTGTTTTCTTTGTGTACTGGAACATAATATTCCATGGAAACTGAGATTCGTTATCAAAATCCGTCATCATGCTGGGAAAAAAATAGGAAAATAAGTCCCAGGATTAAAATACTATTATCATTTCAAGTGGACATGGAGCTTCAGTTTAATCAATGTTTACATTTTTTTTTTGTTTAGAAGTGATCTTGCTCTTCCAACTTTACCAAATGACACAAAAAATATGGGTTTTGCCAACCACAGCCTTACAGAGCTTGGTCTATGAATCTGCACGTTAAGCAATAAATTCTCATAACTGCAAATGAAAATGAGTATTTAATTGTTTATAAAGATGTGATAAGTAACACATTTTATCAAATCTTACTAAAATTTAAGAGCAAATGTATATTTTTAGTTGATTAATCATGCTGCTGCAGGTGTCAAACACCTATAGTGAACTCTAGTGGCAATGGTTGATTTATGCAAGACACAGTAACTGGATCACATGAAGGCTAAACCAGAGCATTGAACTGTTGACTAGTTGGCACCAGTCTGGCCTATGAGGGACTCCAGCCACCATGTAAACCTGTTAATCCCAAACTCCTCACCAGCAACAGCTTTGGGAACTACATCTTTTATTTGCATCTAAATATAATGTATAATTCATCCTGCTGTGGTATAAGCAGGATATAAACGAGTGTTCACTGTACCTTTTTTTGTTTGTTAATATCTATGTGTTTCTAGGCGATGGTGCTGGTGTACCACTGGAGCAGCGGTGTGGTGGAGCAGCATGACCTGCTGATCAGTAAACCAGTGTCTCACTGGACGACGGAGGAAGTCGTGTCCTGGCTGGAACTCTTGGGGCCCTGGGCCCAGCTTTACAGGGAACCCTTCCAGCAGGAGAACGTCAATGGGAGGTAGAAAAATTACATTTTATTTCAGCACAATTTCTGTTTGCTCTCCTTGTCCTGAATTTGAAATGTAGACATATTATAGCTTACAAAATAGAGCCATATTTATTCAACATATTGTCATCTTTGAACTGTAGTACATTGTTTTCTGTTGAGGTTCAGACTTGCACCGACACAGAAACTCATGTTGCGGATCATTATGTTTATGCCATGTGGTGTTGGATTCCTTTATTTTAGGCTACTGTTGATGCTGGGGGACGAAGAGTTGTTAAAACCTCCTTACAGCATCGAAAATCAGAGTCACCGGCGGGCTGTTCTGGCTGAACTGGACAGAGTTAAAGCCCTGGGGGTCAAACCTCCGCACAACCTCTGGGAGTACAAGGTAACAAAGAGTCCTTTCTGCTCCAGATCATACCATGACAAAACCACTGATCATTAGCCTTT
Organism: Sebastes fasciatus; assembly: GCF_043250625.1. Classification (NCBI taxonomy): domain Eukaryota; kingdom Metazoa; phylum Chordata; class Actinopteri; order Perciformes; family Sebastidae; genus Sebastes; species Sebastes fasciatus. The sequence continues at coordinate 24,275,146 of NC_133797.1, read as the reverse complement.
TCAGCGTACTGTATGTTGCGTCTTTGGTTTGCAAGTATTTGTCCTGGTGTAGTTCCCATGCTGGTAGTACTTCCAGTACTTCTTTGCATCTTTAGTTGAGTAAACATGAAGTTGCTATATCGGAAGTGATTGTAGCTCTGAGCAAGTTTGTGTAAAAGATCTTGTTTTGCTTCCACCTCCACTACAATGCACTACATGCAATTAACGTATATTTAAGGATTTGACCTTTGCATTAGTGTTATACAACATTCCCTTCATTTAAGCTCTATAATTGGGATTTTAAGAACTGAGTCTCCAAATAGTGTTTGCCATATTTCTTACACTTCCTCTGTATACTTGTATTTCTCTCACTTTCTGCCAGGCTACTAATGCAGGGAAGTCCCTGTTCCTGCTGTACGCACTGAAGCGCTCCCCTCGGCTCACTCTCTTCTACTTGTATTTGTTCGACTACTCGGAAACCTTCCTGCCCTTCCTGCACACCTGCTGTCCGGCCATCACACACATCGGCCAGTCAATGGAGAGCAGCTTCCTCAACGCACAGGTGACACTTTACAGACTGCGTGTGTCTTTCTCTCGGTTCATCGTGTCAGGACCCGGCTCTGCAGGAAAGACAAAATGTGGGGACCACATATGACTCTTTAAAGTAAAATACATTTATTTAAGGAAACTAAATTAAGTCAGCAGTCAGTTCATCAGTAATATGTGGATGTGTGAACATGTAGAGGTCTAAGAAAACAAAAATATAGCAACCAAACCAAGTAACCTAGAGAGGGGAGAGAAACGGACTGCTCAGGCACCACATGTGTATGTATAGGTGACCCAGGTGTCAGCCATCACTCCTAATGAGCCCCTCCCCAGATCAGGACTGGTCTTGAGGCCTATGGGCCCTTAAAAGTTTTATTATGTAGGCAAACAGAGGTGATGGATCCATGATCACACACTGTAAAATAAAAGAATAACATTAGAATATTTGGCCCAATTTGAAATAGGCATCATGCTAACAGTGATAAGTGGTACTAACCTTATTCAGACTAAAATATCACAACTATAATTACCTTAATGAAACATCTGATTGATAAGTTGCATATAAATATACTGTACCTATTGAGGTTACCAAATGTTCTTTGTATGACAGTGATGGTGGATCTTACTGTGAAACATAACTTGTACTCATCTGTCTTATATTCATAAAACCACCTCTCAACCGTCATCTTTTGTTTTCTGTGATGTTCCCGTGTTTGTTAGTTGGAGCCCAGTTGGCGACAGTGGGCAGAGTTTCTTGTGAAGTACCTCCTGCTTCCATACCAGCTGATAGCAGAGTTTGCTTGGGACTGGCTGGCCATCCACTACTGGACGTCTCGCTTCATCATTGTTAACGCCATGCTGCTGTCTGTGCTGGAGGGCTGCGCCCTGTGGAGACTCTGGACAAGAGCCAGGATCAGGTATAACCTAACCAGGGGGGAGGCCAGGTGCCATCTTTCTGTTTTTTTTTGTTTTTTTACTTTCTTTCTGTTTTTAAATAAATTTTACTGCGGGACGCAGACCAGTCATTTCTAAGCTTTTTTTTTAATGCCTCTGTGCCGGTGACTGCCATGGCCCAGAAGCATTATGTTTTCCGGTTGTTCGTCCTACCGTCCATCGTACATCCATCCCATTCTTGTGAACGCAATATCTCAGGAACACCTTGAGAGTATTTCTTCAAATTTGGCACAAAGGTCCACTAGGAATGTGCTAATTATGATTTCACACAAATGTCTAACAGGATAAAATGATGAAGTGATGACATTTAGGAAAGACATGGATGTAAACTGCAACTTGACTGGTTGGCAGAGGCATACAAAGGCGAGGCGGTAATTTTAGTTTTTTTCAAGAGAAAATAAAATATAGCGATGTAGCGTTTGCTTACTTGCTTTTCTTGCTACTTTCACAACTAGAAATGTTGCATGTATTTGAAAATTCCTACACTACTTAAACATTACTGGTAAATGTAATTGTCAAATTAAAGGATCAGTGTGAAACAATTAAGGGATCTATTGGCAGAAATGGCATATAATATTAATAAGTATGTTTTCATTAGTGTATAATCACCTGATAATAAGAATCGTTATGTTTTCGTTACCTTAGAAGGAGACGTTTATATCTACATACCTCTTCACGCAGTCCGCCATGTTTCTACAGGCTTGGTCCGGAGTCGATAACATTACTCGCTCCCGTCGCTGCCGCTCTCTCTCTCTCTTGCCTCACCACTCACTTCCCGCGTATACACACACTCGAAGCACTCAACTCTTTCAACAACTGGCTCTAGAGAGGATCATTTACATTTACGCGTCGGCCACCGTAGCTCTCTAACACACTTGGCACACGGGAGAGGCTTCAGTTGGTTGTAATCTCGTCACCTCACCGCTAGATCCCGCCAGATCCTACACACTGTTCTTTTAAGCTACATGTTAAGTTACAGTTTGGTCAGTTCCTGTGGTGGAGAAGGCTACATGCATTAACTTGTATCTTCCACTTTCTCACAGGTCTCTGCCGCGCAAGATGTGGAACCACATGTGGAAGATGTTATCTCAAGGGTTTGCCTTCGCCCTCCTGTGGCCTTTTGTCCCTCAGTTCGTGTGCAACTGCCTCTTCTACTGGGCTCTCTACTTCAGCCCCATCATTAATATAGACATGGTGGTGCAGCAGCTAATGCACCCAGAAACACAGGCACTGTAACAATCTGCATGCAGTCAGTGCCCAAATAATGCCGCACAGTTCACAGCAAATAAAACAGCCAGAAATCCAGTTGCTGAAGAGGAGTTTATTTTCAGCAGTATGCTCACATGAGACTGGCTTACTTGCTGTTGGAAAGGAAGTTTTCTGGCTTCCAGTCTTGTCTCTCTGCTGCATGGTTGCCATGTGGAACAAGAGAGGGTGTGAGCTATTGTAGGAGAAATAAACAGTGAAATATCTGTGATGTTATTGATTAGGAGAGAGTGCTCTCTCTGCGTGCACAGTGCATTCACAAACCACATTGCCTAAATGGTCTAGAGGGCAGTTATGCTGATGATAAGTCATGTTCTAACATCGGTGGTAGTGAAGACTGGCCTCATGAGGAGTTTTCTGATCGCTTTGTAGCACTGAGATGGCTGAAGGTGGAACAAAACAAGCATTGATTCTATTATTAAATGTTTTTATGACATGTAATCCACAACCATTGGACAACTGCTGCTTTAAAAGTATCAGTTTGAATGAAGCAGTATTATACGTGTATATAAACCCCTTATTCTGCATGAACTTCTATGCGTTCTTGAAATCTTCAGTGCGGTTCTGGCTTTGACTGCGATTCTGGTGCCACACAGCTGTCTGAAAACTCACTCTTGAAGGTTTGGTGATTATGAAATGTGTCAAATGTTGAGGTTTGCAGTATTGCAGCCCGATGGGAACCCATAGTTGATTGAAAGGAAAACAAAACTTTATGAACAAATGTTCAACCCTGAAGCTCGTTGCAGGAATTCCAAGCGTTCATTTCACAATTCATGTTGGCACTTAGATTTGAAATAAAATGTGTTCTTAACAGAATTTGAGATGCTGATACAGATCTTTTTTCATTTTTAGGATTTTATGGAGGAACTGTTCATAGCAGGTTTTATTTGCTGGTACTGCTGACAAATATTGTGCTGCACCTTTTTTTTTTTATTCTTCAGAAACATTTTGTTCGCAGTATATTGTACGTTTCCATGTGATGAGTGAGTAGAGCTAATCAAAGATCTTTTTTTATTTTTTACATTGTTCATTTGCACTTAAAAGTTCTACACTGTGATTTTGTTCTTCAATGTTCTATAATGACAAAGGAAAAATAAAGATTTTTAATAATATCCTGTTGTGGGGATTTTCTTTTTTTTATGACTGAGTAATTGCTGGGCAATTTAAATGTAATTAGGATAATTATGTTTATAAGGACAGTTTCAGTCTGGGGATGTGATGATCTGAACTGCAGAAATAGAAATGAAAAAATCCTGACTTCTCAAATAAGTTTGTGACCTGGCAGCCATGTTGAGATCAGCTGAGGAAATACCAAGCACCGCCCATCAGCCGGAGCACAGCCAATAGGAACGCTCTCTCTGAAATGACCTGTGATTGACCAAAGTCTCCCGTCATGGGCTAGATTTTTTTAAAGCTTGAAGACAGAGCTATGAGGAGGTGCAGAAATCCAGTTATCTCTCAGAGCACTTGAATTACAATATGCTGAAAGGTTACCAAGGATTTTTTGTCAAATGATGCCAAAAATATTCTGCCAACTGCAGGTGTAATAAAAAAACAAATAAAAAGGCAAATTATATGTAATATAATGACTAAAACAGACTAAATTAAACAATATATATATATATTTATATATATATAAATATATATAAAATATATATATATATATATAGAAAAATTATATATATATATATAGAACAAAAAATAATATATATAAATATATATATATATATATTTTTCTCTATTTATATATATATATATATTAAATAATATGCTGAAAGGTTACCAAGGATTTTTTGCCAAATGATGCCAATAAATAATCTGCCAACTGCAGGTTTAATAAAAAAAAATACAAAAAAAAAGGCAAATTATATGTAATATAATGACTAAAACGGACTAAATGAAACTATATATATGTAGAAAAAAGAAAATATATATATATATATATATATATTTATCTATATATATTTATCTATATATATATATATATAGAAAAATATATATAGAAAAAAATAATAATATATATATAGAAAAAAATATATATATATATTTTTCTATATATATATATATATATATATATATATAAATATATATTTATTTATTTATTTATATTTCTATATATATATATATATTTATTTATTTATATTTATATATATATATATATATATATATATATATATATATATAAAACCACGGTTATCTTGAGGGGTAGGTTTTAAAGCGTACTAACCTCTATGAGTTTGATTGAGTGAAAACCTGTTGAACGTCCGCCCTCTAGTGTTCAACGGTCGTCAAGGCAGCAACGGCTGTCGCCATAACAACGTAGGGACTGTCTCAAAAGAGCAGCTAAAGACTCAATACGAAAAAAATAACTACAAACACAATAATTGCTGAAATTGACATGTGATAATGATTCAGACCAATGTAATACCCCCTTTTGACGCAACCAACTTTTTTTTGTTTTGTTTTTACGACGGTTGTTAAACGTACCAGCGCTGCTTTTCAACATCTCAACAGCACTTTACGGTCTCTCCCTTACGTCATTGTTGCGGAAGTGAGAAGTCTACGTGTGTAAGAAAGGTTGGTCTGACCGTGTTTGAACACCAGACACACCAGCAGCACCGATGTCCAATCCAGGTTAGCTCCGTCCCCCCGGTAGAACCAGTCCTCCTCTCCTCCTCTCTCCTCTCCGCCCCCCGGTAGGCTAATGGAGGCGTAGAGCAGCGGCCGGGCCGTATAAATGGGACGGAGAGCCGACAGCCTGTAATGCTGCGCCGGGTGCGGCAGTCTCTCCGGCAGGTGCTGTTTCTGATGGCCCGGAGACCGGGGCTACTCTGCGGGACTATCGTGCTCGGCGTCCTGCTCGTACTGGCCGTGAAGTTCACATGCAGGTAAACAAGAGCAGCTGTTCACATTACAGTAGTGTGTTTGTGTGTGAGCAGGCTGCTAACATGACATGGCTTTGCTGAGGTAAATGTTGTTGTAGCTTCAGTAAATCGTAAATTAGCTATTCTTAATTATAATGTGTCTACTTGTGAACTAATCAGGGTTTAATTATGATGTTGTGCAGCTGATCTGACACTGACGTGTACTTTAGGACAAGAGGATTAATTAACTAATGCTTTGACCCGTTTAAACAAGACAGCCTACTAACTAACCAAGAGTTAGTCAGTTTCTTAATGTAAGACTTTTTTGTGTCTTGTATTTGTAAATTACTCCAAAGACAACAGTGTAACTATCAAAACTCTGTAGTAAACAATTTATGCCCCAGTGAACCTGGCTGTGGAGGTTTCAGCTGAAACTTGAAGCAAACATGCTAACAAATGACTTCTTATCTGGTTGTGGTGGAAGAAGTATTGTAATGTTTTAATTGAGTAAAAGTAGCAATATTATTTGTAAAAAAACCTCCATTACAAGTAAAAATAGAGTAAGTAAGTAAAGATATATGTATAGCTGAAACAATTGGTCAATTAATTGAGTATTTTGATCAATAATCAATCATTTGGCTTTATTAATCAAACAATAATACCAATGTTCTCTAGTTCCAGCTCCTCAAATCAGAGGATTTGCTATATTTCCTTATTAATTAAATATATTGCGATATATATAGCAATACTTGCAATTTAAAACAAAAAAAATAATCTTATTTTAGAAAACTGTCATAGTATAAAGAACACACCAGAAATACACCATTTTAGAATAAGCAAAAAAGATACACTTATGTTATCTTATCAGATGTGGAGATTGAAAATGACTCCAAAGACAACAGTGTAACTATCACAACTCTGTAGTAAACAACACACATTTATGCCCCAGTGAACCCGGCTGTGGAGGTTTCAGCTGAAACTTGAAGCAAATATGCTAACAAAATGATGTCAGATACATCCTGCTTCTTATCTGGTTGTGTTGGAAGAAGTATTGTAATGTTTTAATTGAGTAAAAGTAGCAATATTATTTGTAAAAATACTTAATTACAAGTAAAAGTACTCCATTTAAGTAGACAGTTCAAAAGTATTTTCAGCTTAATCTGTAGATTTAAAACAGTTGGTAGATTAATTGAGTATTCTGATCAATCGATCAATAATTGTATTAATCAAAGATCTCAGATATATCCTGCTTCTTATCCGGTTGTGTTGGAAGAAGTATTATAATGTTTTAATTGAGTAAAAGTTGCAATATTATTGTAAAAATACTCCATTCAAGATATTATTTAAATAGAAATATGTAGAGCTGAAACAATCAGTCAATTAATTGAGTATTTTGATCAATAATCAATTACTTGGCTTTATTAATCAAACAATAATACCAATGTTCTCTAGTTCCAGCTCCTCAAATCAAAGGATTTGCTATATTTCCTTGTTAATTCAATATATTGCGATATATATATATAAAGCAATACTTGCAATTTAAAAAATAAAAAATCTTATTTTAGAAAACTGTCATAGTATAAAGAGCACACCAGAAATACACCATTTAAGAACAAGCAAAAATAACACACTTATGTTATCTTATCAGATGTGGAGATGGAAATTTGAAGCAAATTGTAGACAAATGATCTCGGGCACGTCCTGCCTCTTTTGTCTGTGACTGTGGCTGTTTTGCTCCAGCTGTGCCAAAACAGAGTGGAAAGGGTGTAGTAGTTTTGGTGTCATGTTTAAATGCTGCTGTCTTGGCCAGGTCTCTCTTGCAACAGAGATTCTTAATCTCAATGAGTACTACCTGGTTAAATAAAGGTTAAATGAATTTCTGATTTACACTGAAATCTTTTCTTTGTGTAGCCGTGCTAAGAATGTGGTGGCAGCAGCTCGGCCTCCGGTGCGGTTCTTCTCTGCCGAGGCCCCGGTAGTGGACCTCTACTTGGGTCAGCTGGACCAGGTGAGATTCACAGACAAAACACTTTGAAACGAGTCAGATGTTATTTTCCTTATTAGATATTGTAAAATGTGCATGATAAATGGGTTTGAGGACGGCCATATCAGAGGAACAATGTGACGAGGCTACAGAGTGCATATAGCTTTAATTCATTACGTTTCTCGTGCGTGAAAAACTCGCTAAATTGTTTCCTTATGTAGTTTTCATCTGTGACTGGTGCAGATTGTTTATGGCATTGTCTTAAATCATCAGATTTCTTTCTTTGAGGCACATCTTTTTCTCTCAAAGCACTTCAACTACAAGGGTTAATTCATACTTAAAACCCAAACAGATTTACAATCTAGCACAGTGGTTTAGTCAGTAACATGTCTGTAACGTTAACATTTTCTCTCCAGGTGGAGCGTCTCAGGAGTGTGGCGGAGGTATCTCTCATCTTCTTCTATGCGCCGTGGTGTGCTCACTCGATGGCTGCCCGGCAGGAAGTGCAGCAGGTGGCTAAGAAGCTGGCCAAACAGGTACAGAATACATGAGGACACAACAAGCACTCTGCAGGAATGTTTGTATACCAAATAGCCACCTTAGTTGATCACTGATAAGGTAGCAGAAAACTAAGGCTAGTTGGTGTAGTAACATTCTTACAATGAAGAGTAAATTTAGCTATTTAGCTATATTGCGATACTGTAAGCAAGGCGATATATTGAGATTTTTTTCAAATCTAATTTTAGGAAAACTCACAGTATAAAGATCATATGTATAAAATCTGAGTTAAAAAAAAGTTACTATGTGAAATGGCTACTATGCGGAGTACCATCATTACACATCCACAGGAGTCCAAGCTTTACTGTGATACCCAATTTATGTAGTTCAAGACTGTTTAGGGACCCCAGTATGCAGATGGATTCAAATACACCATTTTAGAATAGGTGAAAATAACACATTTGTACTGCATGGTTTTTGCCCCAAACTGCATGTGATTATCATAAAGTGGGCATGTCTGTAAAGGGGAGACTCGTAGGTACCCATAGAACCCATTTTCATTCACAAATCTAGAGGTCAGAGGTCAAGGGACCCCTTTGAAAATGGCCATGCCAGCTTTTCCTCAGCAAAATTTAGCATACGTTTGGAGCGTTATTTAGCCTCCTTCATGACCTGCAAGTATGACATGGTTGGTACCAATGGATTCTTTAGGTTTTTTAGTTTCATATGATGCCAGTATCTTCACTTCTAGCTTTAAAACTGAGCCCGCTATAACCTCAGAAAAACAGAATAGTGGCCGGGTCTGCCGGGGGCCGTCAGATTTCTAAGAGGTTAAAACATAATATTGCGATACTCGTGTATCGATATTTTCTTACACCCCTACTATTAAGTGCTAAGAAAGATAAGTATTTGTAGAGTATTAATCTAAATAAACTGTCAAACAGTGTCCAAGAGCTACCCAGTTAATGTGGATTTTATAGAAATCTGATGGAAAAATTAAATTAAATCAACCCCTAAATTCACTGTGAAGAAGTTATTAACTAGAATGTGTGGGGCTCATTTGTGATGTTGATGAGACAGAATAAAGCCCGATCTCACGCATGATGTACTCTCTCTGTGGTCTGGAACTAGTTTTACTTGTTCAACTCTGTTTCTTTTTCTCTCACTCTTATACACACAAACACAGGTGCAGTTTGTGGCAGTTAACTGCTGGTGGAATCACGGGAAATGTAGGAAGCAAAACCGCTTCTATCAGTACCCGATCATCCATCTGTTTTATAGACGGTAAGATGCTCAACCATTCAAAGTTACTGTGGTTTAATGAACTCTAGTTGGTGGCATTTCCTGTGTGAAATCTTCACCTGAATGTGAATGTTTTATTTCCTGTGTAAATAATTGTTTTTATGATCAACGTAACTGCAATTAAGTTGTTGGTGGAGGATCGCCCAAATGATCCATTATGTTGTTTGTCTTTGTGTTTCTATGCTTCAGATTTGGGCCTATAGAGTATAAGGGTCCATTTGTGGCTCCATATGTGGAAAGTTTTATCCTCAGAGTCATCACACCGCTCACTTACCTCCCATCAAGAGCCACACTCGAAGAGTTCCTCTCCTGTCACGAGGTATTGTTTGGATTCATGCCGTCTGATGGAGAGTTTATTCCTTACTGTGTGTCCTGGTCCAAAGAGTTATGCTAGAGTAGACCTAAAAGTTTAACTGTTGTTGAATTATCTGTGTCTTCACACAGGTGTCTTCTTCTTTGAGTAAAGCTATATTTCCGTATGATGTACTCTAATTGGTTGTCTCTTGTGTATTTCCAGCCTCGAGTGGTGGGTTTCTTCCAATTTAACTCCTCTCCTCAGCCGCCGGGGTACATCACATATCTGTCTTCTGCCCTGCAGGCTCTAAAGAGGGGTAAGACATGATCATACAGCACTGAAGCCAGTTGTTTCAACTTTGTAATCATGTCAAGTATGTAAGATGAAATTAGAAATGGCCAAGTTTGGGGAAACTTGGGCCTTTGTAACAGTAAAGATAGCAGTGAGTATGTTAAAAATAGGAAATGTGCAATGATCAGTAAAACGTGGTTAATGTTTGTGTTTCCAGCCGTGACTCTCTCTGTTTTTCTGTTGCAGATTTCCGTGGTGTTGTACGTTTCGGTGTTGTGACCAACAAACAGGTGGCGGAGGCCATCTCAATAAAAGAAGATGAAACAGTTTATCTTAAGAGAAAATTTAACTCCTCTTTGGTAAGGCCGTAAAACACTGGGTTAGAAAATGTAATTAAATGCTGGATACATTTTACTGTCATGTTGGATGTATACTAAAGCGTTGCACTGGCATTGTGCTGTGTGTTTTCTTCTGTCAGATTTTCCCTCGAAGGGAACGCAACTTCACATCACAGGCCATCTGTAGCTGGGTGTTTGAACACCGCGAGACCGTCCTCCAGTGGCTGCAGCCTCCAGGAACAAAGTCCCGTCTCCTGGAACATGAGCTGTCTAAAGGTCCGGCACTGCTGCTGTTCCTGCCGCACAATCCACTCGGGTCCAAACCCAATCCCATACTACAGCAGGTGAGCGGGGATGGAAAAAATCACAGAGGGCAAACAGAAATTAGCTTACTTCTAGTACTTGACCTCAGTGGTGTATTTGATACAATGGAGAATCTTTGATCTCTCTGATACCGCTCTACTCTGGTTCCAATCCCACCTCAACCATAGAATGATATTTATGTGTATCGGTGGTATCTATTTTTAGTAATGCTTCATCCTCTACTGACTATCTCACTTGTGGTGTGCCACAGGGCTCCGTTTTAGGTCCACTACTGTTTTTACTGTTTAGATACTTTTCCCCTCAGACATCATTCACAAATATAATATTACTCTTACATAATATTCATTTTAGTTTTTATGTACTACATATCTGGAACAAACTCCCAGAAAAACTGAGATCTTCTCCTGACTTTTATTAAGTTACATTTGGGACTATTTATAAATTTCTTGCACTGCATAGCTGCACTTTAATTTTTAGTCTAGTGTGATTTGTGTTATTGTATTTTAGCTTATTTTCATCTTATTTATTTTTGTTTTACTCTTTCTAAAATGTATATAATTGTGTCTTTATATTTTTTTATTTCTATTACCTTGTGTTTCTTTTAGATATTTTCTTAATGCCTTTCTGTCTTTTGTAAAGTACTTTGAATTGCCTTGTTGTTGAAAAGTGCTGTACAAATGAACTTGCCTTAAATCTTTATGCTGACGACACCCAGCTGTATGCACCAATAACATCTGGCGATAATAGCAGTCACTCTCATTCAATGCGTCAACGAGTTTAAGTGCTTTATGTCCAACAACTTTGCAGCAGCTTAACAACAATAAATGTGGTTATTCAATCCACCCAACTCCGTTCAGCTCATCCGTATTAACCTTGACAGTCTGTCAATAAATGTTAGACCTAAGAAATCTGGGATTCCTATTTGACTGTAACCTCAGTTTTGGATGCTCACATCAAGAAGGTTGTCCTGCTTTCTCCACTTAAAAAACATATCCAAATTAGATCATTTTAATCCTCTGCTGACCTGCAGAAATGTATCCGTGCTTTTATTTCATCACCAATTACCAGAGTGGAACTCTATTTATTCATGTTTAAGTTCTCTCTTGATTGCAGTTGGTTCGAAATGTGGCAGCAAGGATCTTAAACCACATCACCCTTATCTTAGCCTCCCCTCACTGGCTACCAGTTCATTTGTATTACTTACATTTCATATATATATATATATATATATTATTACTTTGTTTCTTGTGTCTTTCAGGTTGCAGACATTGCTGTGCGTTATCATTCCTGTTACAACAATAACCACTCCAGCCTGGACAAAAGTATTACCTCTCACTTGCTGTGCTGCCAGTCAGTTCTTATCCCAGAGTCCAGTACAAGTGTGTGTGAGTTGTGCCTCAGTTTGTCACCATCGAGCCTGAACAGCTCCGCTGTACGCTGCTCTTTCTCCTCCACGGCTCCGGGAGGAGACGTGTTGCAGTCCTTTCTCCGACACTGCTGCCTACACCGACTACCTGTTGTGTCCATAAAAACCGCGACCTCAGTGGGCTGTAGCAATTTTCTGAGCAGCTACAGCCCATTTAGTCAATACAGTGCCTGCTGCAGAAAAGTAGAACCTCAACTCAATGAATCACAAGCCAAAGAGGAGCCAGATGTGCAAAGAGCTCCCTTTATACCTCCTCCTTCCTCCATCCCTCCACCCTCTGCCCCTCAGCAGGGAGGAGACGGCATCACAGGGCTGCGGTGTCAGACCAACAAGACGCTCAGGTTTTACGTGCTGGATGTTGCTCTGAACTGGCCTCTGGCGGTGAGGCTCGGGGCAACGGGCAACAGAAGTGTTTCTCCCCACCAGGAGGCTGGAGCACAAGGCGATGGGTCATTTGCAGCTATTGTGAACCTGAAGGACGAAGTTCATTATGTTCTCCACCGCAGCCCAGCAGCCACGCTGACTGAGTCTCTGGGTAAGACTAGGACACTATTTCATTCATATCACATGGTTTTATTTGGTTTCTAACTCTGAGGCTATGCTTGAAACAAACTAGTTTGTCGTCAGATCACGTCTAAAGTCAAAAGAGTTTATAGCTGTTCCAAATGGTCATACTTGAAAGTGGAGTGAAAAGCCTGCCGTCATAGAGAGAGATGAGACGCAATAATATTCAAATGGGATTAAACCTGCAGTAGGTAGAATGTTTTTGGCATCATTGGGCAAAATTTCCATAATAACCTTTCAGCATATTCTAATTCAAGTGTTCTGAGAGAAAACTAGACTTCTGCACCTCCTCATGGTTTGTTTTCAGGCATTAAAAAAATATTTTGCCAATCACAGGTCATTTCAGAGAGAGATCGTTCCTATTGGCTCTTCATTGAACGGAGGCAAACGGTCTAATCAAACGGTCAAACTAGGCAGCGATGATCAAATATTAATCAATATTCTGTTACTGTAACGCCTATTCCTACTATAAAATTAGAAAGTTTGCTCCGGCTGGTGGGCGGTGCTTGGTATTTTCCTCAAGTGATCTCAACATGGCTGCCGGGGCACAAACTTTCTCATTTTACAGCTAAACAGAACACTACAAGATGTTTCTGAAAACATTAGAGGCGAGAAATAGGCATTACAGTAACAGAATATTGATTCATATTTGATCAGCACTGCCTAGTTTGGCCGTTTGATCCGAGTTTGTGAGGGATTGACAGCTGCTCAGAGACGGCAGACTCCAGCTCGGCTCTGACTGGTTGTTTTCCTCCGGTCTGTGAAATCTTGCAGATGCCGTTAGGAGCACCGGAGGACACAGAGGCACCTGATTTGTTTCAGATTACCTGTCTCATGCACTTCTGTCAGGATATAGTGACCGTTTTATAAAAATAACTTCTTTTAATCATATGTGCTCCATTTCTACCCACTGCTGCTTTAAGTCCAGAGGAGTCAAATTAGAGTGTAGTTGCCATGTCTGTTTAGATTCACCAATTCTGTGTTCGATGCAAATTCAACACATCATCAAACAAAGACATCTGAGGCAAACAGCGTTTTTGCATATTATTCATATCATCAGATCAGCTCATGTCTGAGTTTCATGATGTTTTGCATACTGTACTACTGTACAGATGTTTTCAGGGAATAGTCACCACCAATATGTAATGTAATGAATGGGACACAGGGTGTTGAGGCCTTTTTTTACTTCTATGTGATGACCTTTTCACAGTAAAAATGTAAATGTTGTTTTTGGCTCCTACAGGATGTATAATGATGTCTTGGTTATCTGCATTTTCATGTTTGTAATGAACAGAGACAAATACATTTAAACCATTCTGCATGTGCTTCTGGATCCACTGTCAGTTGTTTAGAATATGATCCTGATAGTAATTCTCTGTTTTCACTGTGTGTCTCTATATCTTGTTAAAGAGGCCTTCATCAGGAACTTCAGTGCTCCGTACAGCCTCTTGCAGAGACACTTGGTGGGAGAAGAAGACAAGAGAGGATGGGAGGGGGAAACCAAGCGTCCAGACCAACACCAGCACAAACCTCCACGCCTCCTCATCACAGAACTGACCACTTCATCCTTCCTGCCCTCCGTCATGGACCTCCAAAAGGTGAGAAAAGACTCTCACCTCATCCACTCTACATCCATTTGTGTGAAGGATTCGGTATTGAGTTCATGAACTTGAGCTGTGGAGTAAAATATAAATGTGTGTGTTGTCCTGTAGGATGTGCTGCTGTTCTACTACACTCAGTGGTGTGGATTCTGCTCTGTTCTCAACCACGTCATCATCCAGCTGGCCAGACTATTACAGGGAAACAGCACCATCACTGTGGCCAGGTACAGATTGTGTGTGTTTGACTTGATGCAGGTATTGTGGCAGTACTGTGTGTTTTTAATTAGATTTTTTTTGGTTGAATCATAGTTTATACTTTAGTGCAAAAGAAACTTTCATAAACAGTTCAACATTAGTTTTGTGGTCTAACCTTTTAAAGAAAAATTAAAAATAATATAACCACATTTTCTCTGTGTAGGGTGAATGTTGCCCGTAATGATCTTCCGTGGGAGTTCATGGTGGATCACGTTCCCTCTATTCTTCTCTTTCCCAAATACAGGTAAGAAACACACACACACATACATTTAGAGATTGTATTTTCTAGTCATATGTGGATATTTGGCTGGAAATAACCAGAGTACTCTTTAGAGCTGAAACGATCAACAAGTCAAACAGAAAAATAATCAATTTATATCTGTAATTTTTCACGTGTGAGGATTTGCATATTTTTTTTGTCTTATGTGAAAATAAACTTAATATCTTCAGGTTTTGAGACTGTTAGTCGAATGAAACAATCATTTTGAAGATGTCACGTTGGGCTTCAGGAAATTGTGATTCGTGACATTTCATAGACCAAACAATGAATCGGTTAATCAGATTAATTGATAATAATAGTCATTAGTTGCAGCTCTAGAACACAAAGTACAGTAACCTCCCAAGTAGAGCTGCAACAATTAATCGATTATTTGTCAACTACTAAATTAATCACCAACTATTTTGGTAATCGATTAATCGGTTTGAGTTATTTTTAAGAAAAAAGGTCAAAATTCTCTGATTCCAGCTTCTTAAATGTGAATATTTTCTGGTTTATTTACTCCTCTATGACAGTAAACTGAATATCTTTGAGTTGTGGACAAATCAAGATATTTGAGGACGTCATCTTGGGCTTTGGGAAACACTGATCGACATTATGCACCATTTTATAGATCAAACAACTAATCGATTAATCGAGAAAGTAATCAACAGATTAATTGACTATGAAAATAATTGTTTGCTGCAGCCCTACTCCAGAGTGGGTACAGTAACAGCCTCAATGCTGTGTACTCAATTAATTGATTAACTTTATTATCTTCACAAAAACAATATACACATTAAAAAATAGTATTTCACCACCACTTCCCTGTTTCTGCTTCTCCTCAAGAAAACACTTCAGTGTGAAGTTTCCTGACGACCTGCCCATCACGTTACCAAACCTCCTCCACTTCATCCTGCAGCACTCTGGCTCTGTACAATACGCGGACAAACCATCGGCAGCTTCTAGCGAGGCAGAGCATCCAGGACTCAGTGCCATCCTCCGTGCAGAGTTTCTGGCACTCCAGCAAGAGGTTGAAGCGCTGCGTCGCGCTCGCGAACGTCTGTCCCAGCAGCTGGCGCAGCTGTGGCGCGACAACCGGCGACTGACATTTGACGCTCTCAGCTTAGAAGCCCAGAACACGGAGCTGCAGAGAGAAAGGCAAAGCTTAGAGGAGCAGCACCGGGAGAAAAGCCGGCAGCTCGGGGAGGCGGTGAGGCGGCTGGAGGAGCTGGCGGACACCTCTGAGAACCTGCTGAATGACAACACACTGCTCAGGGTGCTGCTGATGGCGCTTAAGGACAGGACAGAGGCTAAAGAGCAGGTGGAGGTGGAGGTGGAGAGAAAAGAGGCAGAACAGAAAAGAAGCCATATGGCCTCCTGACCACAAGTCTGCAGGGAGTCCTGAGAGCGACGCAGAGGAAGAAGAAGAGAGAGGAAAGAGCGCCAAACGAAGGAGGACTGTAAGTAGACCTGAGATGTGGTGAAACAAGAGGGCATAATGAAGCCTCAATGAGGAGGTCATGTAAAACCCAAGAGACAACATGACCCGATCATTTTGTCATGGAAAATGAGGATGAAATGACAGCTATGATCTGTCAGAAGAAAATCTAAGACTGCTGCTAAGTCAGGACAGAAGGAAGGAAACACTTAAAATAAAGGTGGATAGCAGGTAGCGAGGGAAACAGCAGTGTTTGTTAGAGTCAGAATACTCCAAGGTGCTACCGTGATAGTGGGCTTATCCACTCTTAGGAACACACTAATATGGGAATTCAGTGCCAACTGTGCTTGCAAAAATGTAATTTCTGTTGAAGACTTAACCTCAGTTAAATGTACTACACAGACCCTGCAGCCCAATTCTCTACCTTCCCTGAATTACCGTCAATTCTCGTACAAAAGCGATGTTCAAATAATAGAGTGCTCCAGGGATGACGTATTTTTGTAGGCCAACCAGGATGTTAGCATCGCCCTGGTTCCCTTGACAAAACGCCAATGGGATTGTTGCATTGGGTTTTGGATTATTGCAGAAAATAAGCTCTGTAGCAAACACACGTTTATGATACTTACACGTTTTGTTCAGCAAGATAATCTTCACTAATGAACACCACCTTTATGATTTTTGAAGTGTGAATGCAATTGCCAAAGCTAACGTTAGGCTATAGACAAACTACACCACGGTCGCATGAACGCGAATATACACTACGAGGCTGTAATGCCGGACGAGTCAGCGTGATGACGTTTTGTAGTCTCATTTAGCCACTTGTTAGCAACTGCATTTTTTTTAAGACAATTAAAGGTTTCAAAATTCACGAGTGGGGTATTTATTGATGTATTTTATATCGTAGGAAAAAACGTTAAATTCTCTTAACTTCCAGACGAGGGAACCGGAAGTGCTAAAATGCTAACTCATTTCTGGGCTTTAGGATTCATTCCTGTAGCACTCTATGGCAGAGGCTGAAAACAGCTCACATGGTCAGTTCGGAGTAATGTACATTTCCACAACACCAATAGGCCCTTTTCACAGCAGCCATTCTGACATGTACTAGCAGGGTAAACACAGGTGTAATTGATCAAATTAATTATGGTCCCGTTCTATTTAGTGTCACAGCCATTCCAGTGAGCCAACATGTACAATACCAGGGCCCTGGCGCACCTAAATGGAACAATGACTGTTATTAATTACACCTGTGTTTACCCTGCAATGACATGTCAAATTGGCCGCAGTGAAAAGGGCCTATTACATCAGTTGTGTTAAACTCACCACGCTGCTGCTGTCACGTTCTCTCTTATTCAGTCTAGTTCAGTTCATTCCAGTTGTTCCTCCTTTGCCTTACTACTGATCAATGTGACACTAAAAACTCAACACTTCCTGATGTTTTTCACATTAAAAGCCTACCTATGAAAGGAATTATGACGGAGGAGGCTTTCATGGTAGCTTAACATCGTTCGGAGGGGGAAAAGGCAAAATGGTCCG
This sequence comes from Sebastes fasciatus, assembly GCF_043250625.1. Classification (NCBI taxonomy): domain Eukaryota; kingdom Metazoa; phylum Chordata; class Actinopteri; order Perciformes; family Sebastidae; genus Sebastes; species Sebastes fasciatus. The sequence goes on along the minus strand of NC_133797.1, from coordinate 24,257,429 downwards.
CGTGACATGACTCTGGCTGTACTGATGGAAATGTACATTATGCTGAATTTATCAGGACAAAAGGTAAACATGGAGGAAGTTAACTGGGGGATATTATAAATAAAGGCCTGTTTCTCTGCCACTGAGGTAATAAATACCACTGTTATGCTGCTACAAACTACGAGATGATGATGATGATGTTTTCCCAACATTCCTTTGCTCATAAATGGATGTGCAGTGGTAGGTGAAAGCATGACTACAGGTTAGTGAAGTAGAATTTGGCTGCAGGGACCAAGAGGGCTACTAATGAAGCTGAGGCTTATTTAATACTGAGGATGTAGCGCCTGCTCACCGGTCTGCGGGTGAGCCTAAGAGCACTTGAAGTAATTAGCAAAAACTTTCTTTTTTTTTTGAAGGGGATATTGTTCTTTTGTTAAACCGATCTATTTTTACAGGAATCCTTGAGTCACTAAAATATTATTTCTTTGTAACTATTCAGGTATTAAGAATGAAATGCTGCAATTGTTTACATGTGAAATATTGCACCTGTTTTTACTGATTAAAAATCTTTCATCTTATTGTCCTCCTGTGTTTTATTGTGGTTGATGTCGAGCATTGTGAACTAGAAAATGCATTTCATGCTGAAAATGCGTGGGAATGTCGACAGCTGAAATTTATTGCAAAGCATTGCTGAAAATGCAGAAATGTGAAATTACTTGCCTAAAAATGTTAAAGCTCAAATGCATTGCATTGCACTGCTGAAAACCCTAGAAGATGAAATGTACAACTGGCAGAGTTGGAAGCTGAACTGCAATAGCTAAAGAAGCTAAGAGCTGAAATACATTGCTAGAAAAGCTGGAAGCTAAACTGTAATACTGTCAGAAGTGGTAAATTTGAATTTTCCTGAATAGGCGGAAAGAAGAAATGCTTTGTATGTATATCAGACAGATGAACTGCATTGCTAAACACAAACAGAGACAGAGACAGAGAGAGATTAGTATTTGGGTGAAATAAACCTTGAAAGCTATAAGTGCTTGGACAGAAATAGTATTTTCACGGAATGAACCTTTAAAATCTATAAGTTGTTACACAGAAAGTGGTATTTGGGTGGAAAGTAGCAGTAGGAGTTGTAGTAATAGTAGTAGTAGTTGAGGCAGTAGGAACAGCTGCAGGAGCAGTAGTAATAGTAGCAGTAGTGGTAGCAGTAACATCCCTGGTAGTAGTAGTAGTAGTAGTAGTAGCAATAGTAGTAGTAATCGTAGTAGTAGTAGTAGTAGTAGTAGTAGTAGCAGAAGGAGCAGTAGTAGTAGTAGTAGTAGTAGTAGTAGTAATAGTAGTAGTAGTAGTAGTAGTTGAGGCAGTAGGAACAGAAGCAGGAGCAGTAATAATAGAAGCAGTAGTGGTAGCAGTAACATCACTGGTAGTAGTAGTAGCAGTAACAGTAGTAGTAGTAGTAGTAGTAGTAGTAGTAGCAGCAACAGTAGTAGTAGTAGTAGTAGCAGCAATAGTAGTAGTAGTAGTAGTAGTAGCAGCAACAGTAGTAGTAGTAGTAATAGTTGTAGTAGTAGTAGTAGTAGCAGCAATAGTAGTAGTAATCGTAGTAGTAGTAGTAGTAGTAGTAGTAGTAGTAGTAGCAGCAACAGTAGTAGTAGTAATAGTTGTAGCAGTAGCAGCAGCTAGAACTTTAAAAACTGTAAGTCGTTAGACAAAATATAGTAGATAGAGTTACTCTATAGAGATTTTATTTTGAAAAAAAAACTTGTCATGAGTTCCCTGTTAAGATACAGTTACCTTCTGTGTGTGTGTGTGTGTGTGTGTGTGTGTGTGTGTGTGTGTGTGTGTGTGTGCGCGTGTGCGTGTGTGTGTGCCTGTGTGTGTTAGTCAGCCTGCTCTGATTGGCTGATGTGAATCAGCTGATGGCCACTGCTAAGCACCCTCAATGAGACAGTTTATAATAGGAGTTAACCAGAGACATACATGTCATAAAAGTGTCTCTCAGACAAAAACCGTGAGTCCAATCGACAAAATAATGTCATCATCAGAGATAAGCGTCTCTGCCAAACGCATTGATGTAGTTTTTTTTGTGTGTGGAGTCAAAAATGGGATCATGGGAGCAGGATTGAAAAGTGCCATTGTCAATTTTCTGTCAGACAGTTCCCATCTGATTTAACATTGCTCTCTATGGAGCGGCTTGTTGGACTTACTCTCACTTTTGGGACCCTAGAGACAAATGTGTAAGTCCGACTGATTCCATAGCTACATGACTGCGACCGGCACAAAATTTCCTACAATTTGATGAAAAAATGATCTATTAAGAGTGAACACTGTGGGCTACGGAGCAATTTGTTCGTAACATTTTCAAAAGATTTCAAAGCTTTCTCGCACTCTAACGATGATGTCACACACCCTAGCCCTTAACGACCCACGCGTAGGTTTAAGAGGATTTGAAGATTTCCTCCATTGAGTTACATTGTAAATTTTTTTTGGAAAAAGTTTAATATTTTAAAAAGTATAAATAGTTGAAACAAGCCAAGTCATAGCACTAATGTCCTTAATGAGCTGAATATTTTGATAGTTGAACGGTTTCTGTAGCTGAAAGTATGCAGGACTAGTTAAAGGCCAAAAAACGTACGGAAGAAATAGTTGAAGAAGTTGAGTAAACCTTAGAACAGTGGTCTCAAACTCAATTTACCTGGGGGCCGCTGGAGGCAGAGTCTGGGTGAGGCTGGGCCGCATCAGGTATTCCACAAAAAAAGCTTTGTTAAAAAAAAAACAATCTTCTCAAACGTCATTATTAACAGTTCTTTAACTTGAATGGGTTCTTCTGAACATGAACTGTCCTGAACATGAATGGAACATTGAAGAACATGAACGGTTCTTCTGAACATGGCTTCTCTTGCCTACTCCTTGCTGCCAGAGACCTGGCAGCGCTTCCTCTCACATAGCTGAGCCACATTTGGCTTGAGGGAGGAAGCAGTTGAGACCCTCAGTATGGCTTGAAGATGATCATCAGTAAGTCTGGATCTGTACTTGGACTTAATGAAGTTCATGGTGGAGAAGAGCTTTTCACACAGATATGTGCTCCCAAAAAGGCACATGGTCCGCTTGAACATTCGGGAAAGCTCAGGGAAGCTGGGGGGCAATTCTCTCAAAAATTGCCCTAGCTTGTCTGCTTTTCCACTCACCTCCCTGAACTTGGCTTTGAGGTCAGAGTTGTACTGCAGGTCAATGAGCTCCATTTGAAGCACAGGAGGGGCATCTTGCACATCAAAGTCGAAGGGGTCCGCAAAAATTTGAAAAGTGTCTCTGTGCGTCTTGAAGTCTGCAAATCTGTGATCAAATTCCTCCTGTAGCTTCACAATGGCATCAACATACTTCTCACCACTGAATGGTGTGCCTGCATCCACGAGTGCCTTGCATGCTGGGAAATGGCAAAGGTTTGTCTGAGAGAGCTGGGCTTTCCATAACACAAGTTTTGTGGAGAATGCTCTCAAGTTGTCATAGGCAGCACTGACGAGCTGCCCCTGGCCTTGTAACTTCTTGTTCAGTACATTCAGCTCATGCGTGATGTCAACAAGAAAAGCTAAGTCCATGAGCCATTTGGGATCACTTAGCACAGGAACAGCCACCCCATCCTTCTCCATGAAGGCTTTCACTTCTGCTCTCAACTCAAACAATCTCTTCAAGACGTTTCCCCTGCTGAGCCAACGTACCTCGGGAAGTAGAGCACATCCTCATATTCCGACTCCATTTCCTCTAAAAAAGCACAGAACTGCCGGTGCTTTAAGCCCCTGGATCTGATTTGGTTGATGCATTTCACAACGACAGACATCACATTGTCAAACTTCAGGCATTTGTTGCAAAGGGCCTGCTGATGGATAATGCAGTGCAGAGCAATGGCCTCCTCCACACCCTCCTCTTCCAGTTTTCTTTGAACAAGTGCCACCAGTCCATTTTTCCTCCCTGTCATTGATGGCGCTCCGTCGGTTGTTATTCCAACAAACCTCTCCCATGGCAAACCGGCATCCACAATGGCATCACACAGCTGGCGAAATATCTCCTGAGCGGTGGTCTGGCCATGCATTGGAATTACTGTGAGCAACTCCTCCATCACTTCAAAATTGTCATCAACACCACGGACATACATTGCGAGCTGGGCAGTGTCAGTGATGTCTGTGCTCTCATCAAGAGCGACTGAGTATGCATGGAAACATTTGGCTTTCTCACGCAGTTGATCATAAATGTTACTTGACAGGTCAGAAATGCGCTCTGCCACGGTGTTGGCAGAAAGGCTGATGTTGCTAAACTGACCCTTCTTTTCCGGACAGACTATACTTGCAGCCTGTAATATGTACTTTTTGACAAACTCGCCTTCTGTGAATGGCTTTCCCGCCTTAGCAATCATCTCACTAACCACGTAGCTAGCTTCGACTGCTGCATTATTCTCTTTGGTTGCTTTCTTGAAGAAATCTTGTTGCCTCAGTAGACATGTTTTAAGATTGGCAACCCGGTTGGCTCTATCATCTCCCTGGTATTTTGCATACTCCTCAGCATGCCTAGTTGAGTAATGACGTTTCAGGTTGTATTCCTTGTGCACCGCAACTTTCTCTGTGCAAATAAGACACGTCGGGGTGCCCCTGTGCTCAACAAAGAAATATTGCGTCTCCCACTTTTCCTGAAATTGTCTGTGCTCGTCACCAACCGTTCTCTTCACTGCAGGCTTTGAAAAAGACATGATTGGGGCTGTGTGACATGATATATATTCATTCCACTTGGTGTCACTCCGCAATAAAGTTGTGCCTGCTGTGTTTGTGTTGCTCTGCAATTACACCACCTAGTTGGCGGCGGCGTCTCTATGAGTTTCCTTCTTCTTCTTCTTCTTGTACTACAAACAGAAGTTGAGCGGAGTTGGAGCTAATAACTGTTGAACCACAGAACTTTTACTTACATTACTGGAACGCCGAAAAGACAAAATATATCTGAGTCGATTTGTGTGAACAAACATTGAAAAGATGGAGGCAGAGAGAAGTAGAACTTGGTCCTGGCCGCTCAGCATCGCTGAGAGACTGGACCAATCACAGCTGTTGCGGTCTGCGTCGCCGCGACGTGTAGTTACATTTCTGGAGAGGTGCACGTCAGGCTACGGCGTCGATTCAACGCAGAAGTATAAATCAAGCTTTAATCAAGCTTATGCGATGTTACACGGGCGCCGCCATAGTTGTTGTGAAATGTTTCTCTGCTTGCATCAAGCCCGGCCGATTGCCCGCCCCCGGGAGCCATATACCCCACTGTGATTGGTAGGTTCGTTCAGCTCGGGCTCGCGCAACAAAGGGACCTTCCACACACAACGCGGCAAACTGCCATTCACATAAAACTCGCGGGCCGCACTAACATTAAACTTTCATATCAAGGTGGGGGCCACAAAATATCGTCTTGCGGGCCGCAATTGGCCCGCGGGCCGCGAGTTTGAGACCCATGCCTTAGAAGAACAATACTGATTGATGTGATTCTAATAGTGAAACAAGAAGTTGGCCCTTATGCTGTTTCAGCATTCCCACAATAAGGGGCCAACTTCTTGTTTGAATATTAAAAACTCTGAAAATATTCCCCAACAAATGCACCATTTAATCCTGTTTGATAGTGTTTGCTTAAAACTATCCGTGCTCAACTGTTTTAGGAAATCACAAGCCTTTTTAAAAAATCTAACTGTTTTCTGTAGGAGCCAGTGTGCTTGGTGCTGAAGAAAAATACTGTATGTTGGATTTATTATGTACAAGAATGCTTACAATAACATGACTGTTGGATTTGTTATGAATAGAGTGATGGTGAGGAAAGGGAGGATGGCAGGTGCTGTATTTCTTTTGCAAGGTCAAGGAGAGGACGGAGCCAGAAGGAGATAACGAAGAAGAAGACATGCAGCAGAAACATCACGTGCCATAACTCATGAATATTAATATTGTGTAAACCATAAAACGCTGGATCAGGGATAGCTCGGGGTTCAGACTTCGCGAACTGACCCATGCACTGTATGTTGTCAGGGACACGTAGACTGGATCCAGATATCTGTATACTCTTTTATTTTACTTATGCAACATTGATTGTTCGGAATAAATTGTATTATTATGCTTTAACCCGTCTGTTTGGAAAATCTCTTTGTCACACAAGATTAACCAGCACGTAACTGGGCCTTGACCTCTCGGAGGTAGAAGGCCAGTTCCTTCAATTGGTGACCCCGACGTGATCTTCGGCATTGAGAAGCGTGTCCAAAGGACGGACAGACCGGCGAGAGAGAGAAAGGGCCCTGAAATCTTAAGGTAAGCAGAACCTGTTGTATCGAACTCTGCATATTGGCTTACTCTAAATTATCTCTCTTGTTGTGCTGAATCTCCTTTGTAGTGATAAATGTTGCAAAAGTAAAGACTTTCTGTTGAAAACTAGGGGGAGGAAGCTGCCCTTTTGGTAAAGACTAAAAGGAGGAAAGCTGCCCTTTTAGTGAAAACTAAGGGGAGGAAAGCTGCCCTTTTAGTAACGAAAACTGAAAGGGAGGAAAGCTGCCCTTTTAGTAACGAAAACTGGAAGGAGGAAAGCTGCCCTTTTAGTAGCGTGTTGAAAACTAAAAGGAGGAAAGCTGCCCTTTTAGTAGCGTGTAAAAATAGCGCTTGGAGCGCCTGTATGAGTGTACATTAATAACTAGTATTCAGAGGAAAATTAAAACTTACTGTTGATACTGGGCCAACATCGCTGGAACATCAAAGTGTCCAGTAGAAGCTTATGTTGGTAGGATCACAGCGAGGGGCATAGCGACCCATTTACTCTGAATCTAGTTACTGTCATAAACTGAATAAACCTGTGTGAAATAGTACTGGACAGAATGGACGGAGAATTTGACAAAGACTGTGAGGAACGGGGTGGCTGTGGGCCTCCCCGTTTATCATTTGGACAGCAATGGGTTAAAGTCAGGACCAATGTAATCTGTACATTTGATCCCAAGACTAGAAATAAAGAGACTCAAGACCTAGATGAGTGGTATAACATGACAGTGAAGGAAGGGCATTTTCCAGCCACGGGAAGTGAAGCCAAATTCATGCCAGTGATGAGAGCATTAATACAGGTGGTTCATAGAAAGCTGCTGCAAGCAAGACAAGACAAAGAAAAGGGACATATGTTTGTAAGGAGGAAATTGAGGAAGAAAGAAGACGAGTTGGCAAGTAAATTGGTAAAATATAATGTGATACAGATGGCTGCACTATCAGCCTTAGGCAGCCAGACGAAAGCCACCCACGCAAAAACCGCTGAAGCAAAACCACTAGTGAAACCCTCACCCAGTCCTAGCGCACCCCCACCACCAAACCCACATACTAGCCAGCCGCCACATTACATGTCCCTCCATCAGCAGTACCCACCTGGCCCACATCCCAACCCCCCTCCTTATCCTCCTCCTACCCCTAGTCCGGTACCAACCCCACAGGTCAGTGATTATACAAACGAAGTTATGGCACCATTGTTTCAAGTGTTAGGTGGTACTTTGGAACTTTAACCCCTACGCTACCTCCTTCGGTAATGCTATTAGACAAAGTATCCCATAACAGCGGGCAAGCTCCACAGCTTGGTGTTTAAGATTAAGAACGGGGAGAGCGGACGCACGTTCATAGAAAGAGCAAAGACAGAGTGGGCGGGGGCTACGGGGGTGAACCCAGATAAAGAATCACAGCAGTCTCTGTTCAGAATAGCTCTGTTAAAACATGCTCCGGAAGGAGTTAAGAGAAAGATACCCAGATGGCTCAAATTGTAACACCAGCTCCAGCCCCGCCACAGAATCCTTATCCACTGCAGGGCCCGCCACAGGCTATATATCAACCCCAGTATCATGTTCCTTACCAAGCTGCCCCATATCAGCAGCCCCCTTATCATGAAGGCCGGAATAGAGGCAGAGGGAGAGGAGGAGGAGGCAGGGGGAGGGGGTATGCCCAACCAAGAGGAGGCAGTTGTTACATCTGCGGAAGCCCGGATCACTGGGCACGTGACTGTCCTCAGAAACAACAACAGCAGATGAGAGGGCCTCCACAGCAGTCATATCAGCCAACAATACAGACTCCACCAAACCAACAGCTAGCTCCAATGCAGGCATACAGCGGGTACTCTGCGCAGGGACCTCCACCTGGTCCATATACACCAGGAATGTTCCCATAGGGGTGCCCGACGGAGATGGAGGGGCAGGGGCTGGCAGAGCCCTGTCTCCAGTTGACAGTGAACGGAAAACGAAGATGGTTCATGGTGGATACGGGAGCACGTTACTCCACCTTAGCTGAACCTATGTGTTCCCTTTCCTCTCACTATGTTTCCGTTTTGGGATTTTCCGGCACTGAACAAAGACTGCCTTTTACTGTTCCCCTTCCTGTCCGGCTTGGGAGACAGGTGATGGAGCACCCCTTTTTGTATGCACCTGATTGTCCACGTGATCTCCTGGGAAGAGATGTTTTGGCAGTACTTGGGGCTTCTGTACATTGTTCACCAGAAGCTGTGATAGTGAGTTTCCCCGGAGGAGAAGAAATGGTGTGCTCCTCCCCCTCCAGTGCTGATCGCATGTGCATGTTGAGTCCTGATACCTCACCTGATGCCCCACCACCCTGTGCAGACATATATTGGGCCCTGCTAGCCGACAGAAACCCTCTGATTGACTTTTACAACATGTAGCAACCATGGATTAGGGCTCTACACCCTTACCTCCCTGTTCCCGATCCTCTCCACTGCACTCTGAATTATGACAGAAATAATGATCTTACGTATCAAGATGAGTTCCAACAAAATCTGTTAGATACAACCTGGGGGATAGGAGTAGGAGGTGTTTATCCACCTCAAGCAGGAAATGGCAGAGGCCGCAGCACTCGCTCTCCCAGATTACTCTCAACCATTCCATCTGGATGTCTCAGAGCAGCTTAGTACAGCCCATGGTGTCTTATATCAGAAACACAGAGGAGCTAGGAACGTATTGTACTATTGTAGCATTTTGCTAGACACACAAGAACAGAGAGCCAGCCCCTGTGTCAGATATGCAGCTACTCTGGCAAAAATTGTAGACAAAGTAGGTCATATAGTCATGCACCATCCTCTACAGATTCTGACCTCTCACAGCACTGTAACATATGTCACATCCTCCTGTTTCACTCTCACCCCCCTCAGACAGACCAAGATCTTACAAGTACTCTCGAAACCACACATCTCCTTTGTACATGAGGGCTGTAATATGGCTGACAATATGACTGATGGCGAGAAGCACTTCTGTGCAGAAAAATCGCTGCCCTTTGTAAAACTAAGGCTGGACTTAGAAAACTCCCCTTTAACGGAAACTGACCTTAGCTTATTTACAGATGGTTGCTGTTTCCGTCATCCCACCAAAGGGTTAAAAGCAGGTTATGCTGTGGTGTCTATGAATACAGCAAAAGAGGAACCATGTACATTCCGAAACATGGGTTTCCTAAATTGATCAGGTCAGATAATGGTTCACATTTCAAAAATAAAGACCTGCAATCTGTCGAAAAGGCTCTGGGACTACAACACAAATTTGGCACTGTGTATCATCCACAAACAACAGGACTCACACCATTTGAGCTTACGTGTGGCCGACCTTTCCCAGGGCCGTCCCAAAACCCCTCTCCCCTTCCTGACCTCGGTTACAGACCATACTATTTGAAGGTTAATGCTCTTGTGTCAGCTCTCTCCTATACAGGTGACAAACCTGTCACCCCTGTCACAGAGGACGTTCCAGGACCTGACCCCGGACCCCCGGAACACCTTTGGTTGAAGGTGTTAAAGAGGAAGTGGTCGGAGCCACGTTGGACAGGCCCACACAAGGTTCTGGCCAGAACTGCAACAGCTGTGCAGCTTGCAGGAAAAGGACTCAACTGGTGGCACCTAACAAAGTGCTCCAGCAGCAGGACAGGACCTGAAGCAGTAGAGGAGGAAGCCCCACAAGGAGCCCAGGCTACGTGAAAAGAGGGTCACGTATAATTTTTTATTTTTCATATACTGTATAAACTGTGACTGTGATGAGATACACATAAGGGAAAGAAGGTTACAAGGTCTTGCCTGTATTTACAGTTAAATCAGGCTAACATGGTTGTTTAGGTGGACTCATCTAGGTGGTTTTTGAAAAACATTATATATCACATTGTATTAAAAATTGTTGCTTAGAATAAATGCTAAAATAGACAAAAATAGACAAAAAGAGAAACCAGGGGTGGGGAGAATCCACCAGAGAGAAATTTCACTTCCTTTCCCAAACCAGTATAAAATAGGACCACCCAGATAAAAGTTTTTCAGTTGCGCGCAGGAAAACAAACTAGAAGCATCATGCAGTGCGGCAAACTGCTAGTGGCGTTTGTTGTAGTATCTGTGTTTACCTCTCTTGTCCTCGTTCTTCTGTACAAACTTTCTTAATGTGATTTGTCATGTATTTTAAATGTTTTAGGGAATGTGAGAGAAAATACCATGACCCTTGTGTAGAATTTGTGTACTCAGATAAATCTGAATAACCTGGGAAAGCACAGACTGTACTAATTTAGATACATTACTTATCATCCTCGCCTCTGCACTCTGCTAAAAACTGGCTAATCACAAGTAACTCTTTTTAACAATAGACAATGCTTTCACTCAGAAGCAGGGTGGAAGGTGTGGGCTACAAGGGGGGGGAGGCTAAACCAAGATTATAAAGAATGATGTAGTAAGGTAGCTCCCCTAATGAATATAAACTAGCTGACCAAATAGCTGCAGGCTTTGAAAACATACCTCTAATAAGTGCTCTGATCCCTATCACTCCTAACAAAAATGTTGACCGCATTAACTACATCCACTATAATGTTCTCCGTTTGACTAATCTAACCCGTGATGCAATTGCCGGACTAGCTGAACAAATGGCTCCTACGTCACTGATGGTGATCCAAAATAGAATGGCATTAGATATGCTGCTGGCAGAGAAAGGCGGTGTATGCTCAATGTTCCAAGACTCATGTTGTATTTTCATCCCTAACAATACAGCGCCGGACGGGACTGTAACTAAGGCACTAGAGGGGCTCCGGACGCTGTCTGAATCCATGCACGATGACTCCGGCATCAACAGCCCCATTAACGACTGGTTAGACCGTACCTTTGGGAAATGGAAGTCCATGGTGGTATCTCTATTCTCCTCAATCCTTGCTGTGGGTGCATGCTTAGTATTATGCGGTTGTTGCTGTATTCCATGTATTCGCCACCTCACTGAGCGTGTGATTATTTCTGCTGTGCAACGAAAGCATCCGGATGCACCTCCTTCTTATCAGATGGCCATGTTCCAAGCTGAGAGACAGGGTCTCCTGGAAATGGTGGGGGATAGTGAAGATGTTGATCCTGAAGAGGTTGTGTGATGATGCTTATAACTAATACATCTGTACGTAACATGATGATGCTTATAATTAATACATCTGTACGTAACATTATCTATGCTTATAATAAATATATCTGTATGTAACATTATCTGTAGGTGAACTTAGTTAAGTTCAAAAGAGGGTCTGTTGGATTTATTATGTACAAGAATGCTTACAATAACATGACTGTTGGATTTGTTATGAATAGAGTGATGGTGAGGAAAGGGAGGATGGCAGGTGCTGTATTTCTTTTGCAAGGTCAAGGAGAGGACGGAGCCAGAAGGAGATAACGAAGAAGAAGACATGCAGCAGAAACATCACGTGCCATAACTCATGAATATTAATATTGTGTAAACCATAAAACGCTGGATCAGGGATAGCTCGGGGTTCAGACTTCGCGAACTGACCCATGCACTGTATGTTGTCAGGGACACGTAGACTGGATCCAGATATCTGTATACTCTTTTATTTTACTTATGCAACATTGATTGTTCGGAATAAATTGTATTATTATGCTTTAACCCGTCTGTTTGGAAAATCTCTTTGTCACACAAGATTAACCAGCACGTAACTGGGCCTTGACCTCTCGGAGGTAGAAGGCCAGTTCCTTCATGTACCACTGCGTTCAACAAGGAGTTAAATGCCTTTGAGATTTAATTTGGAGAAGTAGGAGTCGTGCTGTTAATTTCAGTCTGAATGGAGGTTATTTGTCTTAAATCAGCATCATGCACTGCAAGTCTCTCAGCCACAGAGATGTTTTATATGTTTTCCAATATACCAATTTTTTTTTTTACATCTTTGCTGCAGCTCTTAAAAACTGCACACATGTTTATTTAAAAATATATTTAAGTTATTTCTTGTTGAAGCACGTTGAAGTTTTAAGATTACTGTCATCACATCCCCTTACGAAAAAGAAGTATACTACGAGTATACTTTTATAAACTATAAAGTGGGCCAATTTGGTCCAAAGAAGTATAGTAAGTGTAGGAGGAATAAAGTACACAACTAGTTCACATTTTGTACTGCAACTATACTGTGAACTATACTATAGGTATACTGTTAGTTTACTAGTTTTATACTTGTAGCCCACTTTTTAGTCTATAAAAGTATACTTTTAGGTATATACTTAAAGTGTAGTAGTATTAAACTTTGAGTACACAATTAGTTTACATTTTGTACTGCAACTATACTGTGAACTATAGGTGTCCTGTTAGTTTACTAGTTTTATACTTGTAGCCCATCTTTTAATTCATGAAAGTATACTTTAAAGTATATATACTGGAAAAACAAAGTTCGGAAACTTGTGTTTCGTTGATTATATCTCTGTTGTTACAATGCTAATTGGCATTGTATTTTACATCGTTGGAAAGCCTGTTTATTTACCTTCGCAATGATGTCCAACTTGTAAGGATCATGCATTTGTGGGATGAGCAGCACAGCTGATTATGTGGGTAGCGCCCAAGAAAAATTTGCCAAAATGCTCTGCCAATGGTAAACAGTGTATTCTCATAAGGCTACCAGGAAGCCTGCAATGACTGCCCTTCACCGACAGGCCCGTTTGCGCTGGTGTCGACAACACAGACAATGGAACCTGAACATGTGGGGGAATGTCATGTTCAGTGATGTGTCCAGGTTCTGTCTGCGAAAGTTGGATGGCCGGGTCAAAGTATGGAGACGACGTGGAGAACGCTATGCTGATTGTTGCATCGATGGAGTAACAGCTTTTGGTGGGGGAAGTGTCATGGTGTGGGGCGGCATCTCCCTCACTGGCAAAACAAGGCTTGTCATCATTGAAGGCCATCTCAATGCAGTGAGATATCGGGATGAGATTCTGCAGCCAGTGGCAGTCCCATATCTCCACAACGGCCTGCCAAGAGTCCAGACCTCAACCCAATTCAACACTTGTAGGATCAGCTTGGGCGTGCTGTACGTGTTAGAGTGACCAACACAACCTCGTTGGCTGACCTGCAACGAATCCTGGTTGAGGAATAGAACGCCATCCCACAGCAACGTGTGACCAGGTTGGTGACCAGCATGAGGAGGAGGTGTCAGGCTGTTGTGGCTGCGTATGGATCTTCCACCGCTACTGAGGCTCCTGACATATTGTATTAAATTAATAAAGTGTAAAATTGCCAATATGTCTTGTTTGTTCCTTGTTACTGATAGAGAGTTCAATCATCCAATCCACCAAACAACTCAAAACAAGAGTCAACACCAACAGGAGAATACACTGTTGGCAGAGCATTTTGGCAAATTTTTCTTGGGCGCTACCCACATAATCAGCCGTGCTGCTCATCCTACGAATGCATGATCCTTACAAGTTGGAAATCATTGCGAAGGTAAATAAACAGGCTTTCCAACGATGTACTTAGAGTATCAAACTCTAAGTACACAACTAGTTTATATTTTGTAATGCAACTATACTGTGAACTATACTGTTAGTTTACTAGTTTTATAATTGTAGCCCAGTTTTTTGTTTATAAAAGTATTCTTATAAGTATATACTTTAAGTAGGAGTATTAAACTTTGAGTACACTACTAGTTTACATTTTGTACTGAAACTATGCTGTGAACTATAGGTATACTGTTAGTTTACTAGTTTTATACTTGTAGCTCACTTTAAAGTATACTCTCAGTGAACTACTAAGTTTGAGACTTCCCCTTTATGCACAGTTCTGGGAAATAGAAAATTTGTTCCACCAATCTTATGACTCCTGGGGAAGTGAAAAAGGTGGTCAGGGAAGGTGTAACCTGCACTCGGTAAACTGTCCTCTCTGCAGTCGCACGTTCCTCTACACACGGACCGTAAGTACTCTGCTTTATTTGAAAACAGTTAATTTGTTTAGTGGGTATCTTGTTAGTTAGTTGTCCTCGTTATGTTGTGAACCAGCAATGATATTGAATCCCAATATACAGTATATGTGTAAGTCTTGATACTAGTGATAAATGCATATTTAATGATGCACACAAGACAAACAATTTACATGTGTGTGTGTCAATTTGTGAATAAATATGGTGATTGATCTTCCTCTACACAAACAAAAACCACCTGGTATAAAATACAAACTGAATAACTATAATTTATTCCTCATATAAAGATGTCAAATGATCACTCTTTGTATGTTTTAAATTGTTACTATGTTAAGATATAAAATATAATACAATAACAATATATTCTGTACATATACACACATTTAAGTCTTGTTTTTAGTTGTGCATCATGGGTTATGCACATGTTACAGCTGGTATTTACCACCATATTTGATGTGAATTGTTTGATTACAGGGAAAATGGCAAATCCACAAGTACCAGTTGGTGAGTTTATACCGTCTGTTTGTGGAGACCAGTTACAACAGAACAGCTTGGTTGTTCCTCATAATTACATAGCTCTAATTTCCTCTAACTTTATTGAAAACATAATTATTTCCACCACTCTGTCTGTCCTCACTTTTTTGTTCTTGTCCATCCTCATTGTGTCTAGTGACAGTCGGCCCGTTGGGGGAAAATCCAGTTCAGGTTGCCTGCCCTCAGTGCCATCAGACGGTATTCACTGAGTTGGAGTACCTCCCTGGTTTGCTCACTTACATTTCCTGTGGAGGAATCTGTCTCATTGGGTACGAAGCAGTGAGATGTTATGCGCTCCATTATAAGCAGTAGAACCTTTTTGGGCAGCTGAAAAACTGGCTGTTTTTAGAGATTATGGAGCAAAAAGGTGGTGCTGAGGTGGTGCTAGAGGTAGGCCTATGGGTTAATTAAAGAAATATTTTGAAATTTTTTGAAATACACTTTCTTTCCAAGAGTTAGGCCTAGATGAGAAGATTACCCTAACACCAGTCTAGTGTCTGTGTGTTAAGTATGGAGCTATTAGCAAGAGAAGCAATTAGCTTAGCTTAGCATAAAGACTGGAAGCAGGGGGAAAAGCTAGCATGGTCCAAAATGAGTAAAACAAAATATGCCTACCTACACCCCAAAAGCTCAAGTAACACATTGTATCTAATTTAATTTAATCCGTACACAAACAGTAAAGTAAATTGTGTTTTTAAGGGGAGTTCTATGCTGTAACAACAACACAGTCTCACGGCAGTTCGTGAAATATGGTGCCTTCAAATGGGGTCGTGTTTACTGTGTTTACGAGTTGGGCCCATATGAATGCCCCCTCATGTCATATTCACGACCTCGAAAGTGGAAAGTGTCTGAAATTTTCAAGTTCACGACTTGTGACATGTTTTTTCATGTTGACAGAAATGGCGGAAGTTATGGAAGTTATTTTTTCGGTGCGTAATAAGTTAATATATTGTAATTTAGTCGTATATTGTTTTTCTTCGTAATTTTATAAAATGTCTAAGAAAAATGTTGATATTCCCAATGGCCTTATCTTTCCTGTCATTATACCTTTGCTGCATTATGTTACCCACTTGCTAGCTTGCTAAATTGTTAGCCTCTGTGGCTTCTAGACGCCGACAGTAACGTTAATATTGTTTATATTGCCGTTGCTTAGCAGCGGTGTTCTCACGACTTAACCACTTGAACGCCAAGCATATAGGACACGGCTTCCCATGTTGTAAACACAAGCTAAAGAGTTTCATTTGAAGGCACCACTACGTCATCCCTTCAGCTAGCCACTAGCATGACTAAATTTAAGTCTAAATTTGACCAGGTGTAATCAATCATGCACACAGCATGATTGATTACACCTGGTCAGTGGTGGCAGATGTAAATGTGACCTCAACGAACTGATTTGTGAAATGCATCAAAACTTAACCTATCCTTTATTTATTTATTTTTTAATTATTAGAGAAATGATCAAATAATGTGTTTAAAATCATATATTGTTCATGTATTGTATGCATCCTGACTTTAGCCTCTGTCCTCTCCAGCTGTGCATTCGGTTGCTGCCTCATCCCGTTCTTGGTGGACCGGCTGAAGGATGCAAAGCACAACTGTCCTAACTGCAAGACTGTACTTGGCGTGTATAAACGCATATAACTGAGAGCTGCAACGAGAAAAATAAATGGCAACTATTTTGATCATCGAATAATCAATTTAGTAATTTTTAGTAAGTGAAAAAGCCAAACGTTTGCTGATTTCATGCTTCTTAAATGTGAACATTTAATGCTTTATTTGGCTATACATGAAACTGAATTTGAAAAACATCACCGCGGGTTCTCGGAAATTACACAGGTTTTTTTTTCACTATTTCCTGACATTTATTTGACAAAATTATTATGTAATTATGATTAAGAAAATAATTGATAATGAAAATAATTGTTTGTTGCAGCCCTAACTGACATGATGTCCTTCTTAGGGTTAAACCTCCAACACATCCATCAGTACACCAGACTACAAACAGCAGTTTGAACAATTTCACAGTTGACTTTAACACTGTTATATGTCTTGTTATTTGTGATTTTGTAACTACATTTGTTTTTTGGCTGTGACAATTTATTCCTTTCAAACCCTTGAATATTAATAAACTGTGAACAAGCAAGTGACAAGCTTTAATGATTGTGCAACGATATAAAATATGCATTTATTATTAATCTCATACAGCTCCAGGCAAGGTAAGCCTACCTGAAGAAAGTGCTATTTCCAAAAGGATAGTCTGGATTACATTGACACAAATACAGCAGAAACTGTCATCTTCATTTTTTTTTGTTAATTTCACCATTAATTTTAACAATTAAAACAACTGAACCACCAGGGGGAAAAAAAATAAATATATATATATATATATAGCAAATATATGTGCCTAAAAAAAGTGTGAAAAGGTTTCCGAGCATACATACTCGGGATCAACTAATTATTATTATTATTATTATTATAACACCTATTGTGTTGTTATTGCACATTTAAATGTTCAAGGAAGCAATAAAATGTAGCATGTAGCTTCACAGCATCTCCTTCTATTAGTGGATATATTTATCAGTTAGAATGATCAGCCATGTGTTTCCTCATACAAGAGAAGCGGTGAGGAGCGTGAGGAGAATGAGGAAGGAGAAGCCAGCGTCAGCTCGGATGTGGGCGCCATTGTTACCTGAAACAGACAAACAAACTTACTTTAGAGATCAGTAACACGGTAATGATTGTGGAGGTTATATAAGGGCTGGGTGTGTTAAAATCCTTTGTATGAGACCATTCTGCCACACAAATAGGTTTGTTTGAAATATTCTGCCATTCTGTCGTTTCATGATGATATGAAAGAGCTTCTTGCTGCATAAACGCAGTGTCCCACTGTGATGACCCCTGGTGTCATCTAGGGTCTCCCTGTTATTAACCTGTGTCCGTCTTTGCCCTGCAGCTGGTTGATTGGAGTGATCTGGGACACCTGGGCCTGGTGTGCCTGGTTTACAACACACACATATTCCTCACTGATGTGCCCACACACACTACTGACACCACTGACTTCCACACTCCATGCGGTTAACATTTTAATTTGTTGTAATTTGGTTTAACTTGTTAAATAAATCCTCTTTTAGTAAATGTTCATATGGTGTGTCTTGGCCACTTGAGCCAGGTTGTAAAACCCACTTTATTAAGAAAACAGGGACAGTGTGTAGGATTTGGCAGCAGCTAGTGGTGTGGTTGCAGATTGCAACCAACTGAGTACCCCTCCACTCACTCCTCTCTTTCCAAGAACGTGAGCCATTGTGTGCAAAACTGTGGTAACGCTGTTCGCTTCGTTCAGAGGCCATCCTTACCATGATAACACTACTTTAGGAGCAACGGAAGTCAGACGGTGGTTGGCGGTAACGCAGTTTCACTAGTGTGTCAGAGAACTACGGTGACCTTCAGGTAACGTAAAAACGTAAAAGTCTCTCTCTAGAGTCAGTGTTTGGTTTGTCCGTTCTGTGTTACTGTAGAAACATGGTGGAGCAACATGGCGGACTGTAGATATGAAGGACTCATTCTAAGCTAACGAAAACACAACTATTGTTAGTTTGAGGTGATTATACACTAATGAAAACATACAAACATTATATTCCATTTCTGCTAATAGATCCCCGAAATGCTACACACTGTGCCTTTAAAAGTTCTTCAAAAACATGGTCTCCAGCTGATGTTTTAATGTTTTAATCTGACTCATTTTCAAACAAGAACCCCGTGACATGGTGTTAAATATGCACCTGATTGCTGCATATCTGATATAATGCTAAAAGACTGAAGCTAAAGCTAACAGGTCCCAGGCAATTAGTCCGCATTCTCACCAGTTGATGATCCATGTAGAAGATATGGAAATAAAACAACAAAAACATATTCAATGCTCACCTGTAGTGGTGGTCACAGAGCTGGTGGTGGTGGTCACAGAGCTGGTGGTGGTTGGAGAGCTGGTGGTGGTGGTCACAGAGCTGGTGGTGGTTGGAGAGCTGGTGCTGGTGCTCACAGAGCTGGTGGTGGTTGGAGAGCTGGTGGTGGTGGTGGTGGTGATGGTGGTGGTTGTAGGGTTGGAGGAGGTTGGAGCGGCAGTTGACGCGGCCGTTGAGTTGGAGGAGGTTGGAGCGGCAGTGGAGGCGGCCGTAGAGTTGGAGGAGGTTGGAGCGGCAGTGGAGGCGGCCATTGAGTTGGAGGAGGTTGGAGCGGCAGTGGCGGTGGCCGTAGAGTTGGAGGTGGTTGGAGCGGCAGTGGAGGCGGCCGCAGTGTTGGAGGAGGTTGGAGCGGCAGTGGAGGCGGCTGCAGAGTTGGAGGAGGTTGGAGCGGCAGTGGAGGCGGCTGCAGAGTTGGAGGAGGTTGGAGCGGCAGTGGTGTTGGTCGTAGAGTTGGTGGAGGCTGTAGAGTCAGCCCTTCCTCCCAGAAGCCCCAGTCCCAGCGCGTTAAGGGCTGACCGGGACTGCCTGCTGATCCAGTTACTTACCACTGTTTGGTTTTCATAGGGCTTTAAATCTGGCAAGTTGGTGCCAAGCAGACCTTGAACCTCGCTAACAGTCAGGTTCTAGGGAGAGCAGAGCAGAGACATTTCATATTATTTTATAAGCTAAATAAACTGTTTAAAAAGCCTTTTGGATCAGCTGGAAGATGTATCGCCACAAAGCTGAAAACAGGGCTGTTTTTCTTAGCACATGAAAAGTTGACTTTTTAGACCAGCCTATTTTCTTTGAAGCCATCCCCTACTTTTATCTAAGAAAAGTTGTTTATTTCGACAACCTCAGAGCAGACAATTCCTGGTGCACCCCCTGTGATCTTTGGTGCCCCCTCTGGGGTGCCTGGACACCAGGTTGGAAACCACTGATTTAGAGATACATGGTTCTCACAGGACAGCAACGCTACAAAACACATGATGATCTTATAGACCATGATGCATTGCTGCAGATTAAACTAGCCAACAGTATATAATGAAGTTAAAATTAGCACAACCTTAAACATCTACAGCAGTAAAATGCAGCATACACATTAATGCAGCTGTAATATTAATCCAGAAACATCAGATATAATAATTAAACACTGACAGGGAACATTTTATAGCACAATGAGTACTTTTACTTTTAGTACATTTTGCTGATAATACTAACACACTTTTACTACAGTAAGATTTTTAATGCAAGACTTGTAGTGGAGTTTTTTCACAGTACAGTATTTGTACTTTAGGATCTGAATACTTCTTCCACTTCTGTCCAAATGTAGCAACTTCAGTGTTTTGTCTTTTGCATCGTTGCTCTTTCTAATAACCTTTCACAAACAATCGACCTTTCAAAGACTGCTGCCTCCCAAGAGCTCCCAACACTGCTACACACACACACACACACACACACACACACACACACACACACACACACACACACACACACACACACACACACACACCACTGACCAGTAAAACGTTCTCATCCAAACTGGTGAAGGTAGCCAAGTCCATGTTGATGTTGGAGGTCGCCAAACTTCTGACGTAGGTTACATTTGCACCCCCTGCAGGCCAGGAAAGAAATAAACAGCATCAACTGTGTTCAAATGGAGGTTTCCTGCATGGAGTATTAATGTGTGTGCGTGGGTGGGCGGTCTGATTGCGTACCGATGTAAGGTATTGTGAGCTGGTAGGTGCTAGTAGGGACAGTTGAGCGGGTATTTGTGGCAAATGCTTCTCTGGCGATGATGAACAGTGCTTTCTTTTTCTCCGTGCTGCAGCTGGTCACCGTCAGGGCGTTGGCGTCTCTGCAGGCGACACAAACACACCGAGTAAAAGATGAGTGTGTTTTCAGTTCATGAAAGTTAATTGTACATTTTGGTCGCCTAAAAATGTCTTTCAGCATTCAGTTGTCCTTTTGTGTCACTTCTGGTTGCAACAAAACAAGAGGGCATTGGGCAAATACCAAGAACTTGAAGCTTCAAAACAGCAGTCCACAAACCAATAGGTGACATCACGGTCACTACGTCCACTTCTTTTATACAGTCTATCAGCCACTTTGAAACCAAACCTACGCCCTTGCACCTTCCATATAAAATGTATTAATGGCCTTTTGAACTGTGAGCAACAATGGTAAATACTGTTTGGTGTCATGATACTAGTGTAACAATTCCCCAAACACACACACACACACACACA
This sequence comes from Sebastes fasciatus, assembly GCF_043250625.1. NCBI lineage: Eukaryota > Metazoa > Chordata > Actinopteri > Perciformes > Sebastidae > Sebastes > Sebastes fasciatus. The sequence goes on along the minus strand of NC_133797.1, from coordinate 24,236,519 downwards.
CACACACACACGGTTCTGACTTCTTACTTGAGGCTTGCTGGGGTAATGCTCTCCAAAACGCTGACATCCAGGAAGCACAGGTTGGCTCCTCCGATGGCGTTGAGCTCATAACTGCCCAGTTTGTTCCCTGCGTTACTCAGATACTTAGTGATGATGGCCTTCGCCTGGACGACAAGAAGAAACACTCATTCATCAGAACACACAGGCACATACATATAAACACAACACACTTGTTCACTTGTTTACTCACCAGGCTCGAGTCCCACGGCCCGTTCATCGAGTTCATCAAAGCGGAGAGTGTGTCGATCTGAGTGATATTCCACATGTTGATGTCAACAATAGTGGCCACACGGGACGCTGGGCCTAGGAGCTGAACCTGATCTTCTGGGATGGTAGAGTCCGCAGCGTAAGCCTAAAAATATGTGAGAATCATTATCACCCAGCAGACGATCAGAGTCAGTTCATTTGACTGTAGTAGTAGTTAGTCATGTGAGTCGTTAGTCTCGTCAGCCCCGTGAGTCACGTGAGTCGCTAATCAGTGAAGTTGACGTCAACCACGACCGTTTCCTAACCCTACCTAAGTGGATATGTTGCCTAAACCTAACTTCCTGTGAAAACAGAAGTTTATTTTGAAAAGACACTATGTAACGGGCGTATATTGACCCTGGTCCGTCCAAAAGTAACGCAAGAGGGGTAACCCCCTACGTCGGTCTCCGATGCCGAGGGGCACTGACCAAGCGGCGGTATTTCACGAGTTGGGAGTGAGAATGCGTTGGCACGAGTTGTGTGAGAGTTTGTAAACGGATGTTTTGAGATAGTTTTGCCCCCATTTATTTCAATTCATCAAGACTTTTCTCAGTTTTTTGATTTTCCGTTCACTGTGGAGGCATGCGAGAAGTTTTCTTCAAGAATTCAAAGCAATACAGGGTGAGTAAAATATATGCAATATTTCTTTAAATCTATTATTTATAATCAATTTTGGTTCTTACATGATTGGCCACACTTTGATCTTCATTATTATAAATTTTTATCTGACTGTAATTGTATCTCTCCATAAAGCGCTTTGGTCAACGATTGTTCTTTTGCTTTATTAATAAAATTGACTTAACCAGCACCAACAAGATAAAAGACATTTACAAACCAATCACGTCTTCCCATCACCTACCTCTCGCAGCTTGCTGAGAACAATCTTGAGGTATTCCTCCTGGTCCACCTTGTCAGTGATGGCCTCCAGGTTGTCTTTAACGGTCGAGGCGCTGAGGCAGCAGTTGAACTGATTTATGTCGTCATAATCGAAGGGGAACGTGGCAGCGCTGATGGTCACCTGGGTGATGGTTCCTACAGTGCACTCAGTTGCTAAAATCACAGCAGAAAAGTCGTTAAAATAGTAAATTCATGGAGAGGAAATACCAGATAAGGAGAGGGAGACTCACCGATAGATCGCTTTGACCTCTTTTGAAGGGATTTTCTTAGTTCTTCCTTCAGCGTCTTCTCATTCTGTCTGCTCACTCCGTTGCTCTCAGTAACTTTCAGGAAGTAACTCAAGAAGTCCCGCTTCGTTTCCTGCTCGCAGGAATAAACAATACGCAAAAACCAAACATCACCGACCTCAATCCAACACCAAGCAGGTGACGAGATGCCACAGACGAACGGTCACCTTTTTCTTCTAAATGCATTTATTCGTGTGTGTTTGTTACTCACTTTGTCAAAGTAATTGTAAAAGGTTGAGGTCAAATACAGTGGTATCATCCCAAGGTCCTTCAGAGTATCTCCGTTCCATGTTGATGGTGCTCTGGTTATTGAAAAATAAACAGGATATCAAACTGAAATTGAAATGTTTTAACTGGTCACTAAATTACAATTTGGTTGTTTTTTTAAATTGTTTTCTGTTTTTTGGAAAGAAACAGAAGAAAATAGGGGGCTGCTGGTAAGAAATAATTTCTGCTGATACTATTATGACATACAATAAAGAGGTATTATGATTCAAAATAGAATAGATGTATTGCCGCTGTTGACGTACCCGTACTGTGTTGCCCCGCTCTGCAGTAGCGCTTCAACAGCAGCCGCTTGAGCGCTGTCGAGGTCTGTGCAGTCCTTGAGTTCTTCCAAGATGGACGGGTCAGAGGTCTCGATGTAGGATCCATCCAGAACGCAGCACATGTTTCCCAACACCGATATATCATCCTTAGTCAAACTTGTGTTTGTTATATCCTTAGAAAATAGAAGGATTAAGAACAGCAACAAATTACAGATTGGAATATAAAAGAACAGAAGCATCTGAATTTAGATTTACACTGTTGACACTCACAGTTGTGCCTTTACGCTGTGATATTTATTCCTTATTGCAAGGGTTGTCAAACTTTTTGGGGCAAGAGAACATTTTCCAAGGACCCTCATAATCGTACCACTGATTAAGAATAATGCTTACTACCATTTGTACTCTTAGATGCCATTGATTGAAACTATTCATATTATAAAACTTTTCAAACTAAATACTTCAGACCTGTTTGATAGTGACAAACAGAAACACATTTCAATTTGAATCATGTTAACGCCACTTTGTTTTGCCCTGATAGTCCGGATGCTTTGTAATCAGATGTTGCTTTAGCTTGGCCGGGCATGAGAGAGAGAGAAAGAGAGAGAGAGGGGTATGACATGTAACAAAGACCCTCTTTAAAATCCAATCCAATCGTATCCAGATTGCATCTAGATATGATTTAACCTGGTTACATTTAGTGTTGGAGTAACTTTGATCTTCCTTCATTCAGTTTATTAAACACTATTTGATTCCTGAGAAAGCCAGTTTAAATGTAGTTTAATAGGCTCTTTTCGTAGAAACTGGGAGCATTAGAGATGTATGTGTTGTTCTGTTGTTCGGGGACTCACCAGGCAGCTCCTGGCGTTATCAAACAGAGCGGTCTGTTTGTAGCTGAGGGCGGAGGAGAAGACGGAGAAGTCTGCTTTTGACAGCTGTTCAAAATAGGACCTGCAGCTGGACTGTGGCACCATGGGGTAACTGTAGAGAGACGAAAAGACAGCAACTAACACAAACTGTTCTGTAATCATTACAAAACCTGTTTTAGTTAAACTCACTCATAGTACAGCAGCATATCATGAGGATAGAGGTCGAAGCTGGTGGCATCTGTCTCCTCTTTGATGTGGTTGTACATGCAGGTCAACTGTTGGTGAGACGAGCAAAAACTTTAAATAATTCAGTATATACGTATCTCCTTTATTGTTTATTGTATAATGTAGACACATAGAGTGATGCAGGGACGATGTATTTTTGTAGGCCAACCAGGAAGTTAGCATCGCCCTGGGTTCCCTCGACAAAAAGCCAATGGGATTTTTCTATTGGGTTTTGGATTATTGCAGAAAATAAACTCTGTGGCAAACAAACGTTTATGATACTTACACGTTTTGTTCAACAATATAATCTTCACAAATGAACACCACTTCTATGATTTTTGAAGTGTGAATGCAAACGGCAGAGGTTAAAAGGACCGGAAGTGCTACAATGCTAACTCATATCCCGGTTTTAGGACTCATTCCTGCACCACTCTTTTGTTTCAACTGCACGCACGCACTCACACACACACACACACACACACGCACACGCACACGCACACGCACACGCACACGCACACGCACACACACACACACACACACACACACACGCACACGCGCACACACACACACACACACACACACAAACACACACACACCCGCACACACGCAATCTCACCTGAGTCTCCTCCAGTGTGACCTTGTTGCTGCCTGTCCTCCGACAGGCTTTGATCAACTTATTGATCTGTGCCTTCTGAACAGACCCCACTCCGGTGCATGTGAACCCTTGCAGCACAGAGGACGATAAACTACACGCACACACACACACACACACATAGTATGTTACTTACATATTGAAACCCACCTGCAGGACATTCCCTGATTGGGTATTTCGTGTAAACTCTTCCTTCAAAACTCACTTGTTTGGACTTCCCAGCTCTGCGGTCGCTGATTCCGCAGCCATTACGTCAAAGAACAACTCAACCTAAAAAAGAAATACATAGTGTGTATTTGACATACTCTACAGTAGGTGTGTTCAGTACAAAAATGTGTGTTTCATGTACCTGGTCCCGTTCCCATTTCTTGTTGTTGAGTGTGTCGATAGTGCTGCCGGTATTTGAGAGGCCCAGCAGCAGAGCACGAGGGATCTCAGAGGCCAATTCATCTGGAACGTTCAGTATGATCTTGTCGCTGTCGCTGTTCACTGATATGATCTGGGTGAGGATGTGGGAGGTAAGTTAAATGACCGCCCGCTCTGTTTCATCTCTGATGACAGCCGACAGTGATGTCACAGTATCTTGAAGTACACTTCTACATCACTGCAGTTTGTGGGTCTCCAATCTATACTCAATTTACTGTTATTTTTTGTCTTCTCTGTATATTTGACGGCATCTACTGTTTTGGAAGAGGGATCCCTCTCCATTTAAGGGTTTTTATTTGTGTTTTTCCCTTATCTGAATTGAGGATCTAAGTATGGAGGATGTTATATATCGTATATCTTCTGGAGCCAATTTGTGATTTTGGACAATATAAATAAAATCCTGTAACAGAAAAAGGAAGTCATCATACCTGAGCAACAAAGAGCTCCCGGACGACCTGTGGAGCGGACGCTATGTGTTCCAGAAATGAAGGATTTTTAGATGCAGTAATCAGCTCGGAGCCGCTGATGCTGCTGAATGTTTCCGCTGGTACACCCACAACAAGAGAGCCCAGCATGAGCAACGACGACATGCTGTTGATCTGTTGTGATGGAAGACACAAATGAGACCGCTTTATTCTGACTGGTGTGCTTATAGAGAACCTAAATCAAATCAATGTGACAGACAGACTGACAGACCTGCACCATCCCCGAAGACAACAGAGCCTGGATGATGGCCTTGGCCTGACCTTCATCCCAGCCCGTCACATCGCTGAGAGTGGTGAGGGCATCATACAGGTCCAGAGGGTCTATCGTCTTGATCTGACCGGTGGACAGGCCGGTGCTTCCATTGCCGAGGGAAGAAATGGCCGTGGCATCGATGTCGCCTCCGAGGTTACCCGCCAAAGCTGCAGTAATCTAGAGGGGAAAAGTAAAAACTTTGTCGGATGCAGTTATATTTCTGAGTTTGTATTTTTGAGTGTAAAGGTTTGTTCTTGGGGCAATTCCCTACAAAGTAGCAACCTCAATCCAAAGTCCATTTTTGTACTTCTACCATTCATACCTTCTAAAGTACAATTACGTACCCAGAGGAACCAAATCATTACTTTTCAACATGAGGAGGCTCACTGGGAGCTCCTTTAGAGTGCAATTTATTGACACATCTTCGTAAGTGACGTTTCGAGCCCAAGCTCTTCTTCAGACTTAATATTGAGTTAAGTTAAGGCATTAAGTACAAGACCTCAACATCATCTTGATGTTGCAGATTGCAACCAATTGAAACTTCTGCTGTGTACCAAGCATGTAGGAGAACTATGACTTGTCACTCATCAAACCATTCAGTGACCGATTATGTCCTGAATGGGAGCGAAGGCATCTGCATTCATTATGTTTTTCTTTTAAATTGTCACCTGTCTGTTTGTGAAAAATGTACGTCTCAGCAGGAAACTATACTGCTAACGTTTGTGTGTGTGTTTATTACCTGTGAGTCCAGGGCTGTACAGATAATGGACAGGTTGTGCAGAACCATTATACTTTCTTGTGATGCCAGCTGGCTGAATGCTGGACCAGAAGCGAAACACCGATACAACAGAGGAAGCCTGCAGAGAGAATCGGTTTATACACAGATAGTATTGTTCACGTATGTATTTGTGATGATGTGTGAGTTTTTTTTCCGCTGTTTAAACTCACAGTAAGGGGTAGAAGTTGATGTCCTGTTTATAGACGAGCTCAGTGTAGTATTCGATGAAGTTGAGAGGTAAAGTGGTGTGGTTGAGGATGGCGATGTTCACAGGGTTCACTGTGAACTCCTGGATAACCTTCAGAGAGGACAGAGAGGCGGTTTAAACACTGGAACGGTGGTCTGTGCATCATTAATCCATCAATCTTCAACATAAATTCAATCCCAGCGAACAAAACCTGAGCTTTAGATTTAACAAATTCGGTTCAGTAGCCTACCTTATCCGATCCAAACATCAGAAGATCCTCCAGAGTGAGGAAAGGCATGAAAGGGCCGATGTACTCAGCAAACCAGGCTGTGGAGTTTAGTTCTGGGTTGCTGGGGTTGTAACACCTTGGCACCGTCGCTACAACGACAAAAGCCAGGGAAATAAATAAAGATTAAACTAGAAAGGTGCACTCAGTAGAGTGTAGATCTCCGCCAGGTGTATCTGCAATGACCACTGCTGTAATGGTTGATTGAATGAATGGCCAACTGCCCATCTAGACTGCAAGTGTATCATGACGCTGCTATTGCAATCTATGCAGATGTCTGCACCAGCTCTGTGCAGGCGCGTGTCTCAGCTCCGTCTCACGGGCGTAACCGTGACTTGAAGCGCTTATTTAGGCTTCAAGTCTGTTTTTTTTCAACAACACACATGTAATCGTGAGGTTGACGCCAAACAAAAAGGCACGGAATTACTGTCTCTGGTCACAGAGCAGTGGCTGAGCGGCGGCGATGCAGTCATCAGTGTGTGAGTCATCAGTAGTGAGTGAGGAGTCGGCTGTCAATCAATGGAAGTATCAAACAGGCAATAAAAGGTGTTTTGAGAAACTGCAACCACAAGAGGTCCTTGAGCATGCAGCCATAAATGAGCATCCAAAATATTATGCAGTTTGGTGCAGCAGTATGTGAGATTAGCTGTGGACAGACACAGAGATGCACACACTCATTCATACACACAGTCGATCTCATGATCCTCCTGGCGAAGATAATCAAAACAACATAAAAATATAGTCAGGCTAATTGAGACTCTTTTCACTGTGGACCATTTTGTTCTCCTTTTGTTGAAGGTGCTATATATCTTCAATAAAACATTTCCACATTAATTGAAGATACTGATCTTGTCGCCTGGCACTTTTTTGAGAAACAAGTTGCTTAAAGGGGTCTTACAGTGTCAAAGACACGCTCTGTGTTACACTGGAGACTGACCTGAGGTGAGGTAGGCTCTGATGGTGTTGAACACGTCTGGTCTCATAAAGTCTACAGCAGTGTAGTTGTATTCACCGAGAACTGAAACGCTGAAATCAAAACACATGATTTGAAAAACATCCAAGAAATGACATGATATAAAAAAAATGTTTCCAAAATGAGCATCAAGTGTTGTGAAAACCACTCGTACATCTTTTGGAAGGCCAGGCAGGAGGCGTTGTGTGTTCTATTGGGGCTGATCAGACTCTTTGTGAGGAAGCCCAAGTAGTTATGGAGGCGTCGGTCAAACCAGGCGTTGACCTCTGAACTCTCGGAGCTGCTAATCGCCATGCGCCAGACGCAAGGCAGCGTGGGCCGCCGCACCACCGCCGGGAGGTACTCCTGTAGTGAATGTACACATTATTATTGCATGAATTTGTGTTTGCATTCCAGTGTGTTTGTGTGTGTGGTACATACGGTCTCCAGGAACATCGGCGTCTGGATGAAGTTGTCGTAGATCACACAGAGCTCTGCATCGTTGTCGACGACGTCAGGGCGACGGAGAAAATCTCCGAGAGCTGATGGAGGCATGGAGTTCACCAGCTGGAGGAGCAGCAGACATTAGCTAAGTCAACAAGTCAGTCACAAGTCACAAGCTTCAACCCAAGCACTAAAACTAACGGTCTCTGTTATTTTTTGGACACACACCTGATGCATCCTGTCGTGAGGCATGAGGGACAGGAAGGTGGTGAGGTTGGGGAACTGGAAGCCCCCGAACGAGCGCTCCAGGAAACTGTAGAAACTGTGGTTGAAGTTGTCACCGTAGCACTGAAGAGGAATTGGTCCTAGAATGAGGGAGAGTGAAAGAGGTCGCCTGTCAAACACACTTGGTTGAAATGAAGTCTTTCAATGTTTCAAAGATGGTAAATTAGAGGACTTATGCTCGCTGTAAACTGCCATCAAGAGTGTTAAAAAATGAAGGGTTTATTCAACATTTTATAAGCAAAATTATGAGGGCTGCCAATCGATTAAAATATTTAATTGCGATTAATTGCAAATGAATCACATTTTTTTGTCTGTACAAAATGTGCCTTAAAGGGAGCCTGTTTCAACTCATGTTTACAGACTAGGGCTGTCAATTGATTAGAATATTTAATCATGATTAATCGCATGATTGTCCATAGTTAATCACGATTAATAGCAAATTAATCACACGTTTTTTATATGTTCAAAATGTACCTTAAAGGGAGATTTGTCAAGTATTTAATACTCTTATCAACATGGCAGTGGGCAAAATGCTTGCTTTATGCAAATGTATGTATATATTTATTACTGGAAATCAATTAACAACACGAAACAATAATAAATATTGTCCAGAAACCCTCACAGGTACTGCATTTAGCATAAAACAATATGCTCAAATCATAACATGGCAAACTGAAGCCCAACAGGCAACAACAGCTGTCAGTGTGTCAGTGTGCTGACTTGACTATGACTTGCCCCAAACTGCATGTGATAATCATAAAGTCTGTAAAGAGGAGACTCGTGGGTACCCAGAGAACCAATTTTCCTTGCCAAAATTTTGCATATGTTTGGAGCGTTATTTAGCCTCTTTTGCAACAAGCTAGTATGACATGGTTGATACCAATGTATTCGTTTTCTAGTTTCATACGGCTCTTCACTCTAGCTTTAAAACTGAGCCCGCTACAACCTAATAATCGCAAATTGTATTAATGCGTTAAAGAAATTAGTGGCGTTAACACGTTATTATCGCATTAACTTTGACAGCTCTATTTTAAACAATAACCTCTCTGTTAGATCAATAACTGTCATGTAATTCCTGCAAAAGGATTAAGTATCCTGACGACTTATTTTAATTTATACAGGAAAAAAACTGATGTGATTACAGTAATGCATCATTTTGTAAATGTGTTTTCACCCGAAAGTGTTTACTTTCAGTGTGCTTTCTTTACCTTTGAGAAGCTGAACGATGTGGTTGTGGATTTCTTTCTTTGTATCTTCACTGAGAGAGGAGATTGTTGAATTCAGGTTCTCGACTCTGAAATAAAATAAATAAAATTGAATAAAAAACAAGGCAATCAATGATTTTTTTTTACATTTATATGGAATCCCATACAGATGATGTAAGACAAATTACAATTTTCTAAAACCAAAAAATTGTTCAGTTCAATTGATTCCAGTAAAATCAAATCATCAGTTTGTAAACGTACCCCTGCTGCTCGATACTGCAGTTTCTTCCTGCCAGTATTCTGAAGAACGGTGCAACGTGACGCAGCGACAGGTTGACCAGCAGGGGGCGCAGTCGGTTGTGGAACCACTGCGACACGACTGAATCACCCACCAAGTGATCGGAGAGGTTTGCCCGTTCAAACACAACTTGCAACATGGCTGACCTCACCGCGGACTGGAACATGTTTTCATGACCCTGCAGGAAAAAGTTTTAAGAATACATTTTTTTTTTTTTCTGCAAACGACAACAAGCAGCTTTAAGTGATATGATTTAGTTAGTGGTGCTAGTTTAACTGCACTTTCTTCTAATATTTCTGTGAGAAGTGTCATTTTGCTAAAGTGTGGAGCTTCTCGCACACTAACCATGATAGCAGGTGAGAAGTAATCAAAGAAGGCGGGGAAGAATCGGTCGGGGATACGTCTCATCACCATGAAAACCTGGTCAGCAGAGGTGAGCTGGCCAGGTGTGGAGGACACCTCTGCCAGCTGTCTGACTGTCAGCTGTGGTAAAGCTTCCATCTGCACGTGAACAGACAAATATATGAACAACGACGAAGAGGGTTAAAACACAGAGAGGTAAAAAAACAATAAATGAACATAATAACAAGAGATGAAACAGGAAGTACCGCCGAAAAGTTGGAATAGAGCAGCTGCAGGTCGTTGAAGGACACGAGGACAGAGAAACCTCCCAAGTTCCTCTGCAGCCATTCTCCGCTGTTGATGGTGTTTGAGCTGCAGCTGGAGTCTGAACCACAAAACACAACAACAAATTCAACTTTACTGCACGCTGTTTATTATTGGCTCACAAGCCTTGTTAGAAGAGAGAACCAAACATCAGTAATCTTCCACAGAGATAAACAAAACATTCTTAAAATTTTTAAAATGATTAATTCACAATCATAATATTTTTTTCAGGAAAAGTCAAACTTTCATTCAACACCTTTGTGAAGGCTTTTTTTTGTTATTATTATTTGTCTACATTAAATGTTATTAACCTTCGTTATATATATTTGTTTGAAATGTTGTCTTGGTAATATTTGGATTCGGTTTGCAGACATTACTCTTTTCATCAATGCTATTTTTCCATATCTGCTGTACGTGTTGCGGGTATAATTATGCTCTTTCTATGAGGATCTAATAATGGCAAAGTTGTCTCTCCATTTTTCATCCAGCTGAATATTGTTTTCAGGTACATAATGAGTTTTACAGCCTCACAAAGACACTGTAAACTGTTACTTTTATACTTTTACTCTAGCACAAAACATTTATGATTTATAATGTTTTTGTAAAATGCACTGAGACAATTTGTGATTTTACACTCAAAATAAACAGATTTACTTACTGACTTTGACATCTTTATGGAAATGTATGAATGTACCTGCGGTGTTATTCCTGGTCAGGAAAACCCTGATGAAGTGAGTGTAGACAGAAACCTGCCTGGCGAGAGTCATGTGAGGCTGGAGACGGCTCAAAATCTGCACGCTGAGTTCAGGAATGAAATGAAGGGGTCAAGGGTTAATGACAATATCTTGTGAATCTATCTAGTGAATGTGTGAGAGGCTTTCTGCTGCTCACATTTGCTGGTAGGTGCTGCAGTTCAACCCCTTTGTGGTGAGGCATGAGAGGAAGTCAGGAGAAATGGCGGGCAGGAATGGGCGCAGCCGGCGGTTAAACCACAGCTGGATGAAGGCGGGATTATTGAGGCTGGCGACGCCAAACGTGTCCAAACGGATTTCTCGTATAGAGTCCAAAACCATCGACACTGCAGGATTTCTGGGGTCCAGAGTCTGCAAGAAAACCAAAAAGTTTCTAGATTTCATCAGGAAACGGGTAAAATGAGGAGAATTGCTAATTCGTACCGTGTTGGTTAGAAGATCCAGAGCTGCGTCCAGCACGAGTGAGGCCTTGGAGAGGAGAAGCTTCCAGACGGGTCTCGAGCCGCTGGAGTTGGAGGAGCGATTACACGCCAATATGGCCGCCAGATCCTCTGCTTTCAACGCCGCCAGCTGTGTGATGAAAGAAAACATTCGGACAATGAAGGAGGATCAGAAAACATACCGAAGATTCAAACTGAAACCATTTCACACAACAGTAGGTTTATGACTGTTGAGATGTTCAGCGGTAGAGGAATTACCCAGATACTTTACTTTAAAGTAGAAATAACACAATCTAAAAATACTCCATTAAAAGTTCTGAATTTAAAATGTTACTGAAGAAAAAGTACAGAAGTATTACCAACAAAATGTACTTAAAGTATCAAAAGTAAAAGTACTCATTTTGCAGAACTCCTTTCAAAGTGTTATATTATGTTTAAAGTTTTTATTGCCACAAAAGGTATAGGACAACAGCAGTAAAACTATAAACTATAAAGGGACTGGTATTTACATTTTGCAACAATACTCCCCCCCCATTCCTCTTTGATGCGATTGAGATAGTGTGGTACACATGGAAGATTTGACAACTTAAACATGGAATTAAATTAGGTAATCACAGAAATAGTAAAGAAGGAAAAATAAATAAATAAATAAATAAATAAATAAATAAATAAATAAATAAATAAATAATAAAGACAAATTATATATATATATATATATATAATTCAAATATTAATATTTAATATTTAAAAAGAAAAGTTAGTGGTTGCTGACACTCATGTTGGACTATAGAAATCTGTAGACAGGCACAAGGATCTTATATGGGGGGTCAAAAGTGTTATATTATTATAGAATATTATATTATTCTGTTTCTGTTTTTATCACTAACGAATACATGTAAGAGTGTTTTAATGTTGTAGTTTCCAGTGGTGGAATGTAACTTGGTACATTTATTTAAGTACTGTACTTAACAGCTCATTTTACTTGACTATTTCTATTCTATGCTACTTTATACTTCTACTCCACTACATTTATTTTACATAGTTACTGGTTACTTTTTACAGATTCGAAATATATTCAACAAAAATCAACTAATAAATGATGATGTATTATTGTAGATTGAGCTACACGGCCATCTTTACCAGCTACAACATCAGTGATGCTTATATACTAATGGTTGTTAAACTGGAAAAGGCCTTGTTCATGTTTGGTATACATTTCTATGTGTTCTCTTTCAATAAAGTATTAAAAACAGAAAAGTAACAAGTAAATACAAGGCTCAAATAAGTAAAAAGTCAAACTAAATCTTTCTGAAATGTAATGGAGTAGAAGTATATAGTAGCATAAAATGGGAATACTCTAGTAAAGGACAAGTATACCTCCAAACTGAGTAAATTTACTTCCACCACTAGAGATGTTTGGGTGTCTTACCGAGGCACAGGCGAATTCCTCAACAGCAAAATCACAGAAGCGTCCGTTCATCAATCCGCTGTCGAGGTGGAGCTGCAGCATTGTGCTGGAGAATCAGAATAAAAGATCAAATTATTTATTGACGTATATTAACATAAAATATTTAAACAAGCTCAAAGTACGACAGAGAGAGAGAGAGAGAGAGAGAGAGAGAGAGAGAGAGGTTTATAAATCCCACCTGTTCACTCCAGCACAAATGTTGCTTTCTGTGGAAAAAAAGCAATAAATTAATTCAAAGTGATTATTAATATTAAAATATTGAATCATTTTATACATTTTTTAAAGCAGTGAGACAACTTACCATTTGCCATGACAACATTGCACTTGGGAGAGAAAAAGATTAAGATGGTTATGAGTCTTTTATCATCAAGACAAATATGAGACTAACAATATTCAGAGAAAAAAATAAGAAAAAAACCATTTAATTACCTGTCCACTGTATATGATGCAACCTATAATAAAAGTAAATGCAAATTATGTCATAAATAAAGACATGGTCATGTTCAGGTAAGATAATAAACTTGGATACAGAAATATTAATTATAGTATATATATTATCTTTACGGAATTGCTGTCTGTTTTATTTAGCTCGACTTATTCACACTACCAATCTCCATATGTGATTCTTGATCCCCCTGCATATGAGAAATCCACAAAAATCAGCTTTTCACCTGGAGATTTTAATAATTTACATTAATTTGCAGTGCTAGTCCAAAAAAAAGCAATTAGATGCTTGTTATACACCTGCAGACAGGTGGTCTATAGGTGATGTACCGACTGTCACAGACATTTCCACAATTTCAGAAAACCAAGATGGAGCAACTTAAAGGGAGCTTTGGTATTTTTCAACCTGGACCCTCTATTTTTCCATGTTTTTGTGTCTAACTCAACACACAATGGGGACAACAATTTCTGAAACAGGTCCAGTATTGAGGGAGAGAGACGTCAGCTTCTTATGGGCTGCAATATGTTGCTATTGGGGCAAGCTCGCACCGACATTTACGTCCACTAAAAGTGCTTGTTTTTGCCATGACAGGCTCTGATTGTTATTATAAGTGTCTGACATTATGGAAAGAGTCTCGTTCAAGGAGAAGTCTCGTTCTGAAATCTGGCGAGGTGACGTGTTGCTGGAAGACAATGGTGGAATAGTGGAATCCATGGTGGAAACGTGAGTGCCAGTCGGGCAGAGATTGTTGTGTTGGAGTACAGAAAGCGTAGCTTAGTGTTATCTAAAATATTTTCAATGTCATAGCTGAATATTTAGATGATTTCCACAATGTTGATGAGGTCTTTGAAGTCCATGGCCGCCCGTATTTATTTGAGTCAGAGTATACGGCTATTTAGATTTCACAACGAGACTTCTCCTTGAGCTGGACTTGAACACAATAAACAGACTGGATCAAGTAAAGGTTAAGAAAAAGGTTTTATTCCTATGTAGGGTCCTCGTTTTGCGGCTGCCCTTACAACGTTATCCCTCAATACTGGACCCATTTAAGAAATTGTTGTCCCCATTAGTCAGTTAGACACAAAACTATGGGAAAAAATAGTTTCCAGGTAGAAAAACACCAACGTTACCCTTTAATGTTTTGATTGTACGGCAGGAAATGAGTAAGGTGTCGTTGTCATGGTCAACACTATTGGTGATATTATCTTTAAAGTTTCATTTAGTCTGATATAATTTGTGGATTTAAACTGACCTGACACTGGGTCAGTCATTACAAACTCAAAGAACTACATTTTCTATTTGAATGAAGATCCAAAAGTTTCCAAAGATACCAAATACATCAAGTTGAATTTTGGAGAAATGCATCTAAAATGATGCTAAAGACATCCAGAATATTTCCATTTGATCGAATGCTGCAGCCACAACATAAAATCTTGGGTTTGAATATTTTCAGATGATTTTCAACCTTAAAGCTCCTCAAGGTAAAAATCTTATATTATTACTATTATTATTATATTATAAATGTTAATAATATTCTACAGACGTTGCTTCTCACCTGGTGGTATGTACTTGGATAACTGTGTCTTGGTGTTCGTGATGTATGACACTGTATTAAGAGAAGCTGTAGGTGTGGCCAAGTCCAGTCTGGTAAACCTAGAACAGCAACATGAGGGATTATCATCACAATGTTATGATTCATATAATTATGTATACATAATCAATATAAAATATTATTTAAAAGAAAAAAAACCATATGAACTCACAGTGTTCTGTATGATGAACAGGAAAGATTTCCCTTCAAATACAGAAAACAAAGATTATTACCTTCAACAAGCTGTGCAAAATGTACGTTACAAAATAAAGAGGAATCATCTTTTTACCTGGGGGAGAATTATGATGAGGTAAACCAGGAACAGCTGCAAATCCCTCTCATCAGGAGACTCAGTCAGGTGATCAAAGATTGTATTTATGATGGCGTCTTTCTCCAGCGACGAAGGAAGAATCAGCAGCAGCAGCTCTGCACTCTGAAGCGGAGTCAGGAGTTGTAGGACCTCCAGCTACATGGAAAGGATGGAACCAATAAAGTTTACTGCTGCTGAAAATATAACAAGGTAATTCTAAATCCTTCATGTCAGCAGAAATCTTACAGGTTTGAACTGTGGGTTGAGCTGAAGCATCTCTTTGACGGACAAAAACTGTGAGAAGGGACCCAGATTCTCCATCAGCCACTCTGCACTGCCGTTGGAGACAGACACACAGCCGGGACCTGGACCAAGTCGTGAGGATAAAGAAATATCTGTAAATGCTAACATATTTTTCAACTTATTGTTTTTGAAAATAGTCACACACAACTCAAGAACCACTTACAAGGGCTGTCAAAGCAACAATAACGCAATAATAACACGCAAATACGTGTTAACACCACTAATTTCTTCAACGCATTAACGCAACTTGCAATTTTTAGGTTGGAGAGGAGTCAGTTTTAAAGCTGGAGTGAAACAAGAAAAAACCTAAGGAATCCGTTTGTACCAACCATGTCATACTAGCTTGTCGAGAAGGAGGTTAAATAACGCTCCAAACTCATGCTAAATTTTGGTGAGGAAAAACTGTCATGGCCATTTTCAAAGGGGTCCCTTGACCTCTGACCTCAAGATATGTGAATGAAAATGGGCTCTATGGGTACCCACGAGTCTCCCCTTTACAGACATGCCTACTTTATGATAATCACATTCAGTTTGAGGCAAGTCATAGTCAAGTCAGCACACTTACAGCTGTTGTTGCCTGTTAGGCTTGAGTTTAGCACGTTATGATTTGAGCATATTTCTTATGCTAAATGCAGTACCTGTGAGGGTATCATTGTTTAGTTTGTTAATTGATTTACAATAATAAATATGCATACATATTTGTCCACTCCCATGTTGACAAGAGTATATTAAATACTTGACAAATCTCCCTTTAAGGTACATTTTGAACAGATAAAAAATGTGAGTAAATATGTGTGTAAATATTTGAGTCGATTCACAGCCCTACCACCTACATAAAACAAAAATGGGAAAGGGAAACTAACATCTCTAAAAGACTGGTATGATATAATTTATGAAATTTCTATAATGGAAAGAATCACCTTCTCCACGAGGCATCAGGAAACTAAATTTGACGAAATTTGGGAAAAGTAGAAAATGTATAATTCCCCAAAACGTCCTTCTTTTGTTTAAATTTGTGTATTTATTTTTTCTTCATCTCAAATGAAAAACACTTCATGTTACAATTTTGTGTTATATTTTGACTTTTTAAAAAGCTTTAAAAAAATTGGATCATTCTGTAAAAGTAAAGCAAAACTGTGTGAACTGCTGCTGTAATGTAATCCCAAATAATGGAAAAAGAAAAAAAAAGAAAATAGTCACACAGCGTTTTAGTCATTCAGATCGGGCAGCGAGTACCTGAGTGTGGTCGCGACAGGAAAGGGACGATGAAATCCTCGGCGACCACTACTTGTTGCCTTGTGGATATGTTGTCAAAATGGTGGATAAATTCCTGCAGTCTGAAAATAAAATCAAGGACAGAGTGAAAAATATTTTTTATTAATTGAATGATAAAAATGGTCTAAAAATCATGAGGTTGTCACTCTCATTACACACTAGAAAAAAAATTATGGATAGATGAAAAACATAAACGACGCTCTGCTCCTCATCACCAATGGGGCAAAAACAAAAAAGAATTGCCCTGAAAGTGACACCACCAGACCATGTTGTAACCTAAATCAAACAAATGGGCTGTATGGTGGCCGTTTACATCTTAAAGGAATACAACACCCACAAAAAAATGCCCATTTGTATATCAATTACTTGCCCCGTGATACCTTGAATTCTTGAAGAAAACTTTAAAGGGACTGTTTGTAATTTTTTAAGCGTATAAATGTACCGGGTCGGGACACATGCGCGCTCGCATATGCGCGTTCGCGTGTGGCCGCTGCCTCTCCTCCTCTGCCTGCTCGCCTTCACTCAGACAGCGCGCGTTCTTGCTCAGCTCGCTCCACCTCTAGACGTGAACGCGCGCTCACTCCACACTGCAGAAGAGTTAGTTTAGCTCTGAGAATATCTAGTGAATGTACAGGGGACGTTTGTGCAGAAATAACTGCTGCAGCTCCTCCAGACCAACAGAGGTTTCCCGTGTCTTGTGAAGTGACGGGGTTCTGCAGAGAGAAACCTTACCGTCTGGTTACCGACCGGGTGCCGGTGTCTTCCTGCTCATTCCGGCTGCGGGCGGAGAGAGCAGGGAGACACGCTGTGCTGAGGCCTGTGCTGAGGCAGGAAAAGCCAACGCTTGCGCGTGTTTATAGTCATTTGCATAGTTATTAATGGGAGGAGACAAGGCGAACCAAGTGGCACGTGCAGCTGCGCTCAATTTCACGTTAATTGGGATGTATAAAGGAAAGGTACAAGCCAGGAACAGGCGTACGGACGGTTTTATACATGTGGGAATTTCTGTGCTTACGTACTTTTCCAATTTTCCTAAGTACGCCATCTTCCAGTGTGAAAATACATGAGGCCCCTGGTGTATTTAGTTTGTGTGCTTTCTCTCTTTCACTGAACTGAAACGGTGACATCAGTTGTGTGAGAGTTTGTAAACGGATGTTTTGATATAGTTTTGCTGTTGTTAAACGAGGCCACGCCTTCGCCCAATGTCACCTTTCTCCGTTTTCTTCAAGATTTCAAGGTAACACGGGGTGAGTAAGTGATATACAAATGGTCATTTTGTGAGTGAAGTATTCCTGTAAGCCAAAAACAGCAAACTAGATACAAACAGGAAGTGTGAAATACAGTAACGTGCATGTTTTAAATGCAAGAGGATCTGCAATGTAATATTTAATCACTTACATTAGCTGGTATGAATGACAGCTGAGGTTCCTGCTGCTCAGACAGTGCAGGAACCTTACAGATGCAAACGGCAGGAACGCGCTCAGACGGCCGGAGAACCACTTCCTGATGACGCTGCTGTTCATCAGCTGCACGTCAGTCAGCATCGACACTCTAATCTCTCCAATCACGTCCAAAACCGCAGACGCAGATGGACCAACCATGGACTGTAGGAGAGATCAACTGATTCAATCATTATAGATTCTTTTAATTGGAGCAGGGTTATTATAGTAAACTAAAACGAAAATAAGCAGTGAAAAATATTTGTAGTCAACTGAAACTAAATAAAAACTACATTAAAACTAAACTGAAATGATATTGCCTGGTTAAAAAAACTAATAAAATTTAAAAAATTTAAAAAACGTGAATTTAGTCTTTTAGCTATAAAACATCAATACAGAAAAAAATGAGACAGCATGAATTTCCATCAGCTCTCTTAACTTAAACTGTCTCACATTCGTCATATACATACAGGTACATACATGAAACCACTTTTGTGATTTTTGAAGTGTGAATGCAATCGCCAGAAGTAAAAAGTAAAAACGTTAGGCTATAAGCAAACTACACCACGGTCACATGAGCGCGAGTACACACAACGAGCTTTAGTAGTCTCATTTAGCCACTTGTGAGCACCCGCCTTTTTTAAGACACATAAAGGCTTCAAAATTCACAAGTGGGATATTTATTGATGTATTTTATATCGTAGAACAAAATGTTAAAATCTCTTAAGCTTGTGTTAACCACAGACCTTATTTCAGTCATTTAACTAAAAACCATTCAAAAAACCCATTGACTTCCAGAAGAGGGAACCAGAAGTGTTAACATGCAAACTCATTTCCAGGTTTTAGGACTCATTCCTGCACCACTCTATATTGCGTGAAGATTAAACATTAAACACTATGGTCATTCCTACACAGTTCTCCAACCATGTATTTTGCATGTATATGTAGCTACATACTTCTGAGACATTACAGCTGGCCCTAACAAAACAAACTGAAATAAAATAAAATAAAAACTAATTGAAAGATCAAAACTATTATAACCTTGAATTAGAGCTTTTATTATATAGAGCTCAATCTTCTTTAAAGGTCCAATATTGTAAAAAGTGAGATTTTCATGTCTTTTATATTATAAAGCAGGTTAAAGTGCTATATAAATACTGTTAAACTATCAAAACGCTCAATATACGGAGAAATACGCACAGCCCGTATTCAGAAATTGTGCGTTTGAAACAAGCCGTTAGGATTTCTGTCCATTTGTGATGTCACAAATATACAATATACATAGATCATCACACGGTTTAAAACATAAACCTTCTAAATGTGTCCCAGTTTATTTCCTGTTGCAGTGTATGCAAATAACATCAGCTGACAGGAAGTAAACATGGACCCAAGCTGTTGCCTAGCAAAGCAATTCCGTTGCAATTCCGTTGAAATGCACTAAACCAGAGCTTTTCAGACAGAGGGTAAATACAGGTATATTCAGGCAGACCGTATGAGGAAAATAAAGTTTTTTTTTAACATTACAGCATGTAAACATGTTTTAGTAGAAACATAAAATATAAATATGAACCTGATAATAAGCATGATATGGGACCTTTAAACTGATTTGCAGTTTTTGGGACTGTTACATTTGAATGCTTCACTTTAACAAGTCCTGAAGAGAAGTTGAGGATGTTCATCAGAGGGTTAAAAAGATACCGACCGTGTTAGCCAACATGTCCAGAGCCGGGTCCAAGATGGGGGACAGCTTCGTCAGCAGCAGCTTCCACAGCACTTTGGACTGCCTGTTGAAACTAGGCAGACTGCACTTCAGAAGAGACACCAGCTGATTGGCTGTGAAGTTCTCCAGCTGTATGTGTGACACAGGAAGTGGTCATTTATATTAATGCACTATACTGTACATTATGTTATACTACATCAATACATCTTATATTATATTTTACTTTACATCCCACACTATATTATATTATACATATACTATTCTGGTGTACACTGTTATAGTTGGTATTACTGCTTTGCCTGAGATGGTATTGTAATAATATAATAGTTCAAGTACAACTCTGGTCATGGGCATGGGTCATGTATACTGCTTGCATTGTAATATTTAGTCAAATTGCTCTTTCATAGTTTCTACTTGTATTCTATTATTTTTATTTCATATACTTCTAATTATTTATTTATATTATTTTTATGGCCGTCAATTGATTAAAATATTTAATCGCATAATTGTCTGTAGTTAATCGCAAATTAATCTCATATTTTTTATCTGTTCAAAATGTACCTTAAAGGGAGATTTGTCAAATATTTAATACTCTTATCAATATGGGAGTTGGCCAATATGCTTGCTTTATGCAAATATATGTATATTATTATTGGAAATCAATAAACAACACAAAACAATGACGAATATGGTCCGGAAACCCTCACAGGTACTGCATTTAGCATAAAAAAATGGTCAAATCATAACATGGCAAACTGCAGCCCAACAGGCAACAACAGCTGTCAGTGTGTCAGTGTGCTGACTTGACTATGATTTGCCCCAAACTGCATGTGATTATCATAAAGTGGGCATGTCTGTAAAGGGGAGACTCGTGGGTACCCATAGAACCCATTTTCATGCACATATCTTGAGGTCAGAGGTCAAGGGACCCCTTTGAAAATGGCCATGCAAGTTTTTCCTCACCAAAATCTAGCGTAACTGTGTAGCGTTATTTTCCCCCTTCATGACTAGCTAGTATTATGTTCTTTACACTCTATCTTTAAAACTGAGTTAATGCGTTAAAGAAATCAGTGGCATTAAAACTTATTTGCGTCAACGCGTTGTTGTCACATTAACTTTCACCGCCCTAATTATTTCTTTATATATCTTTCTCTATGAATCTATGTTCTTATTTCTGCCTTTGTGCTGCTGCAACACCTGAAATCTTATCTTCTTTAGTGATTAAGCCAAACAGGCAGCATGTTGCATAGAAGCTATTCTCAGAAATAAACCCTTGTGTTTCAAATTTGACTTTGCCTCTTTACATTAGTCACCTGTGCACATGCATACGTCTCCAGGGGAATATTGCAGGGAACCACCATAGATGTGTTCAAGTGAGAGTGCAGGTCAGAGCTGTGAATACATGTAAAAAAGGCAAATACTGTACATGTCAGAAAAGAGACCACTGAAACAGATATTTGTAATTTTGGATACAAATCATTACAAATGGGATACCTGTTAACTCCTCTGCAGATGTTAGTACCTGTCAAAGAGCAGAGAAAAACTCACATGATTTTAGCACTGAAAGGACTTACAGTGATGTAATGAGTAATAAAATACGATCTCTTACCATTGGACTGGATTACTGGGCACTGTGGATGACAAATTTAATACATTTGAAAGAACATTACAATAATTCATCAGAAAAATCTAAACATGAAAATATATTTATTGGAAATATAAGTTGAGCAAATATAAAGAAATCTCACCGCGAAGTTTTTTGGCACGCACTCTGTACAAATCAAAACATATGAAGTCAGCTATTGTGTGCACACGATAACACTTATAATACACATGTGATCTCAAAAATAAAAATATCACTTTGTTTAAGGTTAACCTGTTTGTGTGTGTGTGTGTGTGTGTGTGTGTGTGTGTGTGTGTGTGTGTGTGTGTGTGTGTGTGTGTGCGTGTGTGTGTGTGTGTGCGTGTGTGCGTGTGTGTGTGTGTGTGTGTGTGTGTGTGTGTGTGTGTTTGTGAGAGAGAGAGAAAGAGACTGACCATCTGGCACCAAGTTTCTCAGTTGGTCTATGTAACCCCAGATGACTGCTTCCACGTTTTGTGGCAGAAGTGGTATTGCTCCGTACAATCTCTCAAAACTGACACAGAAATGAAGAAAAAACATGAAACATAAAGCATATAGAGAGGCCATGTACACCAACCATGGCTACACGTTTGTTTTATATATTAAGATATCATACAATGTCAGTATCTCCACTTTAAAACTGTCCTATGTTAAGAAGCGGAGGGGTGTTCTATCGCCCTGAAGGGATTTATTTCACAACAATGGCCCGCTAGCTGTACATTATCCCACTTATTACACAGCTACTTACTTAAGAAATCAATAGTTTGACACAAAAATGATCTGACATCAGAATTACGCCTCTAGCAACGGTCTGCTCTCTAGCGTTGCTAGCATCAGAGCACCTTTGTTTCATTATTACTCCCAAATGAACCAGTTTAACAGGCCTTTTCACAGCAGATATTTTGAAATGTAATTTCCGGGTAAACTATTACCTAACTAATTCCGTGTAATTAATAACATTAATTATGGCCCTGTTCCATTAAGCTGGGCCAGGAATGGAATGAAAATAGGTCTGATTGAAGTCGTGGCGTGGCGTTCCTGTAAAGCATGACAGTAACATCCGCTACTTTAATTAACTCATGTGTTACGGGAACACTCACTTCTTCTTCCTCTCTACTTTCTCAATGCACAGCTGATTCTGTTATTAGCCTACCTTACGTGCTTCATCGTAAAGACACAAAAAAGACAGCAGACAACAGTAAACCTAAATGAGCTTTAATCATATGTTATGACACGATCAATTGCTATCTTGTGGAGGCTATGTACATGTGGGTGTTCACGGTGGCAGTTCAAGCACACATATTTGGATATTGTGAATTTCTGCAAAGCCACCTCGCCTTCGGCAAAAAATGCAGCCCTACCCGAGATGTCTCCAGTATCCGAGGCAGCTCCTTCCTTTTGAAATTGTGCTATGTAGCTAGAAAAGTGAAATAACATTTCGCTACCAGCATCATTATATTATTAGCATCACTGGACTCGATGTTGAATTGCTTGCTAGAATCTAGCCAGCTAGCTAGCTAGCTTTGTTAAGATCGAATTGGTACAAATTACCTATGTTAATGTAACACTAAGCAAATAGTTAGCTATACTTTGTCGCATGTTTCATCAAAGTCATGTATAATGGTAAAATGATTTAAGATTTTGACAAAAAGTGAGTTAAATCATACTTAGAACCGAATGCATAATCACTGATTTGACTGACACGAAAAGAACAATAAAGATACTGAGCAAACAAAAGTCAGTCGCTACTGGGTGTTACTGTTCTACATAAACCAATGATCTATGTGTGCGTTCCTCAAGGGGGTTCTTGTCAAGCCCCCGAGGAAGAGCGCCGGTCGTTGATCCCAATTTTCGTAGTGACCCAACGGCGGTACTACAACTTCCGTGTCCGTCACGTGATGCCATTGGGCCTAAAAATACTTTTTCCCATAGACTTACATTGGGAAAGAGACGTCTGTAACTCAGCGGGTACATTTTTTTAAGTGAATCAACTTCCCAGTACAAACACTTGAATAGCCCTTATTTAAATCATTAGGTTCTAAAAGTCGCAAAACGCACTAATAGCTGAATCCAGAGTTATTTCCCTTCCTCCGTTCATGTGAATGAGACCCAGACCAAGGCTGGAGCGAGGGCTGGGAAGTGGAGTTAGCAAGCCGTGACAACAGCGTGACATTTTTGACCACATGACTGAGCCACGTGACCGAGCGGACACTACTGCGCCTGCGCCATGGGCCCAATGGATGCGGAAGATCGGCGGAAGATCCGTGTACTTTTCCAGACAGAGGTCAATTCATTTTGGCGTCATGCGCCACTGAGCAACTCTCATAGGAATGAACGGTGCCCTCCCTCCAACGCTGTATCCAGTTCTCTAAATACATTCATGGTGTTTACACTGCAATTACATGTCAAAATGGCTGCTGTGAAAAGGGCTTATTAGCGCCATGCAATGCAACGCAGCAATTAGAGATATTAGTTATTAGTTATTATCCACCTGTATTTGACACGTCAGAATGTCTGCTGTGAAAAAGGTCTAATGTAAAGATAATAACAAAATAAAATTTGGCTAGAGTTAATGGTGGTCAGTTATAAAAGCATCTGAAAGTACTCACATCTGTTGGTAGACCTCACAGGATACATTGGCCTGACAAATTGAATATTATACAATTAATCATCCAGTTCAGTTAAAAGTTTCTCCAAAAGCTTTAAAGTTATGTATAATTACAAAACCATTACCCCATAGATGTAATAGCGCAGGTAGCTCAGGACCTCTAGAAGTTTCCCGTCTTCAGGGTTCTCCAACAGGAAGTCAAATACTCGGTCGATAACAACGTCTTTCTCAGGTGGAGTAGGAAGAGGCAACAGCAGCAACTGTGCTATTTGTCTTGGAGACAAGAGGTGAAGAACCTCCAGCTGGACGAGAGACAAAAGAGGAGAAAGGATTAAAAATAAAGTAAAGGCTTCAGATAAGTGAGTTTGAGTCAGTGTTTTCCAGACTTACTCCAGAGAAGTTTGGGTTGAGTTTGTAGAAGTCAGTGATGGAAGGGACTTTTGAATAGACACCAAAGTTTTTGATCAGCCACTCTGCGCTGTTATTGGCTGAGGAGACACACTGGGGGTCTGAAACATACATGCAAAAATGAATGTATATTTATTAAAGGTGCTATTAATAATATTGATAACATTCAGACACTAGATGTCGCTTTCTCCCTCCTCGGTTCCATTGCATTTACTTCACAACAAGTTGTTGCCAGGCACTTACCTCAATCTCAGTTTCTTGCCACACTAACTGACGACACAGAGATACCACGTGATACCAACGTCATTTTACTATTGGCTCACAAGCCTTGTTAGAAGTTGGAACTAAAATATTTTAGATTCTGGTGATTATTTTGAAAAAGACTCAGTTATTTTGCTTTTCTGTGGTTCTTTTGCACCATTTTAAAGGCTGCTTCTTCTGCTAAGACTTTACTTACCAGAGTCGTTGTGATGCATCAGGAAGGGATAGATGAAGCTCTTATAGATGTTATAATTAGGGTAGGAATAACGCTCATATTTGCTGAATGCTGCCACACTGCACATATTGAAAAAGAAAAGAAACAAACAACATTTATTACACCATACTGTGTATGTGTGTGTGTGTGTGTGTGTGTCCTCACACCTGTGAACTCACATGGTTTGGAAAACTGGGCAGGAGAAGTTCTTGGTGCTGAGGCAGGACAGGAGGTCCGTGGGTACGTTGGGCAGGAGTGGCACCAGTTTGATCTGAAACCAGAGCTCGATGTAGTTCGGGTCCTCTAGGTGTTCCTGGGTCAGAGACGGAGGGTCCGCCTCGCCAAAGATCTGCTGAAAGTCGGAGGCCAACTCTTTGAAGTTCTACAGGAGGAAAAGGAAGCACTGATTTTAATTTAAACTGTTACAACAAACACAGATAAATTAATTTCTTGAAACATGAGTTTTATGGTGGAGGTTCTGTATGTCTAATTATCTATGAATGCTAAAAGCACTATGTATGGTGGTTTGTAACATTCAGCTTTAAAAACCTGATTATAAACTCTGATTGAAAGGTTTGTTTTCATCAGTAATGTCTGTATTAGGGCTGTCAAAGTTAACGCGATAATAACGCGTTAATGCAGATTTGTTTTAACGCCACTAATTTCTTTAATGCATTAATGTAACTTGAGATTTTTAGAAGATACTGGTATCATATGAAACTAAAGGAATCCATGTTATACTAGCTTGTTGCGAAGGAGGCTAAATAACGCTACGAAGTTACGCTAAATTCTGACGAGGAAAAACTGGAATAATTTTATTATTTAATATTTCAATAAAAGGGAAAACAATGAAAGCATTAGAGTGTTTTTTTAGGTTGATATACTCACCGCTGTGGACAACTCTTTAATCAGTAAGTTCAGACGTTCTGTCAGCTCTGCAATCAATCTCATGACCGTCTCCTCGGACATCGTCAGATTGCTACGAGCAGCACAGTGCAAAATATTGGCCACATTTGCCACCGCATCAGTAAGCTGGTAGGACGAAAAAAAGATAGGAATACAAGAGGCTCTTTAAGATGACTTTTCAAGCTGACGTTTGACAACAAGGAAATGTTGAGGCAAGTGTAAATACAAATTCTAAACATTCAAACTTAATTATATAAAACATGAAAGAATAAAATGAAGCCTCACCCCGCAAGGGCTATTGTCAAGCGTGATGCTACAGACGTCCTGGATTTCAGAAGTTTCATTGCCCATAATACCATGATCCAGATGGCTGCACACAAACAAGACACAAAAGCACATTCAATAGGCATTATAACATACCATCTTACAACACAGAAACATATCGACTGTCCTGGGGTGGATTGAGTGAACTGGTGTGGATTCTTGGCCACTAATGGGCAGAAGAACTTCACAACAAGCTGATGAACCCACACGGTTAATGCTAGAATGGATGGTCCCGAGGGACGAATATTCAGGGTTAGGATAGCCTAGCTCATCCATTCTAGCATCAATCAACCCACAACCTTGACACATTTTCTCTTTATGGAGGAAGAGTCCTAAAACCCAGAAATGAGTTAGCATTTTAGTAATTCCGATTTCCTCATCCGG
Organism: Sebastes fasciatus; assembly: GCF_043250625.1. NCBI lineage: Eukaryota > Metazoa > Chordata > Actinopteri > Perciformes > Sebastidae > Sebastes > Sebastes fasciatus. The sequence goes on along the minus strand of NC_133797.1, from coordinate 24,210,004 downwards.
AAGTCAATGGGTTTTGAGTTACTTGCCTGAAATAAAGTCTGTGGTTAACACAAACTTAAGAGATTTTAACATTTTGCTCTGCGATATAAAATACGTCAGTAAATTTAATGAATTTTGAAGCCTTTATGTGTCTTAAAAAAGGCGGTTGCTAACAAGTGGCTAAATGAGACTACTAAACGTCATCATGCCGACTTTACAGCCTCGTTGTGTATACTCGCGCTCATGCAGTCGTGGTGTAGTTTGTTTATAGCCTAACTTTAGCTTTTTACTTCTGCCGATTGCATTCACACTTCAAAAATCATCAAAGTGGTGTTCAGTTTTGGAGATTATCTTATGGAACAAAACCTGTAAGTATCAAATCTTGCGGGTTGGCCTATAAAAATATGTCATCCATGCACCACTCTATTTACTCTCCTTTTAACTTGTTTTGGTCTCCCCCACCTCCTTGAGAAAAATATCCGGGTCTTTAGCTACTAGATGCTTCACTTTCTTCTCTAGCTAGTTGCTAATTTTTGTTTTTGTGCAGTTTGGTGCTTGGCTGGAAAACAGCCGCTGCTGGAGACTTAACAGTAAAACTGAAACAATGAGCTAAAAGAGGCTAAAAAACTACAGCTACAGTTATATGATAAGCTAACTACTGCATTGCATTACATAACATTGCATTGCATTGCGGTAATTTTGTTTCCCACTTATTTCTATCTTTACTGACACATATGTAAAAAATAATATATGTAAAAAAATGAATGAATAGGCCTACTCAGGGATGAAGAATACTATTTCCAACATGTTAGCAAGCGTCTTTTTACACATTTAAAAGACATGAAGCAACATTAGCATTAATTTGGAGTCACCTGTCAAATCTAAAACTAATTTTATCATTTTAGCTCTGTTTTGGTCTCCACCAACTCTTGAGAAAAAATATCAGGGTCTTTAGATGCTAGATGTTGCAGTTTCTTCACTAGCTTGTTGCTAACTTTTGTGCAGTTTGGTAGCATACCGTGGGTTTATCAGAGCTTTTTTTGTTGCTGAAAACAGCTGTCTGCTGCTTCTGGAGACACCAAAACTGAAAGAATAAGCTAAAAGAGGCTAAAAACAACAGCTACAGTTTGATGATAAGCTATTTACTGCATTGCATTGCGGTAATTTTGTTTCCGACTTATTTCTATCTTTATTGACACACACTAAATAAAAAAAATAATATTAGGAAGAAATAAATGAATACTCAGGGAGGAAGAGTACTAATCTAAAATGTTAGCTTGACTTACAACACTTGGTAGAAAGCCAGTGTGATGTTTGGATGCATCAGGGCCTCGTTCGGAAGGAATCTCCGTAACACCGGCGTCACGACATGCTCATACCAATCCTCCACATTTGTCACATCAAACTTCGGTCCCTCTGGAACTGTAGATATATTTTTTGGCTGTATCGCGTCTGCCAGCTCAGCCAGTCCCCAGTTGATCAGGAACTGTGCCAGAGTGGTGCTTCTTATTTCTGACACATCCCTCTGGAGAAACACAACAGGTCAGGAGGAGTCATTTCACTTGGCTGGTGCATTCATCCGCATGTTGATTTATATATGTGTATGTGTGTGAGAGCTTGTACCTCTTTTGTGAAGGACACAAAGTCATGAACGAGGCGCCCAACGGGTTTGAAAACCGACATGAAGCCATTAACAACCTGTATGTGTGACAAAAGAGGAGTCTAAAATGAGATGCAAGACTGGAAATTCTTGGCTTCTTAAACTTGTAGTTTCCCCCATAGAGGCCCACAGTATTTCTGGATAAATAAAATATAAGTTTCTTTAAAGGAGCAGTGTGTTGGATTTAGTGGCATCTAGCAGTGAGGTTGCAGATTGCAACCAAATGAATACCCCTCCGCTCACTCCTCCCTTTCACAAGCGTGTCTGAGAACTATGCTTTCCTTCAGGTAACGTAAAAACATGAAAGGCTCTCTCTAGAGTCTGTGTTTGGTTTGTCCGTTCTGGGCTACTGTAGAAACATGGCGGACTCTGTGGGCACCCGCTCCCTATGTAGATATGAAGGACTCACCTAAGCTAACGAAAACATAACAATTCTTAGTTTCAGGTGATTAAACATGAATGAAATCATAGTTATGAATATTATATTCCATTTCTGCTAATAGATCCCACTACATCCTACACACTGTTCCTTTAAATCTGCATTCATTCATTTTTTGGCCATTTTGGGGGCAGCAAAATAATGGAAACACAACACTGACATTTTATCACCATATAAAGTTGATCCAAAAGTTGCCAAAAATGTCAGGCATTATTGGGATATATAATATTACCATATGATGTACAGGCAATTGTGTAGCCATAAAAAAGCACAGTATTTTGGATTTGATTTCAAATTATTACAGTATTCCTAACCATAGTAGTATTTCTATATTAACAATGAAACAACTGTGTGTGATGTCAAAGTGGTCACTTGTGTGATGAACCCAAGTCAAAGTGGACCCAAAAGTATCTTTTGACTTAGCAAAAGATACGGAGCAAGATTAGCATTAATTTGGAGACATGTTTCTATCCACTTGGTGCATGTAAATCCAATATTCACTCTCTGTTTTGGTCTCCACCAAATCTCAGGAAAACATCTGTCTCTTTAGCTGCTAAATGCTAAAAGCAATAGTTGAGCACTTGTATGAATTAAGCTAACAAGATATAACGTGTTAATTAGTGAACTAAAGCCTACCAGTAATGTTTCCAGCCATAAAACCAAAAGGAGTTAAAAAAAAAACATGTTAAATCACTCCGTAGAGCTAAGAAGAACTGCAGACATGGTGATTCTCTGTGGGTTCATCACACAAGTGACCACTTTGACATCACACACAGTTGTTTCATTGTTAATATAGAAATACTACTATGGTTAGGAATACTGTAATAATTTGAAATCAAACCCAAAATACTGTGCTTTTGTTATGGCTACACCATTGCCTGTACATCATATGGTAATATTATATATCCCAATAATGCCTGACATTTTTGGCAACTTTTGGATTTCCCCTTGAAGTTTGAAAAGATCTCAAAGATTTGAACAAAACAAATAATCATTTCAGATTCAGACACTTGATAGGTGATTTAGCATTAAAGACCTGGCAGTATCCATACACCCATGCTACATTACAGTACCGTTCTGAGGTTTTCCTGTTGGGACGGTGGTTGGTATGTAATGCTATATGTGGGATATGGAGAGTAGGTAGGGTATCCATGGCTCGTCCAGTTGTGGCCACCACTCGGGGTCGTCCAGTTGTGGCCTCCACCATGGGTTGTATAGTTGTGGCCACCACTCAGGGTCGTCAAGTTGTGGCCTCCACCATGGGTCGTATAGTTGTGGCCACCACTCAGAGTCGTCAAGTTGTGGCCTCCACCATGAGTCGTATAGTTGTGGCCACCACCATGGGTCGTCCAGTTGTGGCCACCACCATGGGTCGTATAGTTGTGGCCACCACCATGGGTCGTATAGTTGTGGCCACCACTCGGGGTCGTCCAGTTGTAGCCCCCTCCAGGGGTTGTCCAGGGGTGGCCACCTCCAGGGCTGCCTGTGGGCGGAGGGCCAGGGCCCTCTGTCATCAAACTGTGGAAGACCAGGCTTAGGGCGCCGTTATCTAAACTTGCGACCTCAGGCCTCAGCAGCAGCTCGGCCTTCTGCACTGGAGACAGCAGGTGAAGAACCTCCAACTGTGGGGGAGAAAAAAAACAAGGGAGGAGAGAGGACGAGATAAGATGTAGAGGTAGAGGTAGAAGTGTGACAAACTTAGTCCTCCACTGTGTCTCTCCCCACTCAATCACTGTGAGGTTGACTGGTGTTGTAAATCCAATAAATCTTGAGGGAAAACTCAAGTGAACTCACTCCACTGAAGACCATGTTGAGTGTTGAAAAGTCCTTCAACCGGGCCATGGCTCTGAAGGCACCAAAATTCTTCATCAACCACTCCTCACTGCTCTCATGTCGGCTCACACAACCTGTATAGAGTTCACGCACAATGAGTCAACACGTACACAAATATAGAAGAGATAAACAAGCTTAACAAATCTAAAAATATGAACGTGTAATCACATGATTGGCCATAGTTGGAACTATTACAAAAATAACAAATTCTGTGAAATGTGCAGCATTAGTAGAGGTTTGTGCTATCTAAGTCATTTCCAGTTCATCATAAAGTTGAATTAAACACATAAGAGCTTTACCAGCTACTCTGTCTCCAGACAGAAAGGGGTACATGAAGAATGTGTAGATCCACTTTTGTCTGACTGGATTCATCTCAGAATAATGGTGGCTGAGCTCCCTCACCCTGCAAGAAGAGATAGGAAGGTGAGATATGTTAATGTAACAAAGGTAACAGAGACACGCAGGTAGACAGAGACTCAGACGTACACAGTCCGGTAGGTGGAGCAGCTGAAGTTCTTGGTACTGAGGCAGGCCAGGAAATGCTTGGTGATAGATTTCAGCAGTGGTTTTATCTTGACCTCCATCCACATCTGGACCAGGGCTTCGTTCTGGAGGGGGTCTGCTCTGGGGTTAAATGCCAGCTCCCCCTGAAGGCTGAGAAATGGCACTCCTTCCATGCTGGATCTCTGTGGTTGTGATGATAGAGGGGTGTAAAAGAAAAGAATCAAGAGGTGGGGATGAGGAAGGGTTAGACAGATAGGGGGTTTTATTTATGTAATGTGGGTGAATGTGTTTCCCTGAAAAGCTAATAATTAGGGCTGTCAAAGTTAACGCGATAATAACGCGTTAACACAAATTTGTTTTAACGCCATTAATGTCTTTAACGCATTAACACAATTTTTTGGTTGAATCATATGAAACTACAAAACCTAAGGAATCCATTGGTACCAACCATGTTATACTAGCTCGTCCCAAAAGAGGCTAAATAACGCTATGATGTTACGCTAAATTTCGGCGAGGAAGAACTGGGATGGCCATTTTCAAAGGGGTCCCTTGACCTCTGACCTCAGATATGTGAATGAAAATGGGTTCTATGGGTACCCACGAGTCTCTCCTTTACAGACATGCCCACTTTATGATGATCACATGCAGTTTGGGGCAAGTCATAGTCAAATCAGCACACTGACACACTGACAGCTGTTGTTGCCTGTTGGGCTGCAGTTTGCCATGTTATGATTTGATCATATTTTGTATGCTAAATGCAGTACCTGTGAGGGTTTCCAGACAATATCTGTCATTGTTTTGTGTTATTAATTGATTTCTAATAATAGAAATATACATACATTTGCATAAAGCAGCATATTTGCCCACTCCCATGTTGATAAGAGTATTAAATACTTGACAAATCTCCCTTTAAGGTGCATTTTGAACAGATACAAAAATGTGAGATTAATTTGCGATTAATCACCATTAAATATTTTAAGCGATTGACAGCCATACTAATAATACAAGTACATAAAAACATGTGACATTAAGCATTCAGTAACATAATACAGAAGTCACTGAACTGCTTATCTGTCATAGTCAGTAGAGTATGAATGTCGCTCCATGAGATGAAACAAGAACAGCATTACAACACAAACTGGTTTGGTGGGAATTTGTGACAGAATTCCTTCCGTTGCTTGTCTTTACTGAAGAACATTCCTGGCACGGTGTTAACTTTCAGCTGTTACCATGAAAGTGTAGACATCCATCGTCGCTCCAAGCATTTCTTTCAGCCTCCGCATGTGATCTCTCCCGGTGTCGTTCGATGGCAGTCCCACACACTGGAGGAAGTGAGAGGTCGGATCTGGCACCTTGGAATGAAGAGCAAACAGAAAACCTGAGCGATAAAGAAACAATTTGATATCCAGTAATATAAACCAAGCTGAAAAGCTACTCTGGAGGCAACAAGGAACATTCAAAGCTGTGTTCCAGCATTGAATGTAAGCCGTCTCTGGCCCATAAATACAAAATCATTGCATCATTACTCTGTCAATCATGCTGGATTTGACCAAACAATTACATAAATACTTAGTTGATGTTTCTTGCTTGCAGTGTACAGACGGTGGACAGAGTTACATTTTTCACAGCAGATATTTTGACATGTAATAGCAGGATATCATGGGTGTATAATAATAATAATTATAAGCCATCCATTTAGCTTTACCTGCTCCAGGGCATTCCCATTTTACATTCAGGCTCATTGTCAGTGGTATTAATTACACTTGTGGTTTTCCTGCTACAGTATGTCAGGTAAAGGTATCTTCTATCTATCTATCTATCTATCTATCTATCTATCTATCTATCTATCTATCTATCTATCTATCTATGGTCTCTTTGTTCCTCTGTACAGGATGTTACAGGCTTTTTGTTTAGTGTGTCCGTTATGCAGTCAGATGTTTTGATAAACTCTGTTCAGGAGTATTTTATCAATCTCTGTTACATAATAGTGAATGACGTAAAAACGTATTGTGATCCTGTTGGTATGTGATTTGGCCAGTTTTGTACAGTCAAGTCATTCCAGGAGTCTTGAGACAATGAAGTCACCAGCGAACCGTGAGTTTAAAGGAGTCATGAGAACTGCTGACTCACAGCGACACGAGTCTGAGGCCAAATATCATTCCTGGTCCTCTCCTGAATGGATTTTGCACATTCTGCACAATGTTTATTCAGGTCTAATACCTCTATTAGAAAACTCTTCCTCTTACCTATTAGTTTTTATATACATTATACTTTATATAACTCAAATATTCTGCTGTGAAATAATAACACATCCTGAAGCTGCTAACAGAGGACTACACTTAATATCTCATACCATATCCATACTGAATCACCCCCGACAACTTTAAACTTTTGCTGTTTAGAAAACAATCGGAGGCACTGTCCTCAAAGAAAAGATTAAATCAGAGCATGACGTTTGTTCCTGCAGCTCTGGGAGGGACTTGATTATGATCATAAATCCAAATTCGTCAATATAATAATACAAAAAAACAAAATTGTGATTTTTAACAGTTTTGAGGTAGAATTTCTCTTTGGCCTTTTGCTTTTGTGCAAAATTAGATAACATGCTTTAAGTATAAGTATGCGTCAGACACTCACCTGACCACATGCTTCTCTTGTCGTGCAGGTTGCATTTCTGTAGATTTCCACAAGTGATGAAACAAGGCCAGAGTTCAGAGACAATAGATCAGTTCATAGTATATTTGTGTAGGTATATAGAGCCTATATTGGATACCCTTTTCATGCCTTTTAGTAAGAGATGTTGTGAATGAGGAAATAGAGTGATTTAATATGACATTAAGAACAGGATTACATCTTCACAAGTGGAAAAAGAACATTTAATGCTCTACTGTCGTGTCTTTTTCCATTTCAACTTTCTTACCTTTCTGCACTCGATGCCCCTGTTGGCAGAAGACAAAGTTCATTGTTAGAGCTGACACTAGAGTTTTAAGGAGTTCGATTTTGACATATTGAGGTCATTTCTATCATGAGACATTTCATTATGAGATGATAATTGTTTATGTTTTAATTGCAATAGCTTTCTGTCATCCTGCTTCAATCATTTTTAGCCTACTTAAAATAGAGATGTGAGCTATATATATCAGTAGTGATATAGATAATAAAAGCAAGGCTGCACTGCATCATGGTAAATTGAGGCTGAAAAATACTTAAGTTACCCCTTAAGGGTGGATTTTTCCTTTGGCTGTATCTTGACACTTCTACATTAGAAAGAAATACACAAAAACAGCTCTTACCAAAGCAACTCCCCAGTACGTAAACCAGTAGGAACAGGTATGTCCTCATGATGTCACAAGTCTCATGGGAGGAGGAGAGGGCTTAGTGGTGAAATTCACTGGGGAGGGAATCAGAGAAAGCAGGTGACACAATGATCCACTACACCAACAGTTACTAAAGAGTCGGGCCACTTTTTCTCCTTTGAAATCATGGCTTGTCAAAGCTTAATATATCACATAAGTAGACTGTTTTTTTAGTCAGACCACAGTCCCTGTCATCGCTTTATGTGTTTAATGCATGTTGTGGAGATGAAGCTTGTATCGGGTGTGTGTGGCGGCAGATAGGAATCAGGGAGTGACCGTCAGATATTCAACTTAACGGAACAAAGATGAAGAAACAACAGATGCATCAGTGGAAAGAATGCTGAAACTCAACACCATTCACATCTAAACAAAGAACAAGAAGAACAACAAGCACATGACCCTGCTTATGACATATATTCTGTAAAATGTTACCAGAACAAAGAATATACCTGGTTATATAATGATACCTAACAGTATTCATTACTAATGCTTTCATATATGCAGTGTAAAAGTATCTAAAAGCAGTTTGTATAACTTTTAAATGTCTGAAGAAAAGGGAGTTTCTGGTTCTAAAGTTCAAAACACATCTCATAGATGGATTATTCAAACCGATGCCAAGATGTGTAATTTGATATTTGTCATATCTGAGTTTCTCATGGTAAAGTCTCAACCCTAACATTTAAAGGTATAATGTAACATTTCCACATTGAAATGTCTAATAACGACTAGACATATATATACTGTATATATGAACTTACATTATTCCAAATGTTTCCAAAAATGTTCAAATTCAGAGAAATCTGTAATTTTATTCAATGTAACGTTGCTTTTCATTTGGCCGGCTGTCAATGGCGTCATATTCCCTTTACCCCTTCTAGTTGCTCTAACTTCTAGATAAACACGAGAAACACAGTCGGAAGTCGGCGAGCCACTCTGTTGTTTGTATCGCTCACTCGTGATGGAAAAGCGCAAATGTACGGGTGAACCAATCTAATGGTACTGTAAGTTAACGTTACGTCAGCCAACGTTACTTTCATTAGAATGAAATGGCATAACGTGAATAAACATAATGAGAATAAAACTTTAATTAATACATATTTCATATACATCAGATAGATTTTCCATCGGCAACGGTGGTTGTTTAACAATGAAGACAACAACTCCCATGATCCCACGCTACTTCACGACGTCCTTTTACAACATTTAGGATGTAATGATTTAAATAAGGGCTGTTCAAGTGTTTGTACTGGGAAGTTGATTTACTTAAAAAAAAAATCATCCGCTGACTTACAGATGTCTCTTTCCTAATGTAAGTCTATGGGAAAAAGTATTTTTGGGCCCAATGACATCACGACGGTCCGTAAGTTGTAATTCCACCGTTTGGCCACTACGAAAATTTGCTTCAAAGCCCGGGCGCTTGGTACACACGGCAAAAAGTTTTCTAGCTTCCGGGTTTACTTCCGGGGTATGCGGCCCATTGAATATGCGCAGGAGTATTTCTCCAGTTCAGCCCATAGACTTTACATTGTGATGACGTCACATATTTTTAAATCGCTTTTCTTGGCCGTGGAAAGTTTTACAAATATAAATCTCCAGGGATCAGAAAATTATAATAGAAAGAGTCATAATTGACCTTGTTTGCAGTTCGAGGTGTCCTGCCAACAGTTTTACAGTGGTGGTCTATGGGGAAAATGCTTTTTGGGCCACATGGGGATTATTCGCTGGAATACCACAAAGATTGTCCATTGGGAAAAATTGGAAGCAAGGCTGAGCGGCTGCGCCGTATCCAAGTCTTATTAAACGTCCGTGGTTACGTCGGACAGATTTATATTGGCAATGATGGTTATTTAACAATGAAGACAACAACTCCCATGATCCCACAGTACTTCATGACGTCATCAAGTACGTCTTTTGCTTTTGTTTTGATTGAGAGACCTCGAGCGGCAGAAATTATGCGTTTAATAGACTTTTTTTGCCACCTAGGGGGCAGCAGACCAAACTGTAAACACAACATGGCCATGTAATGGTAAAAAGCAAACCTTTACCTATTTAGACTCCCTGCACACACAGAACAGCATTAGTGTAACAGGGTTTGTATGGCGTGAGATTCCACTAGCGTATAAATCAGGTAGTGTATGTGGCTGAGAAACGTTGCCAGGTCAGGTGATGATTCTACTACGAGTGACTCCTTGTACATTACACATAGTCATTTGATCTATTGCGTAATTAATACAAGTGTACACACACACACACACACTCATGAGTTTCCTCTTCGCAAGTTCCCTCACTTTCACCCACTTTTCTTTCCTTCAGATCCATGTAAACATTACAACATCGATCCTTGTGTTAGAAGAAAGAGTTGGTTAAACTTCAAGTGTTTGTTCAGGATCATTCCTCTGCACACATTTGTAGCTGTGGCAGGTGAAAGACAAACACTTTTCAGATTCTATGTGACAAATTCGCTATTTCCAAATCTGAAGCTTCACAAGTGGTGCGACAATATTTGTCTAAAAGGTTGGTTAATCCACACGCACACACATCACACACCCAAAACATACCTCACTCTCTCATTTCCCTTTTAGTTCTATATCTATATTATGTGAGAAGAAGTAGAAAACTGAATGGGGACTGAAACGTTAGAGGTTAACAGTCAAAACACTATTTAAATGTTAGTTTATACATTCTGAACTATAGATTACAAATGTATTGTTATCACAGGTAACAATAAATGTTAATTTACCTGTGATGGATTTTTTCCCCCTTTATAGACGTTACAATCGTTAACTTTACAGAATTTGCTCACTTTTAGTTTGGTTTAAATGCAAAAATGTCAAGAATATACAACAATACAAGTCTTATTTCAATAGAGAGGCGAAGTCCCCCCCCTTGCAAAATCATGTCTTAAATTGACAAACATCATATGTGTGATTCATGGCGCAATTCAAACAGGATCAAAAAAAATATTTGTCTCTCGCCGTTGACTACCGTTCATATTTTTTCCGAAATAAGGTCCCATGCGGTCCACCGGAAGGGGAGGGACTTCGCCTCTCTATAGAGTGCTACAGGAATGAATCCTGAAACCCGTAAATGAGTTAGCATTTTAGCACTTTTGGTTCCCTCCTCTGGAAGTCAATGGGTTTTTAGTTAGATGCGTGAAATAAGGTCTGTGGTTAACACAAACTGAAGAGATTTTAACGTTTTGTTTAACAATATAAAATACGTCAGTAAATATTCCACTTGTGAATTTTAAAGCCTTTATGTGTCTTAGAAAAGGCGGTTGCTAACAAGTGGCTAAATGAGACTACTAAACGTCATCACGCCGACTCGTCCACCTTTACAGCCTCGTTGTGTATACTCATGAGACCGTGGTGTAGTTCATTTATAGCCTAACGTTAGCTTTTTACTTCTGCCGATTGCATTCACTCTTCAAAAATCCTAGAAGCGGTGTTCATTTGTAAAGATTATCTTACAGAACAACATGTAAGTATCATAAACGTTTGTTTGACACAGAGTTTATTTTCTGCAATAATCTAAAACCCAATGGAAAAATCCCATTGGCTTTTTGTCGAGGGAACCCAGGGTGAAGCTAACTTCCTGGTTGGCCTACAAAAATACGTCATCCCTGGAGCAATCTATAGAAGTTAAAAGTGAAACACTTATAATTATAAATGTTATTTCATAAATGTTAATTTACCTGTGATGGACTACAAATTACTTTTGCTCACTTTTTGTTGGTTTAAGTACAAAAATGTCAAGAATATAAAACCAAAAAAAGTCCCAGATTTATTTCCATTGTGATCCTTGATGTAAAGATAGAAACCATTCAAGAAGTCAGGTGATATAATTTCACCGAACAAGTACTCAAGTACAGTTTTAAGGTACTTTGCTTGAATATTTCCATTTAATACCACATACTTCACTGCATTTCAGGGAGAAATATTACACTTTTTACTCCACTACATTGTGATTAAATTATACATTATACCTCTTTTCTTTTCAGCGCAGGATATTTACTGGTAAAGGAGGATTTTTACATTGTGTTGTTTTACATTGTGTCTGAATGCTTCTTTCTTCATTGATTTGTCATCACTGAGAACTTCATTTCATGAGCTGCAGCTACAAGCCATTCATTTTGTCAGCATTCATTATTCTTAAGGTTATTTAGCCAGTTTGATTTGACTCCTACAGGTTTGAGCACACCCTAACCCAGTTTGATAAAACATGACTTATTATTCCCACTGTTCAAATCCCCAGACGGCATGTTGTTGCCAGAGGCACACACTCACACAACAAAGAGAACCAGATTATGTATTATCACCTTTAGTGATTACTTCACTGATTTTAAACCTTATCTGCATTCATCCCATTACCAGTATACACCATAAACTTAGCCAAGCCCTATTGCTGTTTATTTGCTCTTAAATAAGAATAAATATCAGTCAATAGGAACAGATCTTATCATGACAACAACACAAATTATGATGGGATCCTTTCAGTTGCAGCGACAGACTTGGCAAAGCAATAACATGACATAATGACATGAAATCAAAGCTGAATCTCTTACCAAATCTGTAGCTGGAGTCCTTCAGGAGCTGTAAAGTGACGATGTTTAACTCTCTCTCTCTCTCTGTCGACACCTGAGATACAGGTGCACCAGTAAACTGTTGAAGGGTGTGTTGTTTGTGACGATGACACAGGTAATGATGGTTGACTCCTACGTGCTGCACAAGTGGGCCGGACAAGAATGGCTCTTCTACTTCAGGCGTGCACTGCAATTGGTTTGTTCATATACTGTGTGTGTGTGTGTGTGTGTGTGTGTGTGTGTGTGTGTGTGTGTGTGTGTGTGTGTGTGTGTGTGTGTGTGTGTGTGTGTGTACTCAGCTTTTCTATACATGAATACCTGTGTGAAAGAGAGCTTGAAAAGAGAAAGAAGGAGACAAAAAAGTATAAAGTTTCATCTGATTCATGTTCAGCAGGTTACACCTCCCTAGTATTTGTTTGTGGATATATAATCTTCTTGCTTTTTTATCTAAACTAAAGCAATTTAGAGTCTCACACAACCAATTATGTAGTGTTTAACTTAGAGAGCAGCCCAGATTTTGCAGTTACACCGCACCCAACCCAGGCATCATGTTTACACACCAAAATAACTGTTGACCATAAACAGTCACAGATGACAAAGAGATTAGAGTAAAGGTGATATGTTTCCTTAATATTTCTCATAATATATTTCAAGGTGTTCTGCCAATTTGCTTAAATAATAAAGTAAGAAATAACAAGAAAACTAGAGGTCATCTTGTGATGGGATCACACCAGCCGCGGCACTAAATCTGGGCCAGAGGTGTAACGCAGGGGAGGCCAGCTTCATACCCCCCTACTTCTGGCACCCTTGCTCGGACCACACCCATCTTTTAACTCAGGCCTTCGTTTTGATCTCAACTACACGCCTGTAAAGTTTCGTGACTGCATCTTGCACGGTTGAGATGCTATCACGTTGAAAAAATGTATCCATAGACTGACAGACAGAAATAGAAACACCTGGCAGAGTGCAACAGCTTCTGTGGTAATTTCCGCTACAGTAGGTGTCTCCAGGCCACATTTTGCCATTATGACACACACACGCAGACTCACAAGGTGAAAAGCCATGGTGTGTGTGCGTGCACATACGCTTACACACACCATGGCATGCAGATACACAGATCAAGTTAAACTGGTTTGTTAATCCCATGAGGCATCAAACAACCTGAATACAGTATGATGGGAAGTGATTCATTCAGTATAAAGGGCAACATACTCTGAACAGAACAGCAGCTGTAAAACAGGAAACTGATATAATGTTGTACTTAAATTAACCTGAAGTTTATTCATAAATCTAAGAAGGAGAAATGAGGTTGACAACCACTATACACAGATACAATGTTAGATGAAACTCACAGGTCTCAATAATTCTGTTTTTCAGCAGAAACTATCCGATTTATTATACTAAAGAAGAATATTGAACAAATGTAAATAAACTAATGTGTTCAACCTTTTTTTTATTAAGCTGCACTTAAGTGTCAATGGTTTGTTTACAGGTGGAAGCACTGGAAAAGGGCCACTTAAAAAATAGGTAAAAAAAAACAAAACAATGAAGATAATGGATTTTTGCTTGTAATAAGTACAAAAAATCTACTAATGGAACAAGTGAATATTTGCTTGGCAAGATTTATTAAAATAACGTGTAATATTTAGTCCTTTCAAGATAAAAAGAGATCTTGTAAATAGCTGAGAAAACTCATTTTGAGCTATATTTCACTGGTATTAGGAAGCGTTGTGTGTCTTTATAAGTCTGTAATGGTCAAAAGTATTTTTTCACTTAAAGCTGAAGTAGGTGAGATTGGAGCAAATATGATTAAAAAAAGTTATTTTAATAAAGCGTTTGCTATATCATGACAGTAGTACATGAAACAGGTAACCTGAAAAAAATCATGTGCCTCCGTGTCCTCCGGTGCTCCTAACGGCATCTGCAAGATTTCACAGACCGGAGGAAAACAAGCAGTAAGAGCTGCCCTGAGGTCTGCTGTCCAGCTGCCCTCTATGAGAGCCGGCTGTCAATCACTCGCAAACTCCGATCAAACAGTCAAACTAGGCAGCGCTGATCAAATATGAATCAATATTATGTTACGTTAAATCCTATTTCTCGCCTCAAATGTTTTCAGAATCATCTTGTAGTGCACGGTTTAGCTGTAAAATGAGAAAGTTTGTGACGCGGCTGCCATTGCGAAATCTGGTGAAGGAACGCCAACTTCCGGTCACATGACCGGAGCACAGCCAATAGGAACGCTCTCTCAATGAACTGACCTGTGATTGGTCAAAGTCTCCCGTCACGGTCGATTTTTTAAAGCCTGAAAACAGAGCCATGAGGAGGAGCAGAAGTCTAGTTTGAGTCTCTCATAACACTTGAATTACAACCTGAAAGGTTATTATGGAATTTTTGCCCAATGATGCCAAAAATAATTTGCTGCTTTAATAAGATATTCAAGATGCATTGTCTACAAACATACCGAAATCTTACTTGTTAGGTGACTGTGTCTTATATTAAGTGTTATGAGATAATTTGACTTGTAATTAGACAAATATACTTGGTAAGATTTTGCATTTGTGCAGTGAAAAATACAACACTACTTTAAGCAGTCATTTAGGGATGTAGTTGGATTCTTTTTTTCAAAAGAGCAGAAATAAAATGTTGCCACATTGTGAGATGATTTAACTTGTCTAAAATAATGATAACAATAATTTTGTTTGTAACACTCATTCCAGCTTTAATGTTTATAGAACAACAACTCTTGATGTTGAACATGTGACAACATGACTTGGCAACAACCGGTTTGTTTGCAGTGTTTTCCTCAGTGGCTCCTCAGCTCTCTGCATCATATGACCGTTCCCTTGACTGCTTCCGCTCTGCAGCCTCATGATTATTCCCCGATTGCTTCTCATTGCTCCAGAGTCATCAGACTCAAGTATTAGATTACTTAAGTGTCTAATAAATGTAGTGGAGTAAAAAGTACAATATATCCCTCTGAAATGTTGTGTAAAATGTAAATACTCAAATAAAGTACAAGCAAGCCTTTAAGAATCAGTTGCTCAGACTTTTCAGCTCCTGAACTCATCACTTGACACTTTACAATTAGATTCAAGATTCAAGATTCAAGCCCTTTATTGTCATTGTGTAGTACAACGAAATTAGATTGTTACAATCCCATAGGTGCTAATGAAAAGATAATACAATAAAAAAGAGATAGTGCAATATAAATATAAAAAATATAAAAGATAATACAATATAAAATATAAAAATACAATAAGTATATTGATGAGACGACAGTTTTGCCAGATTATTGCACGAAGTGTCCGTCAGATAATTATATAATTATTGCACAGAGTGATCAGCGTATGTTATTGCACATATCAGTCACAGTAGATTTACAGTATTTACATTGCACAAAAGTGACACAAAAGTTTTATACTGTCACTTTACATATAGTTTACTTCGTGTTTTACAAACAGTTTACACCCTTATTACTATGGCAAACCACATGAATCTGGTAGAAGAAAAGATCACAGTACAAATATATAGTACAAATATAAAATCAATATCAAATGCAATACTACTTTTTAAATTCTTATGTGCAATATAATAATGTCCAACATGTGCAATATTACTTAATTTTCTGTTTGTTAGCTTACTTTACCTCTTTTTTTATTTTACTGATCTTATCTTATTTACTCATTTTACTAATTGTATCTTACTTAATTGTTATTGTATTAGGCACTGGTGCTAGAAATAGTACTTTTTTATTTTATACACTTGTATTTTATACACTTGAACTTGTTGTAATTTTGTTGTATTTTTAAGCAATTTCCTTCGGGATTAATAAAAATCTATTTTATCTTATCTTATTTTACATGTTCCTCCGCTGGAGGGCAGTGTGCGCTTTGAGGATGCTCAATTCAACTTCCGGTTCGGTTTCAACGAAGAAGAACTCAAATCATGTGTGACCCAAACAAACGCCTCTGCTCTAATCACATTTTGAGGAACAACTTCTAGTGTTATATCGTTTCGTGTTATCGTCGTGCTCTCGTTTATCGAAATGCAGTTTCAGTAACGTATAAATATGATGCTGTTGAGATGTTTCCGGTGTCTGACAGCGGTCAGAAACAGAAACAGGCTGATCGGTACCAGATGCTGCTCCTCGGTTCAGGGTGACGTCAGGGTCAGGTTTGCACCCAGTCCGACAGGTGAGCTCTTCAATGTAAACACACTACTGTTCACATGTCCTGTAAGGTGATCCAGAGGAACAGGTTTCAGTGTTTCTCTCATAACCACAGCTGCATCAGTCCATCACAGTTCAACAAATCAACTCCTCCCAGAGATGGTGTGGTGAGATTGAATGTATTCTGTCATTAGGCTGCTGGACTGTCAGCATTCGTGGAAGAAGTATTCAGATCTAAGTAAAAGTAGCAATACTACACATTCAGATCAATATGAAGTTGGTTATAAGGGCATTTGCAGTGGCATTCAGAATTTGCACGATTAGAGGTCAAAGGTCAAATTCTCTTGACCTCAGTGTCATGACAATGTGACCGATGGATAGATTATAGCCTAAGCTTTACAATGATATATAACTTCATGATATTGTGTGTTGGTTTCCCTCTTTTATACTGGATCTATGTGTAAAATTGCGAAAAAAAGATGGAAAGATTTGAATGATGGAGGGATGAAAAAAGGAGTGATAGCACATAGAAAGCTACCATTGCTGCAATGCTATCATGCATTTCCCAACACTAGGGACATAGACCTTTAAAAAAAAATCACCATGAGACTTGGTTCCTCCAGAGTGGCACAACCAACCCCCTGGCTCATGGACTAACATTGTAAAAATACTCTTGTTACAAGTAAAAGTCCTGCATTCCAAATCTTACTTAAGGAAAAGTACAAAAGTATTATCAGGAAAATATTCTTTAAGTACCAAAAGTAAAAGTACTCATTATGCAGACTGGCACATTGATGCATCAATGTGTTCATCACATTCATGTTGTAGCTGGTAAGGTGGAGCTACTTTTAATTACTTTATATGCTGGGGGTATTTTAACATTTATAATATCTTAACATACACACAACTTTGTATTAATAATCTGAATCTGCAAAGTAACTAAAGCTGACAAATATGCTGCACAATTGCATTTGTTTATATATTTATCTTCTATTTGTCTTTTATATTTTTCCTCAGTAATCATCATTTATATTTATATATTTTTAAAACAGTCTCTTTAGATATAATTTCCATCAGTCTGATGTTGTAACTATATATTATTCTGTGCTGCAGGTTTCTTGCACCTCGGAGGCCTCCGAACTGCTCTCTACAATTACATCTTTGCCAAGAAGTATGGAGGCTCGTTCGTCCTGCGACTGGAGGACACTGATCAGAGCAGGCTGGTACCAGGAGCTGCAGAGGCCATAGAGGACATGCTGGAGTGGGCCGGTAGGAAACACTGCTCTAAAGTCATGATTATCCGTCATGATTATTGGGTTCATGGATCGATCTTATCAGTACACTTAGAGCTACATTACTGAATAATATCTTAACCCTCTGAGGCTGACAGTACTGTCTTGTCTACGTCAAGATATTTGAATGAAAATGGGTTCTATGGATCCCCACAAGTCTCCCCTTTACAGACATGCCCATTTTATGATAATCACATGCAGTTTTGGGAAGAAAAACTATGCAGTTTTATGCATGCAGTATAAATGTGTTATTTTTGCCTATTCTAGGTCTAAGCGGGTCTCTTAGGGTTAACAAAATGTTATGTTGCAATGGTTTATTATGTTACAGTCATTCTTATAATTTGACCTAAGCTCACTTTCACCTCCAGGTGTACCTCCAGATGAGAGTCCTCGTCGAGGTGGATCGGTGGGTCCCTACCTGCAGTCTCAGAGACTGGACCTGTACAGTCAGACGGCCCAGCAGCTTGTCGAGAGCGATCACGCCTACCACTGTTTCTGCAGCTCTCAGAGACTCGAGCTGCTCAAAAAAGAGGCCTTAAGGACCGGACAGACGCCGAGGTGGTTATATAACATGAACATGCACGCGATTTACAGTTTCACCTAATCATATTCTCAGTGATGTGAAGATAATATGCAGCCAGACTTCAGGACGTTTTTGTCAGATTTAAAGCATCAGCTGTGTTTCTCCCTCTCTCCCCAGGTATGATAACAGGTGTCGTCACCTTCGGGCCGAGCAGGTCGAGGAGAAACTGGCTCAGGGAGTGCCGCATGTGATCAGGTTTCGTCTGGAAGCAGGTGTCGAGCCTTTTCAGGATCTGATCTTTGGACGGAATCATCATGAGGTGGCCCAGGTCAGATTTGTAGTGTTTCAGTGGGGTTGACACTAAATGATGTAGGATAGAGTCACACATTGTTTTAGGTGTGAGGACCATCAGTTCTCCCTTTCTCTCTGCTGTTTTTATACATTTCTTTCTTTAAATTTACTTATTTCATTTGAATCCAAGTTCTCTGACATTACAAATGTGGCTTGATAACAGTTTTTGTTTCTAGAAAAAAACTAAAACTCAAATGTCTGAGGGGGTTCACAGAGTAACTTCTGTTGTCCTCTTTTTTTTTTAGGTGGAGGGGGACCCTGTAGTGATGAAAGCAGATGGTTTTCCCACCTATCACCTTGCTAACATAGTAGATGATCATCACATGAAGATCAGCCACGTGCTGCGGGGGTCAGAGTGGCTCATCTCCACCTCCAAACATCTCCTCATGTACCGCGCTCTTGGATGGCAGCCGCCCACCTTCGGACACCTGCCGCTCCTGATGAACAAAGATGGCAGTAAGCTGTCCAAGAGGCAGGGGGATATATTCATTCAAAGCTTCCAGAGAGACGGAGTCTTGCCGGAGGCTCTGCTGGACATCACAACCAACTGTGGGTCTGGATTCAACAGTGAGTGACGGAGGAATAAACAGAGAAAATTATGAACTGCATTTAATTGCACGCATATATTGCATTTAAAATGACATCTGGAAATCAGATCAGCTCTGAAAGGAATAAATTACTAAATTGCTTATGTTGCTTTATAGCCAATCGTATAGGACGGAGGATAGACGAACTGATCTCTGAGTTTAATCCTTCAAAGATCACATCACATTCTGCTCTGTTAGACCTGGAAAAACTACCAGAATTCAACAGGTAAGTCAGAGCTCTTTGTCTCTCCTCTCTTTTGTACTGTATTTCTCATAATAACATCAGTTCTCATCTACCGCTTTGCAAAAAAAGTAATTTACAAAATGTTGAACTTTTCCTTTAAATGTCCACTGACTGTACATACGATAAACACTTTGGTATCAACATGGCCATCCTCTGCCGCTACCCTTGGGCTGTTATGTACTGTACAGCCTCACAGGGCTGCTAGCATGGCTATTCTGTTCCTTATAAAGGTCATATTTCATACAGTATATCAGTAATCTCTCTGATTGTGGCAGAATTCACCTGCAGCACCGTATTGAAGACGAGGAGCAGTGTCGTTTGCTGATAAAAGATCTGCAGGGACAGATCCAGCAGGCCTGTACAGCAGAGATCCAGGATGAAGAAGTACTACATGAGGATTACATCAGGCGGGTGCTACAGCTTCGTAAGGTAACCATAACAGCATACTCACGAATATGAGTGACCTTTATTTATATAGCACCTTTCATGCATTACAATTCTTCTTTCTTTTTTTTTTTTTAAGATACATTTTTTGGCTTTTTGCCTTTTTTTGATAGTGACAGTGATAGTTATGAATGGGGGAGAGAGAGGGGATGACATGCAGCAAAGGGCCGCAGGGCGCATCACAATTCAGCAGCAAAAACACTAAAAAAACACAAGTTTAAAAACCATACACAAGAATGAAGGGAGAAAATGAGTGTTCATATTTTCAAAAAATTAGAGAAAATCATAAAAAATAAAATCAGACAGCTGCTAGTTATAGGCTATATTAAAAAGAGAAACGTTTTGAGTTGTTTCAAACTGTCCACCGAGTCAGCAAGTCTAATATTTAAAGGCAGAGTGTAGCATCTCCTAAGGTTTTTGTGGCAACCTTCGGAACAGTTAAAAGAGCAGCTGTGGAGGATCTTAGGGTTTGTGGAGGATCATAAGACGATACTGTGAGTCTGTGATATAACAGGGGTCGAGGCCATTGAGTGCCTTAAAACTAAGAGAAAGACTTTGAAGATAAAGGGATAAGGGCGCAGTGAAGACCTGAACAGAAGTTATATTCACAGAGAGCGTTCCCTCTCCACTAAACAGCCTCGTCCTGCATTAGAAAAGTATGCAGTTAAAACAACCGAAGAGCTAATAGAACAAAGGCTAAACGTCAGGGAGAAGAAAACACTGAATTTGTCAAAAAAGAAGCCTATTAACTATGTTAAATTATTTATTTGATTGCAATATTCACAGGAAATAATCGGCTCAAAGTTCATCTAAATGGCTTGTTTTACACAAACTTTCTGCAGTTATTGCGTTCACTATTTGGGTTCATTGTACAGTTCATCAGTTGTTCTGTACTGTGATTGTTATGCATTGAATATTATACGAAATATCCATAAAATAATCACTTAGTCGTCAGGGGTCGTCCGTTTACGCAATGATAAAAGTCAAAGTGAAAAAAGCAAAGTCTGTTGCAGAGCCGGAGCGTAGCGTAGCCACTGTACAGAGGATTTAAGAAACACTGGCATCTTCCAGCTTCCAGCCAGAAATCTCTGTACAATAACTACAACTGCATTTACTGTGTGTTTATTATCAAACAGGTAGATGTGTGAAACTTCTTTGTTTGTCCACTTGGTGGTGCTGTGTGTTTATTTTCAGTTCAGAGCAAAAAGGAAACATGGGAGGATTTTTAAATCAGGCTGATAAATTACTTAAAATGTTCTGGTATGTGGAAGCCATAAAACTAATTATATCAGCGGGTTAACTGTGAATTCTTGCCCTGGACATTTACATGGTCTCAATTATCTGGGTTTTCCTTCAAAGACTTGAGGGGATTAAGATGCTGTGATGATTATGATAATCTGACTCTGTGTGAATAAGTAAACAGTAATTGCTGCGATGAAGTGATACATGTTTTATTTTATTCCCAGCCCAATAACCTTCTCTCTTACCTATTGTCTCTTACGGACAATCAAATATGACTCTTGCTCTATGCTCTTATTTCTCATTACTGGTCTTGTGTCGCTACAGTAATACTGAAACTATCCTCTTCCCCTCTCTACAGGGTCACATATCCTCCCTTAAAGAGCTTGTAAGTCCTGCTTACTCTTACCTGTGGGTTCGTCCTTCCGTCTCCAGCCAGCAGGTGGCAGCACTCACTGCAGAGGCCCCGCACATTGCTTCATTAGTGCTCAAGTATGTAGCATTAATGACTCTCCAACTGCACGTTTCACTATACCTTACAGGAATATGAACATTTCTCTATGTGTGTGTGTGCATTGCAGATTAATAGCAGAGCGAGGTGAGGAGCTGGCGGTGGATGGACTCAGTAAAGATCTGAAGACTCTGACGAAGCAGGCTAAAGCCACCAAGTACAGAGAAGTGATGAAGCTGTTACGTCTGGCTCTCAGTGGTCTGCAGGTACAGGCTGGTCCTGACAAAAGTCATGTAGTCTGCAGTGGGCTTTAGCAGAGATGGTCATTAATTCAGTGGTTATAGAGCGGTGCAGGAATGAGTCCTAAAACCTGGAAATGAGTTTTCATTTTAGCACTTCCGGTTCCCTTGTCTGGAAGTCAATGGGATTTTTGAATGTGTTTTTAGTTAGATGCCTGGAATATGGTCTGTGGTTTACACAAGCTGAAGAGATTTTGACGTTTTGTTCTACGACATAAAATACATCAATAAATACCCCACTTTCTGAATTTTAGAGCCTTTATGTGTCTTAAAAAAGGCGGTTGCTAACAAGTGGCTAAATGAGACTACTAAACGTCATCACGCCGACTCGTCCGCCTTTACAGCCTCGTTGTGTATACTCGCGCTCATGCGACCGTGGTGTAGTTCGTTTATAGTCTAACGTTAGCTTTTTACTTCTGGCGAACAAATATACATCATACCTGCAGCACTCTATAGAGGCAGAGTAGGGGTCGTTTTCTAGAGAGGGGAAGTCCCGCCCCTTCTGGTGGACCACCATGGGACCTTATTTTTAAGAAATATGTACGGTAATCAACGGTGAGAGACAAATATATATATATATATACATATTTTTTTTATCTCGTTTGAAACGGCCATGAATCACATATGTGTGTCAATTTAAACCATCATTTTGCCATAAGTTTGTCGTAGGCTTGTCATGGTATCATTTAGTTTTGTGTGAAACCGCTCAGTGAACTACATCTCTCGTCTCGCACAGTATACGTCACCAACACCAGCTAGCTAGCTAACGTAGCTATGACCACGCATAAAAATGAAACGTTATCTTACCTGATGTGTTTTATCCAGCGACTCCTGGTCTTTTTATCACCCGAGAAATGAAAGACGTTCAAGACCTGTTGCTGGTGTGAGTAAATCCCAGTAGGAAACGTGAGAGAGACGTCACTTATGCGGCCTTTGGGTGTGTAGTCTTTCTAATTACGTATTTTCACAGTCTGATACTTCAACAGTTTTATAACAAACTGCGACCTTCTTGACTTGCAAAAATTATGTTTTAAATTGACAAATATCATATGTGTGATTCATGGTGCAATTCAAATGGGATCAAAAACATATTTGTCTCTCGCCGTTGACTACCATTCATATTCTTTCCGAAATATAAGGTCCCATGGTGGTCCACCAGAAAGGGGCGGGACTTCACCTCTCTATGAACATCTGCAGGAAACTCTACCCTAACTGTTCTCTATCATTTCTATGACATTTTCTTTTAAATTCATCCAGTCCCCAAATTAATCACAAGAGCTTGTAGTTATGTCCTGTCCCCTCAATATCTTCATTAAAACTTGTCATCATACTTTTCCAGCTTTAGACAGATAGACTCTCCGATCAAGAACCACTGTTATGCCCTGAAGTCAAATCAAAATGAAAGTTCTGCATAGGTTTTGTTTTTCTACCTCATGAACACCACCTGCACTGTAATATTTTAAGATCATTTTGACTCTCGGAGGAACTGATAACAACCGTTTAATCATTTTTTTACAGCTCACTTGCAATTTTCATTTCTGCAATTGTATTTTTCACACCTCAGCAGATCCAAACATTTCTGTCAAATCATCATCATCAGTCAAAAAAAGACTCCTTGCTGGACTGTTATAATTGCACGTGTCCCTTCTTATTATTTTTGTCCACGGCATGACTAAGCTAAACTCTAAAAATAGCACGTTTAAAATTATAGTAATGACTAAAGCCTCAGAAATCCTCCAGTGACTCATGCAGCACAGTAACCCTGCTCATATTCAGAGACAGACAACGGAAAGAGGAAGTAAATGATTGCTTTTCACAGTCTGTTTTCTTAACTGTCTGGTTTGATTGCATTACTTCACTGACCTCTGATCCTCTGTTCTCCTCTGAAACTGCAGCAGGGCCCCAGTGTAGCTGAGATGATGGTGTCTTTGGGGCCTGCAGAGATCAGCCATCGATTCCAGAAGCTGCTTTCAGAGACGAGTTAAAGACTGGTCAGCCTGTCTCCTCACAGACACCTGATGAAGACGAGCTGCTCTTAAAGATGTGGCCTGTATGTTGAGTTACTTAAAACCACCTGATGATTCTGCCAAAGCTAACAGGGACACATTTAAAATGAACTGCACCCCACTGATGAATGCATAATACTTGAATTATTATAAATATTTTATAAAAGAGATGAAAAGAGATTTTTCTCACATGGTCTGTTTGTTTTATTCAGTACTGTGAGACTTTACAGGACCAGGTGACACACACAGCAGAGGATGGGAAGTACCTCAGTATTTTTTATGCAAATATTCTTGTGCTTTCTCCTGAAAATCGTTTTTTAACGAACTACAACAGACAGATGTACATTCACAAGAAAAACCTTTCCAAGAATTCATAAATACCAAACATTAATGCTAAAAGAAGGACACTAAAATATTCCATATTCCATATATATATTGTGTTTTTTAAACTCTATTCTTTCTTTTTATTATTATTATTATTATTATTATTTCTTTTCTTAATTTTATTTAAATTTTTAATGTTGAAGTTGTTTTCTCTAGTGTACTTAATGAGTTTGTCTATAAGCTCATCTACTTAAAAATTGGTTTATAAACTATTGTAATTACGAACTCTAAATTGCATATATGAAAACAAACTTGAAAAAAGGGAAAGAATAAAGTATATATATATATAAAAAAAAAGAAAATGGGATTACTCCAGTAAAGTACAAGTACTTAAAAATTTAGTAAAAGTATTTACTCTGCAATTAATGCAATTAATCAGGATTAAATATTCTGATTGATTGACAGCCCTAATTACTACTGGTTCATTAGCAAATATTTTATGCTGTTGCTGGTATAGGAATTGAAACTACTTTATATTAATATAATAACAATTAATATAATAACAGCACATCATATTTTATAAACTCAGTGTATGCTTTGAATATAAAATCATTACTCGACTTTTTTTCGACATGCAATACTATGACTTTTTTTTTTACATACTATACTATGACTTCTTTTTGACATAGTATACTATGACTTTTAAATCTTTTTTCAACAGTATACTATGACTTTTTTAAATCTTTTTTCAACATAGTATACTATGACTTTTTAAAATCTTTTTTCGACATACTATGACTTTTTTTTTTACTCTTTTTTTAACATACTATACTATTACTTTTTCGACATTCTATACTATGAATTTTTTTTTCTACATGCCACACTATGGCTTTTTGTTATCAAATAAATGTCGTGTGGAGTAAAAAAAAAAAGTACAATATTTGTATCTGAAATGTAGTAAAGTAGAAAATGGGATTCCTCTAGTAAAGTACAAGTACTTAAAGATGTAGTAAAAGTATGGTCTGGTTGGTGTTGGTGGTGAGAGGTGAGGGGAGGGGCCGGCTGTGTTAATGTAATGACTCTGGTGTCAGTCAGTCATCAGGAGGAGGTGAACTGGGCGTGTGATCGTCACATGTTTCCAGACAGGCTGCAGACTGACACCTCCGCTTCCCCCAGAAACACGCTCACAGCTCGGCTACTAAACCTCTCTGGACCCGCAGGAGACGGACGGCCATGGCGACCGGTGACAGCCAGGCAGCGTTTGACTCATGGCTCAGTAAGTGTAGAGGATGTTTGTTGGTTGTTTTACTTGTTTTAAGCTTATCATCATCATCTCCACTAACTGACGCTGTTTGCTAACGTCAGTTTGACTTAATTACAATAACAGCTCGTTATTATATTTGCAGTTAAATTGTGAATGTGTCGTTTTATTTAAACTTTAGTAAAATAAGTTTTTGGTGCAGAAAGTACCAGTTCGAACAGGAAGTTGTTGGTTAGACCGTGCGCGTGCCTGACGAGCGCGTGTGTGGTGTGTTGTGGGTCGTGTTCTAGAAGGGAACCAGCGAAGTGGGGGGAATTCTCGCGAGATATGGTCAAAGGTTAGGAATTGATCTCTAGGATAGGTCGTCGGGCAGAGAGTCTCGCGAGAGTTTGTGCAAGTTATTGCAGATCTCAGATCAGATTTCTCAATTTGCGGGCTACCTTCTAGAAACGATCCTCTGCGCCTCTGCTGTACAGGCGCATTGTGGCAGAACATTTATATTCCTTCAGTTGATGAAGGAAGTTTCAGATGTTTTATTTGAGTAAAAGTATGCACACTAGCAAGTTCAAGACCTGTATTTAGACATATACTGAAAAGTAGACTATATATGTGTATGTATGTGTATATATATGTGTATATACATATATATGTGTATATATATATATGTGTGTGTGTGTATATGTATATATATGTATGTGTATATACATACATATATATGTGTATATGTATGTATATACAGTATATGTGTGTATATGTATGTGTATATATATATGTATGTATGTATGTATATATGTATAATATAAGTACTGTGAATCTTAAAGGGACCTTTTATGTTCCATTTCCAGCTCTATATTTTTATTCTATTAAGTCTCATATCCAACATTTTGGTTGGTTTCTTTCAGATGAGTTTCATACTTCTTGGAAGCTTTTGAGATAGTGCCAAAATGCTTGTTTTCAATGTGGCTCACCATTAGAGATGCAATTTTTTTGTTGTTTTTCTTCCCCAAAACAGCCGTATTTAATGAGTTTATCATGTTCAGTGCATCGTCTGAATCTTCAAAGTAATTAATAACTTCATTCAACAGATAAATAAAGTGGAGCAAAGTCAGCCATAAAGTTAAATTGTATCTTTAAATAGCAGTTAAAGTATACTAACTTATGTGCTGAAGCGATTGGTTGATTAATCAGTTAGTAGATTGGCAGAACATGAATCATCAACAATTTTCATAATCTACTATTATTTAAGTCATTAAGCAAAAATGCAAAACAAAAATATTGTCCTCTGGACTTTTGGTTGAGCAAAACAAGCAATTAGAAAATGTCTTGGAAATTCTGATGTGCATTTTTTTTCACATTTTATAGACTAAACAATTACTCAAAATTGGAAAAAACAAACAAAAAAACTTGCATAGAGTACTTGAATGTGTACAGTAGTTACACTCTGTCTTTACACAATTATATTTGTAAGATGTGGAGACAGAGTGTCTGTCTTTCAATTTCACTTCCTCGTTAAATTATATAATTATGTGCATTTGCAAGTATTTAATCTAATTATATTAAATATATATATAATATATTTTTGGATGTTGAACTTGTTTCTCTGTTGTTCCAGACCAGGCCACAGATCCAAACAATGAAGAGGACAGATGGGACTGCATCCAGGGCTTCTACCAGCTCGTTGACCAAGAGACTGATGGGTAAACTGAACACAGTCTGTGCTCCTCATCAAAGCCTTTCCTTATTTTGAACTGCTTTATGCGCTCGCTTGCTCGCACACAACCCGGCACGGATTCTCAGATCACATTCAGACTTTGAACCTGAGCTAAAGTTTTCAGCGGAGGCCGTTTGCTTCTAGAAGTTACTTTAACGCAATTGTGGCGTTTTGAGAAAGAGTTGCTTCACATCCATGTTGCCATCACAGCTTCTCAGTAACACCATCATGCAAGAGCGAGGAAGAACTCTGCAGCACCTTTTTTCCCCCTCTGACCCTTTTTCTTATTTTCAATATGAACATGTTATAATGTCTAAATGTAATGTAAATTCAAAGCTAGCACGGATGGAAAAGTACAAGTTTTTAAGGTCTTCATTTGTTTCTGTTTGCTTTACTCAAACAGGACAATGTGTGGAATCTGTGTGAATAGTACTTCTTTAAATGTTGGCGTAACATGTTCTTGGCTCACGGTCTGCTCAGGTATTTTAATGTGACCTAAATCTTAATTTTCTGCTTTCAGTCCACAGATAGCCATTCGTGTTCTTGCCCATAAAATCCAGTCGCCACAGGAGAAAGAGGCTCTGCAGGCTATCACTGTAAGTAATCCGATTCTTCATCTCTACATATGATACACATTACATAGTTTATTTTTTATCTGTTGTTAAATATTCAATCTATTTTCTTTATGTTTTTTTATTTTTTTTTATTTAAGGTGTTCTTTTTTATCCTTTAAACCTGCAGGAGGCAGAATATATTTTGCATCATTGGGCAAAAATTCCACAATAACCTTTCAGCATTTTGTAATTCAAGTGTTCTGAGAGATAACTAGACTTCTGCACCTCCTCATGGCTCCGTTTTCAGGCTTTAGAAAATGTAGCCTGTGACGAGAGACTTTGGCCAATCACAGGTCATTTCAGAGAGAGAGCATTCCTATTGGCTGTGCTCCGGCTGGTGGGTGGTGCTTGTAAAACTTTCTAATTTTACAGCTAAACAGTACACTACAAGATGTTTCTGAAAACATTTGAGGCGAGAAATAGTCATTACAGTAACAGAATATTGATTCATATTTGATCAGCGCTGCCTAGTTTGATCGGACTTTGCGAGTGATTGACAGCTGCTGAGAGACGGGAGACTCCAGCTCGGCTCTGATTGGTTGTTTGCCTCTGATTTGTGAAATCATGCGGATGTCGTTAGGAGCACCGGAGGACACAGAGGCACATGATTTTTTCAAATTACCTGTCTTATGCTTTACTGTCAGGATACAATGACCGTTTTATAGAAATAACTTTTTTTAAGCATATTTGCTCCATTTCTACCAACTGCAGCTGTAAGTCAGTGGTTCTCAAACTGTAGTGCTCAGAGTTATGACGGGTGGGGCGCATGTGACCGGGGGGAAAATGTGATGCGCAATTAATGTTTTAATGTCTGAATCCTTTTCACGGCGGAGCAGTAAACAAATTGTCTCTTTATACATCCATAGTAGCACTGGTGTTCATTCAGACAGGTTTAATCTGTAGGTTTACAGAATGGACAGATATTTGACAGCGACAAAAAGAAAAATAGACAATGCTTCGGAGACTAACAAGATAACGCGCTCATCTGACGGTAATCAAAAGAAAATATGACGAAGTAGGGCTGCACCGAGTAGTTCGAAGCTTCATTCATAACGTTGACATTCTAATTATTATTAAACTAACAGAAACATTAGCCTACCTTCCACCTTCTCTTCCCTCCACTCTCTCAATCACACACACATAGTAAGCAATGCGACGCTCCGTCCGTCTCTGTAATTGCCCCAGTCCAAAAGTCAAAATTTACTGAAAAAAGAGAGATCATAATTATTTCCAAAATTCACTCCATGTTTTTATCTAACAGAAAATTCTGCTTCAGTCCCTATTTTTTTGTCTTTTAGCCTTTTTAAAACAACAGTTTCACTGTGGTTAAAAACTGTTTCTCTCCCGCAAGCATCTGTATTAATGGGGCGGTCTAGCAGAAATCCAACAGCACCATAAATTACATTTATACAAATAATAATAAAGGCGGTGGGAGATGAAGAGAGACCAGTGTGTATTTTAAGACTGAAAACTCTGGCAGCTGACAGTATGAGATCTAACAAATTAAGACGACATTTAGAAACATTACATCTCACATCTTAAAAAAGTGGTTTGATAAACTCATCCTACCAACCTATTTAACATACTAGGACTACCGACTGCGCGTGAATACATTTCTTCCTCCAAAGGGGGGAATGACAGAAAAAGTTTGAGAACCACTGCTTTAAAAAGTCAGTCACAAGATGTTTGGTATCTGTGTGGACAAACAGTACACATCTGTTCTTATTTAATGCAATTTACTATGGGTTAAACACCGTTTAACACTGTTTATCACAGCATCTTTAAAGGTACGGACCATTCATTGAAAAACAAATGTCTTTGTTCTAACCCTGGGGGAGGGCGGTCCTGTGAAGAATATCGGTGACTAAATTTGATCACATGGTGACATGAGGGATTTAATCTGCATTTTTAATCTGCTGTGACAGCACACGGTTTGTCGTTCACACATTAAAGAGAGCTGCAGCGTTTCACTAGAAAATGTAATTTAAGGAAGATTCTCGAAGGCTCATGTGACATTTAAAGTTGGTTAACCACAAACATGCAGTGACAAATCTGTTCTCTATCTCTTTTGTGTTGCGTAACTTTTTTCTTTCATTTTCAATTGAAAAAGCTTCTGTTGAAAATGATTTTATTCTGACTTGGTGCTTTCCAGGTTCTTGAGGCATGTATGAACAACTGCGGAAAGAGGTTCCACAGGGAGGCCGCCAAGTTTCGCTTCCTCAATGAGCTCATCAAACTCTTAACACCAAAGGTAATCATAGAGAAACAGGTGTCCTCATTTCCCTATTTGTGCATGTACCAATACCATTTCTTTGCAGCCGTTATAAAATCTAAAATCAAAGGTAATGAATTGTGTCTGCTCTGAGTTAATTGGGCAAAAGGTAATGATAGCACACACAGGTTTGACTGTTGAGTTTCAGTGTTATGTATATTATAATAATAATAATAATAATAATAATAATAATAATAATAATAATAATAAATAATAACAAGGGGTGTCAATTGATTAAAATGTTTAATTGCAAATAAATCACAATTAAATATAATACAGATCAAACGATCAACACAAATAAAAGTGTGAAGAGTTAAAGTCTAATAAAAGAATGTAAAAGTTGCTCTTTTAAGAACGATACTGATGTGACTGACCTGGCTGATCTTTTCTGAGCAGTACTATGGCGCGTGGACTCCAGAGAAAGTTAAAGACCGAGTGACGGAGGTCCTCTACGGCTGGACTCTTTGGCTTAAAGAAGAACCCAAGATTCAGGAAGCTTACAACATGCTCAAGAAACAAGGTCTGGATGCAACATATACACTTTTAAACTCTTGAGAGTAGCCTGAGCAACACTTTAATTATTCACATGATATATTAGGAGTTAACAGATATACAAAAGTGTGATATATATTGTAATGTGTTGCTTATTATTATATCCTTCTCTCAAGAATAAAACCATCTTTCCCTTTTTATTATTTCAGGTATTGTGAAGAAAGATCCCAAACTGCCAGACAAAGTTATAATGGCACCTCCAACGCAAAGAACCGCAGACTCTGTTTTTGACCAGGAGGACAAGGCCACGGTGAGTGTTTGCACATAATAGGACACCTGCTACTTTCACATTAAGTTTAATCCTGCTAAAATGTGTCTCTGGATCATCAGCTATTAGCCAGGTTACTGAAAAGTGCTCGTCCCGAAGACCTGGAAACGGCCAACAGACTCATTAAAAGCACCATCAAAGAGGTGAGCAGTGCGGCTGGTGTAATGGTCATGTTTGCATTTGTAATTGTATTAATTTGTTATTGATTCGTTTGTTTATGTTTGTTTTTAGGAGCAGGAGAAGGCAGAGAAAGTGTCAAAGCGTGAATCTACTCTGGAGGAGGTGGAGAGCAGTACCAAAGAGCTCGAAGAACTACTGGACCAGCACAAGATCACTGGAACCTCGTTACAGCCCAGTGATGACGTGAAGGTAAGTTGGACATTATACACACAAACAAACAAACAAACAAACAAACAAGCAGCTGTTCAGGGCTGACCACAAAGAGTTAGATGTTTTTTGAGACCCAGTGTGGAAGTCCAGTGATTGTTGTCCTTCTATCGCCCTCTACTGGCTAATTTGTTTCTCTCAACGTCCAACATCTCTGTGAAAATATAATCCGCAAATACTGATTTGTTGACTTTCTGGTGAATGCAGTTAGGACCTGGTTCACATTTAAATGTAATAAATGATGTTTAAACAACAGTCATGTCTAACCTAGATGTCTAACCAACCAAATGTATCTATTGTGGCAACAAAGTGATATTTGAGCTTAGGAAACCTACAGGTATTTTCTCAGAGGAACGCATGTTTCTCCTCACTGTAGAGAATGTGTTTGTGTGCGTGTAACTCCACAGTTGATCCTTCCCTCTTCCCCGCTGCAGGCCCTCTACGAGCGCTGTGATCGG
The DNA here is from genome assembly GCF_043250625.1 of Sebastes fasciatus. Taxonomy (NCBI): domain Eukaryota; kingdom Metazoa; phylum Chordata; class Actinopteri; order Perciformes; family Sebastidae; genus Sebastes; species Sebastes fasciatus. Next base: position 24,178,200 of record NC_133797.1, on the reverse strand, counting down.
CTGAGACCGAGCTTGTTCCGCCTGGCCAGCGACACGATGGACGACGACGCAGCTCTGGCACAGATCCTGGCGGCCAACGACGAGCTAACGCTTGTAGTAAACGCCTACAAAGACCGAGTGGGGAAGAGAGAGTGCAACGGAGGAAGAGAAAGAAGTAGAAGTGAGGAAGAAAAGGAAGATAAAAATAATGGTAGGCCTCTATTTTGTACACTTTTTTTTTCTGTTAGTCCCTGTGGAAAACACTTTGGCCTTGTGTTTGGCTCTGCTCTGTGCTGCTTGTATTTGATCTTGTTTTCTCTTGTTCCTCCAGCTCCAACGAGTCCCAGAGAGATTAAAAGCTACCACCTCATCGACCTGTCAGCACTGGACTCTCCACAGACGCACAGAAAAGCTGATTCACCACTGTCCTTTGAATCCTCTTCACCCATGTTTTCCTCTCCTCTGAAAAATGCCTTCCACTCAATGGCTGAACAGAACTTAAATGAAATAGGTAAGCCTGCATTTGTTCCTATTTCTAGTTTGTTCTCTCTGACAGCGATGATTCATAATGTAATGATGTTCTGTCCTGTGATTACAGAGTTAGATAATCTGGTCTCAAAACAGACTCAAGAGACATCAAGGTCGTATTATGAAGATCTGCTGCAGGTGAGGCTCGGATGTAAAGTTAAAATAAATAAAGCTGATTTTATTTGGAAGAGTGTTTCACACAGTTTATCTTCTTCTGTCAGCTTAATGGAGATGTTCAGATGAATAATGCTGAGCAGAACGGAGGGAGAGGTCTTGTGTTGAGAGCCCGTGGATGTGGAGGGAGCAGTGAGGCTAATGGGACAAACATTTGGTAAGGATGGAGGAAAGAAAGAAACCACTGTATGATGTGGCTTATGTATAGAAACTCAGAAAAAAAAGTTTGGAAATTTGTCTTTGGTGGATTATTTCTCTGTTGTTACAATGCTAATTGGCATTGTATTTTACATGGTTGGAAAGCCTGTTTATTTACCTTCACAATGATGTCCAACTTGTAAAGATCATGCATTTGTGGGATGAGCAGCACAGCTGATTATGTGGGGAGCGCCCAAGAAAAATTTGCCAAAATGCTCCGTCAATGGTAAACAGTGTGTTCTCCTGTTGGAATTGACTCTTGTTTTGAGTTGTTTGGTGGATTGGATGATTGAACTCTCTATCAATAACAAGGAACAAACAAGACATATTGGCAATTTTATATTTTATTCATTTAATACACCGTCAGGAGCCTCAGTAGCGAGTGGAAGATCCATACACAGCCACAACAGCCTGGCACCTCCTCCTCAGGCAGTGTCATGGTGTGGGGCGGCATCTCCCTCACTGGCAAAACAAGGCTTGTCATCATTAAAGGCCATCTCAATGCAGTGAGATATTGGGATGAGATTCTGCAGCCAGTGGCGATCCCATATCTCCACAATCTGGGACCTAACTTCATCCTCCAAGATGACAACGCTCGCCCCCACAGAGCCAGGGTTATCACAGACTACCTCCACAATGTGGGAGTAGAGAGAATGGAACGGCCTGCCAAGAGTCCAGACCTCAACCCAATTTAACACTTGTAGGATCAGCTTGTACGTGTTAGAGTGACCAACACAACCACGCTGGCTGACCTGCAATGAATCCTGGTTGAGGAATGGAACGCCATCCCACAGCAACGTGTGACCAGGTTGGTGACCGGCATGAGGAGGAGGTGCCAGGCTGTTGTGGCTGCGTGTGGATCTTCCACCCGCATAAAATACATTCTCATTCCTATTTACGGTCCCTAATTTACTGTTGTCTTGTATTTACATGGACTGTCATCTTAGATAATAAAGTTTATTGTTCAACTGTAGATAGTCAGATATATCCTTATCATTATATTTTGTTTTGTGCATTTATGTAAAAAAAAGAAAAAAATAGATTTATTATTTTGTTATGTTTTGTTATTCTCAAGTTTTGGTTTCTGCCTTAAAAATCCATCATCCTTGAGGCTCTAGTCCAGGATGTTTCATTGCACACAGAGGAACACGCTAAAGCTTGTTACTCTGGCTTCATTTACCATCCTTATTATTTCTTAAATTACCTTTTCTTCCATCAGGTGTCTCCCTCACAATCAACAGTTTACTACAGAGTCAGGATCACCGTCCAAGTTGCAGAAACAACTCAGTGAAATGTCGGGATCTCCAGAGAAATTAGAGGAACGCTTGTTTACCCCACAACTCCTGAAAAAAATCTCTGTTCCAGTGGAGACCATCAAACCCAGTACGTTTATGTGGAGAAACAGCTGGTTTAACTTTGTGTTTCATAGTTCCTCTGTTATGTGTTTATTGCACACTGGATATCCTGTCTAAACGTCTGTTGTTTTGTTGTTTGTGGTAGGTAATCTTGCGCCGATCACTTTTTACGATCGGGGCGGCGTCCGTGTCACTCTCAATTTTGCTAAAGGCTCTCCGCCGGGTCATCCAGGTGTCGCTGTGCTCGTCCTCTCCACAGTGAACACATCTACCCTCGATGTGAAACACTTCCTGTTTCAAGCTGCTGTTCCAAAGGTGAAAAAAAAATTCAATAATAATCTCTTATCAAAATAATTTATAGTATGAGTGTTTTTTTGTTTTTTTGTTTTTTTAAATAAGGTGTGAGTGGGTTTTGAACTGTTGGTCGGACAAAACAAGTAATTTAAAAATGTCACTACTCACAAAGAACTTGTTACAGGTATTTATTGTACTTGTTTACATCCTCTAGAATGTGCAATTAACAGAAGAAGTGGAAACATAAGCAGTCATGCAAATAATTTGTATGTTGTGGTCTTGTAAATTTTTTCTGTAACATGTTCTTCCAATTGGAAAATAATCCATGACAAGATCACTTTTCACATGTAGTACCAAGTTTGGCTCCAAACAGTTGATACATCTTCCCTCCGGTAGTGTCTCAGTGTTTCAAGCAGATGCCCAGTGTTGATGGGTCGAAGCTGCTTTACAGAGCTTGTGTTACGGTTCATTGTGTTACTGATGCCCCGTCCTGGAGCCACTTTAGATTTGTCAGACTCCCTCTGGCATGTTATGCACATTCCCTTCCATCATTCAACAAGTTGATCTGAGCTGACCTGTTTTACATTAATGAGTTGAACATCCAGGTAATTGTCAGTTTATTACTTCTCCTGCAGACCATGTCGGTGAAACTTCAGCCTGCCTCAGGGACACACCTGCCTCCTTACAACCCTCTCCTGCCTCCGCCTGCCACCTCCCAGGTCCTCCTATTGGCTAATCCTCAGAATGTGAGTTTGAGGAGCGCTGCTGATCTACTTTTAAACATAATAGCGACTGATCTAACGCCCTACTTCACTGTTACTAATAGGACATAAAACTGTAGTACTTGTATATAAGAATCATTACATTTCAGTGTGTTTGTGTTTATAATTCTGATTTTATTTTAATTTTTTGTGGTGCAGTGTTGTCGTCATAGTTACTATTAAAAAAGTCAGAAATTGTCATTGTATAGTAATGTGTTAAAATGCCAAAAATCATTGTATAGCAGGGCATAAAAACGTTATATAAAAGGTCAGTGCATAGTATGTCATAAAAAAAGTAATTGTATAGTATGTCAAAGTCATAAAAGGTCCGTGTATAGTATGTACTAAAAAGTCATACAAAAGTCATAGTATGTAATAAAAAAATGGTCCTAAAGTCATTGCACAGTATGTCATGAACAAAAGTCAGTATACTATGTCATAAAGAAGTCATAGCTGCATCTAACATGTTTCCCTCTTTCCTTTAGCAAAGGGTGCGTCTACGCTACAAGCTGACGCTGACACACGGAGACCAACAGCTGGACGAGACCGGAGCTATTGACAACTTTCCTGACTGGACCTCTTTGATCGGCAACTAACAAACCTCTTGGACTTGGATTAAAAAAACAAAAAAACTCTGGATCTGAAATCTAGAATCTGAGAGCGGTAAAGTGAAGAAATCTCAACAAAAAGATGGGAAACTTGTGACCTCACCTGCAGTCGATCCTCATGAGGTAAACAAACACACAGAGCAAACACATATCAAGTCTGTATTCTCATCAAAATAATCTCAGAAACGTTTACTGTATATTACTCGAGAAAGGTGAGTAGACTCTATATCACACCTAAAAATGTTTACGGTTCAGGTGGGTTTGGTTCATCTCTGATTGTACCTGGTTCAGGTTTCTTCTGCTGTTTCTGCGACTGCTGCCTCCTGCCTGTTGTTATAGTGCAGTTTGATCATATAGTTCACTGAACCCATATGTATGCTGACATGTGGCTAGTTACATGTCTGCACATGAAAATGGTTATTTGTTTATTTTGAGTATTTGATGTTAAAAATTCCCAAAGTGCCTTAAGATTGAAGTAAGTGTTTGTAATATGTATTTTTTTTTTAAGAATGTGGTTGTCTTAAGAAATGAATGTGTGAGTAATCTGTCAGGAAAAGATGTGTATTTGCGGGTAATTTGCTGAACTTGACAGCAAAATGAATGAAAAACGTAATGGTACCATTGCTCTGACGTCACGTTTTATACAAGTTGTGTTTTAAGCACTGCAACTTAAAACACGAGCAAATGAGGGAAAGATCTTCACCACTATGACTAAACAGAGGAAGCATTTAGAAAAAAATACATCTGCAAATACATTAAGCGCAAACAAATCAAGAAACACTTTTCCCAACTCGCAAGACATGAAGCATAAAGAAATGAGCTACAAATTAGAGCTGCACAATTAATCTAAATTTTATCGAAATCACAATATGACCTACTGCAATTTTCAAATCGCAGGATGAGGAGAAAATCACAATATTTGTTGAAGGTGAAATGTGTGTCAAAATACCATTTTAAATTAAATGATGTGCTGCAGAGATGCCCTGGCCTACACATAATATTCACGCAAAAAAATCCCACCATAATCATTTTAATGTTTTTCAGTGAAAATGAGAATAATGATGTAAAAATGATCATTCCCTCTAATATTGCAAATCATGTTATAATTGCAATATCAGTCAAAATAATCGCAATTGACATGCTCACTTTATGATAATCACATACAGTTTGGGGCAAGTCATAGCCAAGTCAGCACACTGACACACTGACAGCTGTTGTTGCCTGTTGGGCTGCAGTTTGCCATGTTATGATTTTAGCATATTTCTTTATGCTAAATGCAGTACCTGTGAGGGTTTCTGATAAAATATATATATGTATAATTAATCATGATTATCTATGGACAATCATGCAATTAATCGTGATTAAATATTTGAATCGATTGTCAGCCCTGGTTAATACTCATACGTGAAGTTATTTGGTCAACTGAAACTAATACAACCAGTATGACATTATTATAAGCATAATAACAATATTTTCTTGTGTTTTTTAAAATGTTCTATTTGCAACTTTTTTAATGCGTCTGTTTTGTCAAAGTCATGAAGATCATTTCGTAATTTGTTTGCTTGTTTTCTTAAGTTTCAGTGTGTTGAGCTATCGGGCTTTCGGACACAGCACTAATTACGTGTGATCAGTGTTTCCTGGTCGGCTGTTTTATACTGTGGAGCTTTATAATTTTGAGCCCAGAGCAACAAATTCAGAGCAACTTAACCTGCTTAATCATCTATTACTGTCAGATTTACACAGACTTCAAAAACAGTCCGCAAGTAAAAGTTTGTCATAAGAGTTTTGGACGACTTAAAGCCAATGTGAATATGTCTTTGAATGCTTGTCTACCTGTCCAACAGTGTTGCTCTGCCACATGTCATCAATAAATACAGTCTGTAAAGCTCAAATTCTGTCTCATCAAATCGTCCGTTTCACTTTCTGACATATTTCTTAGTGTTAAACAGACGCCACCATGCCTCTTGAGATCTTTACCTATTCAGTGTTTCCCTTATATGCAAGCAGTAGCTGCTGAATTTTTTTTCTTTTTTTTTTTAAAGGTCACATATTATACTCCATTTAAACTAGTTATTATAGGTCTCAGACACCTCCAAACCATGTCTCTGAAGTTTTTTTTCAAAAAAACAATCAGATCATGCATTCCAGCATGTCTCTATAACCTCTGTTTCAGCCCATTTCCAAAAGTGCTGATTTCTGTGTCTGTAGCCTCTGTCTCCTCCCACTCTGCTCTGATTGGTCAGCGTTTTCTGTCAATCAAACGTCCTCAACAACAGCGTCACCCTCCCCCTCCCTCCCGGAGAAGCTCTCTCTCTCTCTCTCTCTAGAGAGAGAGAGAGAGAGAGAGAGAGAGAGAGACGAGTGGAGAGATAGCAGCTAGAATAAAGTTTATAAACCACTTTAAAGTTTATAAACCAGAAACTTCACCCAGCGCACGTTACCGGAGGAATCTGATCAGAAATCGGCGACACATGATGAACATCTGCGGTCCAGATTCCAGGTTTTCCTGACGGTTTCTCTCAGGTAAATAATACTATTTATATCTCTGTTAGTTAGCTCAGTGTTTACCTCATGCATCAACTCTGTAAACCGTAAACATACACTCTGTTTTACGTCTGTCTTTACAGATCCATCTGTGAGAAATGACCGACAGAATCATCCCAGAGGAGAGCAGACAGCTGTGGGCAGATGGCTGAGAGCAGATAGCTGAGAGCAGATGGCTCTGTTTACATGGAGATACAAAGCTAACCCGGTAGCATGTAGCTAACCCGTTAGCATGTAGTTACATGCTAACGGGTTAGCTACATGCTACCGCTATGACACGGTGTGTAAACACAGCGACCATCAGGGTGGAAAATAGAAGATGTGAAACAGTAGTCAGTTCATTATTTCTGCTAAAAGATAAATGTATGGAAGATCAGAGTAATGGTATATTATTTACAGTAGTAGCTGTCTCTGTGTTACCATGACTACAGACCACCGGAGCTTAGCTTACCATAGTTTACCAGAGCTGAAGACTTTCTCCTGTACCATGTTAACATAACTAACTAACAGGTGAGATGATTACAAATGCTGTGAATAATTAATATTGTCATCTGTCTACTCAAATAAAGTTTGACTGTGAAACAGAAATGTGTTGTGTTTTTTTTCTGCACCCATTTCCGGACAAACGGAGGAGGAGAAAAAGAGAGAGGATGGTCTTTTATGATACTATGGTGGCCTGTAGACACACTGGGGACAGATATTGATGTTTAAAAGACATGGAAAAGTGCATTTTGCATAATAGGTGACCTTTAACGAGAGGAGAGGGCTCCGTTTTATCCTTTTTAAAAACATTATATTAATCTGTGCTACGGACGCTTATAAATGAGAAACTTTACGCTTACCTGATAATTTAAGCAAAACGATTATAACAGCAAGCACCAGGTAGATCTCACGTTTTCGAACAAAATGTGTCCTGATGAGTCCACGAGTTCTGTTTTTACACCTCGTGTGGACGGTGCTCACGGGCCTCTGCGTGCTCGGCATCTCCGGGTGGACTCTTCAACCATTTATCCTTTATACTTTAAGCCATTATGGCTTTTTTGCTTGCTTGTTAACTAGTAGTGTTAACTGTAACGGACCGTAGTTTATCCGTACGGATCACCCCCACGGTTGGGCGCGCGTGTGAACCGTGGATTGAGTATACAGTTTAACAATCATAGTGTAGAATTAAGTTTTACTGATAATCATTATCAGCAGATATTCAGTAAAAATATGCGATCTGAAGATCGGCATTAATAGTTTTCAGTCGCTGATCCCTGATAATGTTACATTGTGAACAACAAATCCGTGTTGAAAACTTCAGCTGGAGGAGAGCTAGTAACGTTGGCAGCACCGGGGCTAACAGTGCTTCATTACATTATGATGCGTTCAAGTATATTCAGTAAAAATGAGGCAAAGCTACTGGGCAAACGTTATCATGGTGTGTTCCAATGTGATCTTGTAAAATGTAGTTTTTGGCGAGAAACTAGAATAAATCCAGTTGGTTGAAGGAGATGTTTACACAGCAATATAGAATGGATATTAGAGAGGGTATTGTGACCTGTTTGACTTCCTAACACTAGCTCTAAGCAGCTTATAATACCTCTCCTCTCGTCCTCATGACATTTTATACTATGACATTTTTATGACATACTATACTATGACTTGTCTTATATTATTTATGACATACTATACTATGACTTGTCATAGACCTGCAACTGAAAACACCAATCCATCAACTTCATTGATCATATTTATTATATGACATCAGCAGATTAAAATACATGTTTATTATGTACATATATGTAACAGAGGTGTTAGATAAAGTGCCAAATACCATTTTTACAAAAACAAAACAAAGAAAAAAGGGATTTGTGGAAGACCGTCACACCCGTGTACCCTGGTCCCACAGTTCATTGCTTCACGGACGAGTAGCCACCTTGTTTGGAGGAAGGCTGAATTGCTCAGTGCTGGTCGTGGGTCAGTTTGGCACGATTCACCCGGGAATCAAACTCACAGTCTGGTAGTGGTGAAACTGTCGTGATGGGATGAATACTGGGTGTTTTTTTTTTAAACATGAACCGACATCGACACGTACAACAGGTCAGCTTTTTGAGCTGGACTGCATATGTTTCCGCCTTGACAAAACGGTCCAGATATTATTGAGAAAACCAGCACTGTTGCTTTAAGGTTAGTATGTGAGGTTAAACTGTTCCTAGACCAGAGCCCAAAGTTGTTCTCAGCATCTTGTTCACAAGTGGAAAGTTTTTGTAGTAAATATAAGACGACAGACACTTTGCAGACTTTGTTTTTTTCTCTTTTCTGACAAACCGAGGAAGTTGACATTCTTTTAACAGTTGTTGGTCGGTGTTTGTGTGGTAGTTGGTATCTTCCTCATAAACGAGACAGTGACAGAGAGATGATGGGTAGTAGTCCATGAGATCGCACTTATTTGCATGTACGCATTTCAGTTTTTTTTAGGAGCTACAAAAGGTCGATAAAACAGGTTCCCCCCTTTTATTATCCCCCATTTTATTCCCTACGGCAGTGATGGATGTACAGATACTCGGTGATGAAGACGTCAAGTCTTTCTATCACTACCAGTTGATCAAGACGCTGCAACAATCTGGCTGTTCGGGAAGGCGTATGCTCCGGTGCTGTGCTGTCCGTCTGTGAGCTGTGAAGTTTGTTTAAGACGTCTGCAGTTGAGACTGGAGCTGAGAGCATCACATGAAGTAGTCGGAGCACGTCTTCAGCTCTTACTGCTAACTGTCAAAGCCCTTCAGGCTCCATTTACGTACTTCTTCATCTCTCGTTAACCTTTCTTCACTGTCCCTGTTCATTTATGTTTTTACACCCAACTAACTTTCCTCTTCTTCTTCTTCATCCTCAACTGGCTCCTCCTCCTCCTCTTCTTCTGCTTCTTCCAACTCTCCTTTCTCCTCTTCGACATCTTCTGTTTCGCCGACCTCCTCCTCAACTTTGTCTTCCATTTCTACCTCCTCCTCTTCCTCCACTTTCTCGCCCTCCTCTTGTTCTACACTTTCCTCCGTCTCTGCTGCCTCCTCTTCTTCCTCCTCCTCCTCCATCTCATCCTCCTCTTTTTCCTCCTCATTTTCTATTTCCTCTTCACCCTTACCTTCTTTTTCTCCCTCTAACTCCTCTTCTGTTTCTTCCTTTTCCAAAGTTTCCTCGCCTTCTCCTTCCTCCTCTTCCTCATGCAGCTCATTATCTCCCTCTTCTTCTTTAGTCTCCTCATCCTCTGCTGCATCCGTCTGCCCTCCGTCTTCTTCTACTTCATCCTCTCCATGTTCCTCCTCCTCCTCTGCAGTCTCCTTCACCTCTTCCTCTTCTTCTTCTCCAGTCTCCTCCTCCTCCTCCTCCTCGTTCTCCTCCCGGACTCCGTTGTGTTCGCTGTTGTGATTCTCCTCGTCTTCTTTCTCAGTTTCTACATCGTCCTGCGTTCCGTCTTCGCCGCCGTTGTTCCTCAGGTGTATGTGGTTGTGGTTGTTGTGCTCCAGGTCCTCCAGGGTGAGTTCGAACTGGAAGCGGTCGTGCTGTAGGTGTCTGTCCGGAGGAGGTGAGGGAGACTGGGGCATGGTGTTCAGATACCACTCCCTATTCTCCTCCAGCGTGTCCAGCAGCTCTTGGGCGTCTGGGTGCACCAGGTCAGCCCACGTCTCCCACAGCGGGTGGACGATGTAGTCAATGAAACCAACCTGGAAAAGACAAAGATTCACAACTGAGACCATGACAATAAGTGAAGTGGTGTTATTAAAATATATTTAGACAGTTTGAGAGATGTGCTGATTTGCTTTCTTGCTGAGAGTTAGAGGAGAAGACTGATGGCGCTCTCACACATCTGAATGGCATCAACCTTATCAGCATCTTTCCCAAATAAAGTATTCCTTTTAAAGTATAGAGTAATCCAACTGTCTGTCTGTCTACTTAAACTTTTTTTTTTTTTTTTTTCTCGACGTACTATACTTTTTTCAATTTTTTGATTTACTCCACTGTGAAATTTTCTTTCGTCATACTATACTATGACTTTTTTGTCAACATACTATACTATGACTTTTTTCACTTTTTATACATATTATACTATGACTATTTTGAATATTTTACTATACTATGACTTTTTTTTGTCATATGAAACTATGACTTTTTTCTTTCGACATACTATACTATGACTTTTTTTCAACATACTGTGCTGTGACTTTTTTTGACATACTATACTACGACTTTTTTTTCATGACATTTTTTTAGATACTATACTATGAATATTTCATTAAATTTTTTTTTCGACATTCTGTATGATGACTTTTTTTCGTGAAATTTTTCGACATACTATACTAGAACTATTTTTTTAACATGTCATACTATGGCTTTCTGCACTTTTTCGACACTATACTATGACAATTTTTTTATTTTACTATACCATTAATTTTTTTTTGACATACTATACTATGACTTTTTTGGACATACTATAATATGACTATTTTTCATATTTTACTATACTATCAAATTTCTTTCCACTTTTTTCGACATACTATACTATAATTATTTTTTTTCAACATGTTATACTATGGCTTCCTTCACTTTTTTCGACACTATACTATGATTTTTTTCTTTAATTTTTTGACATACTATACTATGACCATTTTTTCACTTTATTCGACATACTATACTTTGACTTTTTATGACTTTTTCCAACAAACTATGGCTCTTTTATGACTTTTTTCGACTTGGCTTTTTTATTTTATTTTTTTACTTTTTTTGACATACTATACTATGTTTTTTAATGACTTTTTGTGACATACTATACCATGGCTTTTTTATGACTTTTTTCGACATACTATACTATTTATTTTTTATGACTTTTTCCGACAAAATATACTAAAACTTTTTATAATTTTTTTGTTGACATACTATACTATGGCTTTTACAATAACCTTTTATGGCATACTATACTTGGGCTTTTTTATGACTTTTAGACATACTATACTGTGACTTTTTTGACACAATACACCACAGGTTTTTTATTTATATTTTTGACATACTATACTATGACTTTTTTTTTTACTTTTTGCAACATAGTCGATTGTTCATTTCTTGAAATTTCATTCTAAAGATGTGCAACAATGACACATTTAAAGTGGATGGGAGAGAGAGTTCGAGCGTTACCTGACTCTTCTCCACGGAGGCGGTGTGTTTGTCACACATGGCGCTGATCTCCATCCCTCTCTCTCGCTCTTTGTCACCCTGTCGAAAGAACTCCTCCATGATTCTCTCCGTCCACTGCCTGTATAACGCTAACGTCTTGGTGGGGTTGCTCAGGTCTGCACAGTGCACCATGTTCCTTAGCACCTAAACACACAAACAAACACAGTACAGTATATATATCATTATATTCACACAGTATAGTAGACGTGTAGCTTTCACACAACATTCATGCAAGAGTGACCATGGTCTGTGTGAGCAGCCACACTGGCATGTATTCAGGACAAAGTTACCTGTAGCCGTTCTGTGTTGTGGTCTAGGAGCAGCACACCAGAGCTTGTCACCTTCTTGGTCTCCACCATGGTCTTCAGGTCAGCCAGTAGGGTCATGTGTTTGGACATGTCTGTGGCCAACACCTACAGACAGAGACAGTAAGACAAAACTAGAAAAGAAGCACAAAGATTCAAACTAATCTCTGTCCTTATCTGTCACATAACATGACTAAAACCAAAGATGAGTGATGTGATGTGAGATTGGAATCAGGAATGAGGATAGTATACTCTTAGTTTAAAACAGGTACTGCCAGACAAGAGCACTTTTTAGTTTTACTTTATTGCTGTTCTGTAAGAAATCCAGTTCTTAAACTGACTGAGAATCCTGAGGAAGCCAGAAGCTGGGATGTGGCTGTAATGTTGAAAAGGCTTTTATTTAAGAAGCTGCTAATTAGATTAGATGGATTGGATTTTAGTTTTAACTTAGATCTAACTAAGAAAACCTCATTGAGATCAAAACTCTTTTTTTAACCCTTGTGCAAAGTTGATCTGATGTCCTTAGTGGACACAAATGTCCCCTTCTTAAAACTGCTATGAAAATACTATATATAAATATTATTTTCCACTTTCACTGAGTCATTTTTTAACCAACATCAGTCCCGATCATAACTACCAAACATTTATTAATTTTCATGTTGGTTTGTTTACATAATGCCACTGTTGTTTGTTATGAAACAAGACTCGGTCAAAACCAACTATATGTCTGGACCGTGTTTGGTCAGTCTGTGAATTTGTGGCTAAATTGTTATATAAATAGTCAGTGGTCATGTCTATAATGTTAAATCCAGCAGTACATGTCCACCTGGTCTGGCAAGGACCGTTTTAACATTTAATAGCTAGACAGAATATTCATTAGAGATATCTGCAACGTCATTTTGCCTAGTCAAAACTCAAATTGAAGATATCCCTAATTCTGTTTTGACAAGGCAAAACTCTAATCTTAGATATCCGTAATTGCATTTTGACTAGTACGATTCAAACTACTTTTGCCATACATGTGTATGGGGTTTGTCATTACGGATATCCACAATTCAGTTGCAGATATCCGCAATGTGAGTTACAGATATCCGCAACTGAATTCTGACTAGTCGTAATTCCAGTTTCAAATATCTACAATTTAATTCTGACATGTCAGAATTCCAGTTCAAGATATCTTTAATTTCCCTCAATTGAAGATATCTATATCGTCCTTTTTAGATATCTTAAATTAAATTTTGAATAGTCAAAATGACGTTGTATATATCTCAAACTGGAGTCACTCAGTGACAGACTTTTGCATTTGTAGGGCTGGCCCTCTGCAGTCCAAAACGCAAAAGTCTGTCACTGAGTGACAGTCTGAGTGCTGAAGTTACACGATTAGTCGGCCGGTGTTGGAGTTTCCTCATTGGCGGTTTCTCTTTCCGAGTGTCTGTGTTTTGGCTACACAGTTTATTATAGACTTATTATGGGAGCGGAGGTTGAACATCTAAAATTAGAAGGAAAAAAAAAAAATCACACTCTTGCCAAAACTTAAGCCGCATGCATTAACACATCCAAAATGATTGAAAAAATTAAAAGCCAAAAATTGTCCCTAGTGATGCATAAAAGGATTTAAGAGTGCCCTGGTCAAGTTAGGCAGAAACAACAAGTTATAGACAAACAGCATCAAAAAGATGAATATTTCACAAGATCAAAACTAAACTAAATTAACTTGTACCGTCTTAATTAAATCAAATAGCCAATAACAGGCATAGAAACAGTGAAAGATGTCTAAAACCATCAATAGCAAATAAATAAGGCAAATCTGAAACTATCAAATGATAAATTCTCAGATTCTCAGCATTGGCAGCTAAAAGAGAAGAAGAGTAACCAAAACTAAGTAAGCAAAGCTGAAGGAGAAGTTATTTGTTTATAATCGAACCGGTACGGTTTGAGATGTGGTAGAAAATGTCCTCACCATATCGATGACGAGCTTGCGAAGGCTCTGGCGCTGGCGCTTAGTGAGGTTCTGGAAGATGTCACAGTTTTCCTGGTGCAGAAGCTTGAAGCCCACAGCGAGGTGGTGGTTCTCCAAAACTGACTCATCGTTATACATGAGGGCCAGCTCCGAGTCTGGGCACAGTGAGGAGGGATGGAGGAGGAGGTGTAGACACAGTACAAATATATAGAAATATTTTACCATTTTTCTATGTGTGTGTGTGTGTGTGTATGTGTGTGTGTGTGTGTGTGTGTGTGTGTGTGTGTGTGTGTGTGTGTGTGTGTGTGTGTGTGTGTGTGTGTGTGTGTGTGTGTGTGCACTCACTGGTGTTGATGAGGAACTGATTGGAAACTCCGGGGTGGTCTACATCGTGGATCGCTGCAGCGAACAGAGCGGCGAGGACCTCCAGGTCAGTGAAGACGGCCTGAAAGGGACAAGAAGGGCAGAGAAAACTTCTATTTATTATTTTAAGTTTTTATTTAAATAAAATGTGGTAATTTGTCTGTTTATTTAGAATATTAAGAATATAACTTGCAATACAATCACTCTGTAGTTGAATCCTGTTTTTGCTTTCTTAGAGGATGAAGAATCAGCAGCTCATGTTTCCTTTCAATTTTTATTGTTACAAGACTTTCTGTCTTTGTCACAAGAGAATTTAAATTATTGTGGTGGTGCGCTTGACTAAGCTATACACTGTAATAGTTTTCCAGCCTTGGTTTGATAATAAAGTTCTGTTGTGCTTCATTTAATGGTATTCTATGAAAGGTCCACTTCCATGTACAAACCAACCAGTGTGTGTGTGTGTGTGTGTGTGTGTGTGTGTGTGTGTGTGTGTGTGTGCGTGCGTGCGTGCGTGCGTGCGTGCGTGCGTGCGTGCGTGCGTGCGTGCGTGCGTGCGTGCGTGTGTGTGTGTGTGTGTGTGTGTGAGAGAGTGTGTCTCAACATACATCAAGAGCAGGTGTGGACAGGAGGACATGTGTGGACTGGGTGACATCTGCTGCATGGAGGCTGTTGTGGTATGCTACATTTCCATGATAATGGTCTTCCAGAGTCATCACATACGTGACAAAGGTGTCGACTGGGATACGAAACGTCTTCAACAGCTCTCGTTCCTGAGGAGGGAGGACAGGAGCCACAACTTCACACACATATACACGCACACACACATATCATGTACATCAGCAAAGCCAACAAGCACTTCAGGTGAGAACGATCCTACAGAAAAACACACATTCACACTAATTTTGCCTACCTGGAAGATGGTATACATGACGCAGCTGAGAGGTCTGTTGTTGGAGAATTCTGCTACTCTGAATATGTTAAAACACCACTTGTCCAGATCGTCCAACTCCTGGTTAAACACACACAATATGAAATTTTGAGTCTCTCTCTTTTCTAAATTTAAAAGCCAACTTAGAGAACCTTCCTGTAGGACGAAGTACCCTTTAATATATGGAAGTCTGGACTGTATATTGAGTGGGGTTGAGGGATGGTTGAGACAAGATTGCACGATGTGCTCATCTATCATAGATGTGTTTTGTTAAATTGACATATCTGTTGTGCACTCTACACATTTCCGGTGTATATTTTGTTCACTTGTTTAAAATTAAATAAAAGTATTATTGAGAAATATCTGCAGCAGAATTTAACATAGAGCTAGATCATAGACTGAGTATAAAGCTGGACGACATGACAGCTCCCCAAAAGTTAAGTCAAGTCATCTTGATCGCCCCCTGGTGGCTGGCTGCAGTATAGGTCAGAAATCCCACCCCCTCCATGTTAGCGGATGAGACATGGGCCAAACTAAAAAGTCAAAGTACATATATATTATATAGTATATGCCTCCGCCAACCAGTCAAGTTGCAATTTACATCCATATCTGTCCCTAATGTCATCACTTCATCATTTTATCCTGTTCGAAATTGTCATAATTAGCATATGAATTCTTGAGTATGACCAAAAACGTGTTTGTAAGGTCAAAGTGACCTTGACCTTTGACTACCTAATTCTAATCAGTTCATCCTGGAGTCCAAGTGGACGTTTTCTGACAGATTTTAAGAAATTCCCTCCAGGTTTTCCTGATATATCCTGTTCACGAGGACGGGACAGACGGACAACCTGAAAATATAACGCCTCTGGTTACGGCTGTCTCCGGCACGGAGGCATAATAAAACTCTGCTACGGAACCCCCGAAGTCCTGAAAGTTGATATTTTATATCTCGTGTGTACAAGATATAAAAAATATTATCAGTGTTCACAATCCAAGTCTGAACAGGGATTGATTTGTACAACTTGTTTTGAAGTGAGTCAGAGAAAAAAAAAAGACTATTCAACGAGACCTTGGCGAGCTCATCCTCGTGGTCCGTGTTGACACCGAAGCGAGGCATTGAAGAGCTGGAGAGGCTGGAGCTGTGAGAGAGTTTCCTCACTCCGGGGATGTGACTCATAGGTTTGTCTTTCAGGGTAGGAGACGGGATTTCCGGTTCGTTCTGCTTGTCTACAGATTGATGGACAAACACACACACATATATAGATTTATTGGTTTTATTTGGTCATAAATGTGATGTGGATCAGAAATCAGACTCTGGTCCCACTCACCCATGAAGGTGCTGGAGATGTACTCAGACACCTGGTTACCAGAGCGACTCATCTCTGACAGGTGGGACAGCTCTCTGTTCAGCATCCTCTTAAACTGTGGCAGAATGAGAGCAAAGCGGAGATACGAGTCAATGATGTGCTGCTTCTCTAAGTTTTGGAGATGACTAAGAGGTAATATTCAATACAGTACTCTTTTGGGATTGGGAGGTTGTAATTAAGTCCCAAGTTTTAAGGTTGCAGTAACAAAACGGCAACCTCGTGCTGTTGGAAAGGTCTTACAATTCCCTGTTCAACATGCATTCGATTTTAGTTACAGTACAGTTCAGCATAGTATTTTATATCGTAGAGCAAAACGTTAAAATCTCGTCAGCTTGTGTTAACCACAGACCTTATTTCAGGTATCTAACTAAAAACCCATTTTTACTTCCAGATGAAGAAACTGGAAGTGCTAAATGCTAACTCATTTCCGGGTTTTAGGACTCATTCCTCCAGCACTCTATAAACACAATATGATATTAAATCATTATAAACAATAACTATAAATAAATACCAAAATGCAACAAAGTTATAAAATGAAAAATGTGTCAAAATCCTTAAAAATAATTTCTATTTGCAACATATACTGTATACTGATAATGATACATGTATTGGCCTACTGATAATGTTGGTTGGATTGGTTGGTTCAGTGATGTTTTGCATACCTTGTTGGAGGCCATTTCGCTGACAGAGCGGTGTGTCTGAATGGTCTCCAGCTGGTCCAAACACCAGTCCAGCTCCTCCAGTGTGTCCAGGGCGAGCTGCTGGTACTCCAGGTCTGATAGTGACGCCCTGGGACTGACGCACACTCCACCCAGAGGAGACCTCCTGAGGACACAACGGTTAGTTAGACCTACCAGAGACTGTGGTTAGCAACAAGATTTTAGCAAGTCATTGTTTTGCAAGTCACAAGTCTCAAGACTTTGCAGTCAAGTCCCAAGTCAAGACCCCATAGCCTTAGCCAGCTATGAGGTCACCGAGGTCCGGACATCGGTAAATACTTCCTAAAGATGATGAAGATGTGAAGATGTGTCGGGTGAGGTGACTGGAGAAGGCAGAGCGTGTGTGGACCTGATAGTACAGTCATGTTTACTGCAGCGACTGTACTCACGTACTTTGTTTCTTTGTTTGTTTTGCATCAGCTGCGGTGCGCTCCGAGCAGCTGGCGCTCACTTCCCTAAACTTAGTCTCATCTAGAGACCAAAATCCCAAACAGGGTTCTGTGTCTGTCAGACGGCCTGAAGAGGATATATATCTGCAGAGCGATAACTTCATGCACAGCAGACTATAGGGCAGGTTGATTTTTTCTTATGGTATTATGACTTAATTCTCACTAAATTGCGACTTTATTCTCTTAATATTACAAATTTTTCCTCAAATATAAATATTACGCCTTTATTTTCTCGATTTCTCAGAGAACACATGTGGGTCATGTTTTCAATGTACAGAGGTTACTTTCCCAAACAAGACACAAAAGAGGAGGGACGAGTAAACCATGCCTACATGTGTTTGCAAGCATGCTTAGAATTATAAGTAGCTGTATTTTAAGGTCTCATACACTGTAGTAAATTAGTTTGATCTGCAAAATCTGAACTGGTTACACAAATGACAACATACTATCATAATGTGCATCAGTGGAACATTTTTAGGACGATGAGTTGGTACTGACTTTACTTGCGGTGTGGAGACGTTGGCAAGAATGGTGAAGTTGCTCCGTACTGATCGCAGACTGGCCAATACCTAAATAATCAGTATCACAGGATATATACAAAATAATCAGAGAAATATACACGTCTTAATGGGAGGTTTAAGAAAAGGAAAAAGTGGCGTAACATCCAATGAAGAATGCTTCCAATTAATTCTTCAACATGCTTATTTAACCATTTTCCAACAGGTCACAATGACAGCTGAGAAACTATTTGGGGGAACCTGAAGCATCATGAAACATTTTACACAATATATAGTATAATGATCAATAATCTACAGTAGATAAATGATTTATCTATTAAGTGAGACTCACTTGAGCAAAAGGCGTGACAATGAAGTCCTCTCCTGTGTGCCTGAGAGAGAGAGAGAGTTGAAAATAAGAGTTCACGAGTACACACATGCATGCTCTCTCCCCCTCTCACTCATTCTTTTCGTCTTTCTTCCCGAGTCTCACCCTTCGCTGGCGAGGGAGGAGTTACGTGAGACCGTCTTGGGCGACATGTCGTAGTCCGAGTCAGAGCGGTAGAGGAAGGACTCTCTTCTCTGACCCTGGGGAAAGGGGGTGTGAAGGGTGAGGCCTGGACTATGCGAACCCAGCGGGGTGTGACCTGGTGATACGCCATTTTCTGCTTCGTAACTGGAGCCCGGGGAGAGGAGGACAAGTTTGATGGTTAGAGAGGACAGAAATTAAACATCTAAAAAAATGACCTGCAAAAGTGAAAATCAATGGTTTGGGTGTGTGTACCCGTCAGCGTCTGCTTGTGTGATGGAGATGCGTGGCGGGATGCGGAGGGGAAGAGTTGTCGGACGCGACACGTTGCTCAGGACCTCTGGTGAACGAGTGCGGTCTCGAGGGCGGAGCCAGCAGGGTACCTGTAGAGTTAGAAGGAAGGGTTTGTAGATGATACCAGTCACCTGTTGCTTTGTAGGTGTACAGCACAATTTGGACACTCAATCTCTCTGATGTTAAAGGTCTGCACCTTTAACAGTGTGCAGGATCTGGCAGCATCTAGCGGTGAGGTTACAGATTGCAACCACCTTAAGAGTCTAGCATGTGCCAAGCATGTAGGAGAACTACAGTGGTCGATGCAAATACGTGAAAGGCTCTCTCCAGAGCCGATGTTTGATTTGTCCGTTCTGGGCTACTGTAGAAACATGGCGGACTTGGTGAAGAGGACCCGCTCCCTATGTAGATATAAACGGCTCATTCTAAGGTAACAAAAACACAACGATTCTTATTTTCAGGTGATTATACACTAAAGAAAACATACTTATTAATATCATATTCCATTTCTGCCAATAGATCCTCCTAAATGTTACACACTGTTCCTTTAAGAGCTGGGAAAACAGGTAACTGCCTCGGGGTACCAGACACACAGGAGCCCCAGATTCCCATTCAGCTGGTCTGAGGCCATTTGATTTATTGCAAATGTGTGCATGAAGTGTGTTTAAGTTTTCTACAGAGTTAACAAAGTTAACTACAAATCGGACTGTCAATCGATTCAAATATTTAATCGCAAATTAATCGCACATTTCAACACATCTACAGCTCATTCTAAGGTAACAAAAACACAACAACTCTAATTTTCAGGTGATCATACCTTAAGGAAAACATTCTTATTAATATCATGTTAAAGTTCTGCCTTTAGATCCCCCTAAATGCTACACACTTCCTTTAATTATTCAGATTTTTTGGTCATTTGGCAGCAGCAGAAACAAGCTGTAAACACCTCACTGTCATAATATCTCTTTTTAAATGGATATGGCAAACTTGTTAGCAAATAGTTGCCTATTTACACATCCAGCAGATACAGAGGAACATTTATTTGGAGTTGTCTGTTTATATTTTTGCACTTTTTTATCGCTGATATTTATTACACTTTTTTTTTTTATCTCATTCATGCATTATTTATTCTTTGCAGAGATGTGGACTCGAGTCACAAATTTGATTTCATGAGACTCGATTTGATAAAATATAAAAAGACTTGCAACTGGACATTGACTTTTAACACCAGTAACTCGTGACTTCACTTGGACTTGAGCCTTTTGATTTGAAAATGCTTAATGCCTAAGCCCAAAGACTTAAAAGTATGTTATTTAAAAAGTGTGTGCATGAAGACGATCAACTGCGCAATGTTGGATTTATTTGTTTTTATCCTTTATTGATTTGTTTGGGAGGAGGATTTACTCGTGGGGAAATCTTTTGTTGTTTATTGCCGAATCTCCGAAAAGTGTTTTTTTTTATGTTGAACTCTGGACTCTATTTTTGGTGAATATTATTGGGACTTACTAAGCGCCAGTTACTCTGTTGTTAAAATGGCATTACATTTGGTGAAGAGCGCATTATGATTTGTTTAGGACTCAAAACTCAAAATGTAGGACTTTGGACTTGTCAGTCTTGACTAGGGACTTGAGTGTTAAGAGTTGAGACTCACTTGTGACTTGCAAAACAATGACTTGACCCAACCTCTGATTCCTTTTAAATATGTGTGAAGTCTTTTAATAAAATGCAACATTTGAGGTTGAGGCAGCTGCAGTTTTGTTATGTTGGCATAATGACAATAAAGTTCTTGAACAGAATTGTCTACCTGGCCAATGCAAGTCCAATAATCACACTTTTAGCTCTGTTTTGCTCTTTAGTAACTTCTGAGAAAGATAAATGACTCTTTAGTTGCTAAATGCTCCATTATGTTCAACAGCTAGTTGCTAACTGTTGCGGTCTGTTTGCCCTTTGGTGCTGAGCAGTCAGTTTAGCAGTATTTCTCTTAAAACAGCGTCACTACGAGAGACCTCTTTCACATTACACATCCATTCGATCCATTGTTAATATAAAAATATTGATTATTGCATCTATCACAGAGAAAATCAAGTCTGCACAAAATGTTCTCAGTATTATCAGAAAGTCTGCACTGCATCACCTCATAATGACAGTGTAACTTAATGCTCAAGCAAGTCTTCCTCTTGTACCAAAATTAATCAAAGCCAGGGAAGCATTTTTTATCCGTTCAAAATGCACCTTAAAAGGGAGATTTGTCAAGTATTTAATACTCTTATCAACATGGGAGCGTGAAAATATGCTGCTTTATGAAAATGTATGTATATATTTATTATTGGAAATCAGTTAACAACACAAAACATGACAAAATATTGTCCAGAAACCCTCACAGGTACTGCATTTAGCATACAATATATGCTCAAAGCATAACATGGCAAACTGCAGCCCAACAGGCAACAACAGCTGTCAGTGTGTCAGTGTGCTGACTTGACTATGACTTGCCCCAAACTGCATGTGATTATCATAAAGTGGGCATGTCTGTAAAGGGGAGACTCGTGGGTACCCATAGAACCCATTTTCATTCACATATCTTGAGGTCAGAGGTCAAGGGACCCCTTTTTTTGTATGGTCCTTTAATATTATGTTCACATGAGGGAGGGGGCTAATACACCCGTGCTTCCTTTCAATACCTGGAGACTAGACGAGAGTCGTCTGCTCCTCCCTCTGCGTAGCTCAGCCCCCAGTGTGGCCCCGGACGTATAAGATCGGCTGTAGCGAGATGACTCCGCCTTCTCCACAGCACCTGTTATATCTGTGTCCTTACCCTGTAACACAGGGGGGGAGCAGGTGAGGGAAACAGAGAGACATGGAGCAAGAGAGACACGTCTTTAAAAATAAGAAATAAGAAACTGTAAAATAAAAGTCAATAATAAAAATGAAAGAACTTGCCACATTCAAATTCTGATGAGTGAAGAAACTACACAAAAACAATATAAACACCATAAAATATCAATGTATGTGTGTGTTGTGTGTGTGTGCGTGTGTGTGTGTTTGGCTACATGCGTGTGTGTGTGTGTGTGTGTGTGTGTGTGTGTGTGTGTGTTTGGCTACATGCGTGTGTGTGTGTGTGTGTGTGTGTGTGTGTGTGTGTGTCTGGGATAAGGCCTCTACAGACTGAGCTCTTAGAGGCTGATCTGCACTGCAGTACCGTAGCAACAAAACACTGGGGGAATGGTAGCAGTTGCTAGGCAACAGTGCCGTGTTGCTTCCATGCTGCGTTTGATGTCGTCCAGACCCAGATGTGGAGAGATGCTCACATCCACACACACACACACACACAGATACAGTACACACACAAACATACATACACAAAATATATGGGCACCCGCTCCTCAGCATAATCAATAAAGGAGCGCTTGAATAATGCAGATGGTATTATGTCCTTCAGCCAAAAGGTTACCTTTAAAAGAAAATAGCTCATTTACATAGAGCACTCATTTAGCTGGGGCTCATTTACATACAGGACTATGACTGACTGAGTGGTTCACACGGTGTGAGTGGAGGCTGGAGAGGACAAACTGTCCACTCTGACTTCTGAGTGCGTCCACAGACCTTGACAACAAGAACAAAGGGAGCCTTGGACGGATGTGTGAAAGTCACGAGGTTTGTGTGTCGTGGTAAGCATCCAAGAAAACACACAAACAGTCCAGTCTGCTCTGCCTTGTATCTACTCTCACGGTAACAAGTGACAAAGTTAGCTGATTTTCTCGAGTATGTCGCTGCTTGTTTATATTCTCACCTCTTCTCCAGTCACAGACAGCACGCTGCGGCTCTTCTTCATCCTGATTGGCTCGTTCTGGGCCCCAGGGCGGAGCGTTCCGGAACCCAGGCAGCAGAGCAGGTGGAGAGCCAGGACCGGAGAGGTCAAAGGTCACTGCAAGGTCAAACCGGGGTCAGACCGGGTCACAACCGGCCCCCATCGGAGCTGACTAAGCCAGCCAACCGCCTCTGTCCACACCTCCGTGTTCAGATGGCTGAAACCGGGCGTCCGACCTGCTGTTAAATGCTAAAGGTGCATTTAAGCGCCCCTCAGAGGCTCCAGGTTCAGTCTGAGGTGGACGTCCTTTGTCTTGATCTGTTGTTGTTTTTCAACAAGGTGGAAGAAAAAGAAAAATCTAATAGATTCACTCCATTTTAGTGTAAGCTACGAGTTTCTGGGAAAAAATAAGTCCGCCGGCATGTTGTCTCGCTTTGGCCAGACAAGCCAATGGGATATCCGGGTCGGAGTTCATGATGTCACTGCTGAAGAAAACCTCTTCCCAAGTTTTCTAAAATGTTTATCCAACTTGGAGTATTGTTCGCATGACATTTCCCAGTTGTAAACCTGATCCCACATGAATGCAACAATCAATAATCCAGATCCAGCTTCTGGAAGTCTTGTCTCAGATCAGTTTCCCACCGTCTGATCGGTCAGTCGGATCCAAATCCTGCATAGGGAGAAGTGTTGAAAAATGATTGGCTCATCCGAGAACTCCAGATGTCAAAATTCCAGGTTTGATATGCCGGGATCCATCCTTGAATGTGTCTCAGTGTGTCCTCTTCGGTGTAGATTCCCCTGTGAGAAACAACAGAAATGAAGAGTTAGGGAGTGAGCTCTTTTTGAGTCCTCTTTCCTTCTTCTTTTGGAACTCTTTGTCCTGCTTGCATTTAGTGAATTCATCTGATGCATCATCAAATGTGAGAAAATCCTTTCCCTGTGTACTCTTTTAATAAGATTGGAGATATATTTGGGAGCAAATGCGTATTGTTTTCCACAATACAAGGCTCATACATGAACAAAAACACTAATGAAATCACAAGTTGTTGACTGTTATCCAAACAAACGATTGGTCGACTAATAAAGGGGGGCTGCCCTAACAAAAACATGTTGGCTATTGTTGCATTGCAGGAGCTGTACCTACAGTGTGGCTAATTCTGAGCAGATACTGCAACACCGAAGCCCTTCGATGTTATATAATTACTCTGAGAGAGTCCGAGATGACCTAATTCCATTGGATAGGACAGATTCGGCATATCAGAGTGTTTCCGATTGAGCTGGAACACAGACAGATAGTGGTGGAGACGACTTTTACCAGGGGTCATCAAGAACACACCCACTCAATGAAAGCACTCTCACACCACCAGAGTGTGCACACATTCACAGAAAAGAGGGTCTGTGTGGAGAAATCAACCAATGCATAGTGACACAGTGACATATATATGCACAGACAATGAGAAATTTGAGCACACACACACACACACACACACACCATGGCTGCCACCAGTACCACCTCCACTACAGATAAAGCAGCTTATAAAACCAAGCAGCAATGCATCAATATGCAGTTCAACTACCAGCCTGTTACAAAACACCCAAATATATATATATATATGTATATATATATATATAAAACACACTCAAACCATGCATACATGAGGACAGCCCTGCAGTCATGCCTGTCTGCACACGCACTGCAAGAGATATTTGTCACACACACACACACACACACACACACACACACAGTCAGGCCGCAGCATGTAAGAATAAAAACACACTCACCTTGATCGCCTCAAGATCAATGGCAAGATGGGCTGGGCCTTGTGTTGCTTTCACTCGTCTCCTTCTCCTTCTCTCCTCCCAGCTCCCTCCGTCTCTCTGCAGACTAGCAGTGTGTCACCACGGCGAGAGAAAAAAACACTTGGCGTCTTCATGAATATCCGCGGCTTCACCAGCCTCCCTCCCTCCCTGCCTCTCCTCTCCCTCTCCCCTGCCACAGTGGTCTCCCCCAGCCACCCCCCCACCATCACCATCACCGCCGCCGCCTCCGTGGAGAAGCCCATCTCCCCTCCCTCCCTCCTCCTGCACACACTGTGTCCATTAATCCCATACAACAGCCTCCGCTCCTCCTCTCTCTACCGGTACCCCCCTTTCTTTCCTCTAATAGCAGCCACACGCCGATTCTCTGCTTCAATAGTCAGGCGTCATTTCTCTCCATTACACCCACCCATACACAGGTTTTTATTGGAGCACACTGCTCCACAATAAAGGATTCGTGCATCCCTGTTACTCACTCTCCCTTTTTTTCCCTTCCATGTCTTTTTACAGTCGTTCAAGGACATGCAGTACATTTATTCAAAAAGGATACAACAGGAATCGTGCTTCTCTTTTTTTGTTTTATCTTGAACATTTTGGAATAAATATGTAAAAAGGACAGTGAGCTTCTCAAAGCTGGAGAGCAAAGAGCAACAAGCTTTTAGTGTTTAGGCTTACGCTTTATGAATGTACTTCATTAATATAAAACAAAGCAGTAAGGTTGCAAATAATGATTGTTTTCTTTATCGATTTATCAGCTTATTATTGTTTAATCTATAAAGTGTCAGAAAATGGTGAAAAATGCCCATCATATGTCCATCTAACCCCCCAGAGCTCAAGTTGATGTCTTCAAATTTGTCCGACCAACAGTCCCAAACCCAAAGATATTCAGTATACTATAATGAAAGAAGTAGGGCTGTCAAAGTTAACGCGATAATAAATATTAAAATGTCTTTAATGCATTGACGCAAGCTGCGATTTTTAGGTTGTAGCGGGCTCAGTTTTAAAGCTGGAGTGAAGATACTGGAATCACATGAAACTAGAAAACCTAATGAATCCATCCTTTTCGCGAAGGAGGTTAAATAACGCTCCAAACTTTAGCTAAAAAAAGTGGTCCCTTGACCTCTGACCTCAAGATATGTGGATGAAAATTGGTTCTATGGGTACCCACGAGTCTCCCCTTTACAGACATGCCCACTTTATGATAATCACATGCAGTTTGGGGCAAGTCAGAGTCAAGTCAGCACACTGACACTCTGACAGCTGTTGTTGCCTGTTGGGCAATTCATTTTTTATGCTAAATGCAGTACCTGTGAGGGTTTCTGGACAATATTTGTCATTGTTTTGTGTTGTTAATTGATTTCCAATAATAAATATATACATACTTTTGCAGAAAGCAAGCATATTAGCTCACTCCCATGTTGATAAGAGTATTAAATATTTGACAAATCTCCCGTTAAGGTACATTTAGAACAGATATAAACTTTGTGATTAATTTACAAATCCTCACATTAGAAGAGAGTTGCATTAATTCATCGATAAGTTGTCAACTATTAAATTAATTGCCAACTATTTTGATATTCGATTAATCGGTTTGAGTAATTTTTTAAGAAAAAAGAGTAAAAAAAGAGTATATATGAGTATAAATGTGAATATTTTCTGGTTTCTATCTAATCTAATCGATTAATCGAGAAAATGATAGACGGATTAATCGACAATAAAAATAACCATTAGTTGCAGCCCTAAATGCTACAACAAGACACAATTTGTCATTTTTGCTTGAAAAAGGACTTCAAATGATTAATCAGTTTTCAAAATAGTTGCAAATGATTTTTCAGTCCATCGACTGAGCTTGTAATTGTTTCTCTACAGACGCTGTGATACACAAAATGTCAGTAAAACAGCCTCTGATGATCAAAGTTAACATTCAGAAACTGGTGCTGACGTTTTCCTGTTCAATGCCATTACAAAATCAGTATAACATTCACATATCAAGAGCGGACTTCACTGTGACAATAACAACCACACATCGATATAAACATACAAATGAACACACCCCAGCACTTCTGCACAAAGCTGTGATGCAATTCTGTTTCTCTCCCATCGGCTTTTATAGGCATTATCTAGATTTGATTTATGCCCTGGGCCTGCGCTGATTGTTTTCTATTTACAAAAGTGACTGCACAAAGAAGCTTTGCCTCAAAAAAATCCTGCACAGACCACTAAATCAAACCCACCAATTAATTATGAAGGAGAGAGAGCGAGAGAGAGCGACACAGCAATTAATTATGCAAGTGAGAGAGAGAGAGCGAGATGGAGAAGTGTGGCAGAGTCAGGATTCACAGCAACTAGTGGAAAAGTTAATGAATTAAACAAAAAGTGTTTATGAACAACAAAATTAGCCTGGTTTATTGTATTAAGTTCTATAACACAACCCAAAAACAGATAATTCAAACGTAAAATAAAGCGTATTGCTTGACAAGTACACACAAAAAAAACAAATACTAAACAATGAAGTAAGTAAACGACGAAACCGAGGGTAAACGAGTGAGACGTGTGTTGTTGACCAAATTTCATGACGGGACTGCACCGCCGGGCACGTTCATGACATATCCGGTTCTGCCAGCTTCCTGCTGGCTGTATGCGGCTGTAATAATGGATATATTGGCTGTAATTCATCACTTTTATTATCTCATAATACACCCATGGGCTGTATGATGTAGGCCTGTACCGTGGTGGATGTATTAACGTCTCTGTTCCCAAACAACCGGCTATCGGACAGTAGCTAGTAGTGCTAGTAGCATGACATACACAGAATTTAATGTAGTTGTAGGCTATTTACTAACACGCAGGGCAAAAGCATAGGACACAACCTCTCATACATTCATGGTCTGTGGTCTATTGGACGTCTATTCTGGAGGTCCTTGACATGAAAAAGTTTGAGATTGCTCTCAATGTGCACTGGATTTTTCTAGCTTCCATTTATCTCCATCGCTCACTTTATGCTCCTCTGGGAAGCAGCCGGGCAAAAGAGTTTAATAAGTAAGCAAGTAAGTATAATAGTATGCATATTTATTATATTGTTATTGTTCAACACAGGACATTTCGGTAGAGACATTAAAATTATGACAATAAAATAGAAAACATTTTGTTTTACTTTTGTACGGCACTTTGTAGGCGGACGTTTTACTGGCGTCCGGTAGTCTCTTTCAGTCCAAAATGGCGGAAGCGTAGCTTTGCTGCTGGGTGCTGATGTTGCAATGGAACGATCAATTGGCTTTCACTTCTTAGCAATTTACGTTCTTTGGTACAATAGTTGTATTTTTTTTTAAGTAACTAAAATGACGGTGCTAAAAGGCTTGTTTGTCCTTAATCTCCGATGATGTATCATGGTCATTTTATGATTCCCTACAGTAAATATATTACAGATGAGGAAACCAGATTGATTGGTGTTCACCATACAGGCTTCTGATAGTTTATGGGCTGTCTGTCCCCAAGCAGACTGGAGATGGCGCTGTTGACCGCAGTAGGACAACAGATGCAGGCAGATTGTCTGATCTGTAAATGGTAAGTGCATGTGACGGCATGCTAGACCATATTCAAATAAAATATGACATTTGGATGATTTTTTTTTTTTAGATGTTTGAGTTTTATATGTCAGAGGTGTAAGCCAGTGTCTCAGAATCAGATCTTGGCAGCTTCTCATTCAGTCTGTAGTTGTGTTACACTCATAAAACCAGATGGCTCAGTGGCTGTTTACTCAACTGATCTGTCAAGATGCTGACTTCACTCACAAAGGTGTGAAAAGGAGGAAGACCTAAGGACACAGCTGCCAACTGTAATGACATATAACATTATGTGCTGCTGTTGAAATGTAACCACAAGAGTATCAATATTTAGGTGTTAAAATGCCATCATGTGAGAGCTTTCATTTAAGATGATTATTACACTACAGGAGTATTTTATTTATTTACTTTTTTCTTTTCCTATCCTTTTCAAAAGTCATGTGGCTGAAATGTCGCTGCATAACGGGAATGATCCATTTATCCTTGTGTCCAAAACTGTCTGGTGTTGACTATTGTGTTTCCCATATGCTCTACAGTATGTAGTGTGTCTTAGGCATCCTGTGATGGAATTTCTGATACACAAGTTAACTTATAGGAAGGAAGAGGCCCCGGTGCTGTTGATGTCTTACATAGAAGGTTTATTGAAGCTTGATCAAGGAGCAATTGTCAGGTCTCCACCATTGAGGTGCTCTCTGCGTGAAGGCCTCACAACTCTGCCCTTCCTCCCTGGTGCTCAGAGTCTTACCCTTATCATGTTTTGACATACTCCATTCCTCTGGCATCTCTGACCCTGGTTGCCCCAGCGACTGGTACAGATAACGGCGGCTCCCCTAGACAGGACTCCAACCCAATAATGTCAACAGAGGGACACTCTGACAAACACTCTGACCTCCCGACCAAGAAGAGAGGAATTAATAGAAAATTCCATCACAACCCCTCCTTTATGATCGACAGATCAACACTAATTACCCCCCAGTGTGACCTATCAATTTAACAATTGAGCACCAGAGCATTGTCAGGGTTGATCCACTTCACGCAGTAATGACTAATTTAAACAGTCAAAATCCAAAAACAGTCACATATCATGATTATTAAAAAACTCACCCTTAACCTCTAGCACTGACCTACGAGTTCCGTCTTCAAGCCAATTAATGCATCCCAAGGAAAATTACCTGTAGACCTCCCAAAACCCTATAAAGGTTTAGAGAGCTCTTTGACAGAGGTCGCAGGTCACATGCATCTACTGACAAATGGCCAAAAACTCCGCCTCGGTTTTACAGGAGATGGAGCAAAAAGACCAGATGCGCTAACTACTCTATCTGGAAAGGACAAAGGTTAAACCTCAGATGACAAAAGAGGGGAAAACCCATATTGTCCCGTCCGTCCAAACCGATCATCTTCAGGGTGATATAGGATGATTCACTTGATTACGTTTCAAATATAACCAAACACACTTGATTAAATGACATCACACGCTAAATTTTAAACGTAATATAAAGTCAATCTTCCTTCTTATACAAGGAAACAAGATAGATAATAGAATAAGAAATACATGGAACAAAATTTAAGTAAAAAAGTAATTCACAAATCATAAATCATTTTTTTTCTTTTTCTTTTGAGATAGAGGTATCCTTACCCACAGAGGTACCCGGAAGCAAGATGCAATTTCACCCTCCTTTCGGACACCATCAATGCAGCTCGGACACCCCCTCCCCAAATCCTTCAGTCTTTTTCTCACTTTTCGTCCACCACACCGGTGTGTAACAAAGTGTTGGGTGGTGGCTCAACCCTCCTCACAATGGTTGCAAGCACTGGGTTGCTTGTTGTTCTACCGAGCTCAAGGCTCAGCTCGGCATCTGGAACATGAGAGCCCTCATGCTCCGATTTCCTTGGATTAGTTTGCTCGGTCCCTTGACCGAACCCACTCAGTAGTGAGAGGAGAAGGAGTGACCATCCTGTCACTTGCCACGTCCCTGCTTGCCCTCTCCAGTAGCAGGAGGTGCTGCTCTGCACCTTGTAGCATGGACCCATTCCGCTCTGCCCTTGACCTTCACCGCTATTTTGGTCACCAACAGCACATATTATGGGCCTTTCCACCAGGGAGACAAACAGAGTGCACACCTTGTCCAAGGACTTAATTAGTATTTTTTTTTATCACCAACTTTGAAAAGAGTGAATTGGCTCGTCCGAGGGTTTGGGGAGCCTTTCTGCCACCTGTAAGTGATACCTTTTATAACTTAACTAATAATTTAAATTTAAATAATTAATTAATAGAAAATTCCATCACAGTAACAAATGCCCATATACTAGGGGTGTGACGATTCACTCAGCTCACGATACGATACGATACACGATATTGGGTTCACAATCTCGATACGATACGAGCGTAGCGTCAACTCGTCTCTCCACCGCGGACTCTCTGATCAGCTGTTCACTGACTGCGCTGTGTGTGTGTTTTGATGTGTGTGGAGCTCCGACAGAGAAGCTGCGGCCGTGCATTACAATTGTTTGGTTCAATTTCGGCGAGGGCAGACCAGATTTTACTGAGCATGAGTTGTACCCCGAGAGGCTGCAGCTTCAGCCCCGGAGCCCCATATGTACGTAGTACCTATTATGCTCTGATATCGCGATCCAGTTTTTCGTCTCGACGATGCATATTGTCACATTTTTATAGTGTGATATTTCGTGGCATGATATTTCATCACACCCGTACCATACACATTTTCATACCTTCCCGCAGACTTTACTCTGCAGTGGGCACGGAAGAGTGTTGTGAGGGCAAACGGAGCTTTCCCGTTCGAAAGAAGTATCCAATCAGGCAGATGACAGCCAGAACAGCAACTGCTACTATCACACCTATAATGATTGCCATGTTGTTTGCTGCAGAGATTTGGGTGAGGGCTATGGGTAAAGAGAAAAAGGAACAGAGAATATCTCACGTCAAACCAAAAACCAAAAACCACAATGAACCTCCTTCTTGATGTCACGTGTGTTAGCATCAATTCTCAACTGCTGTGAGAGAGCAGAATGTGAGAGCAAAGAGTGGTTGCACTCACTTTCCAGTAACAGTCATAACCCTGAAGACTGGACAATAAAACTCACCTTGGACATCCAAGTCAAACGTCACGATGACAACCCCTAGGTCGTTTCTGACAGAACAGGTGTACTGCCCTTTATCTGCAGAAGTTACAGCTGTAGCTATAATAATAATAGTTCCTTTGCAGATTGGTGTTTTATGTACGAAACATATGATCATCTTACTGTATAGAGTGCTACAGGAATGAGTCCTAAAACCCAGAAATGAGTTAGCATTTTAGCACTTTTGGTTCCCTCGTCTGGAAGTCAATGGGATTTTAGATAGATTCCTGAAATAAGGTCTGTGGTTAACATAAGCTTACAAGATTTTAACGTTTTGTTCTATGACATAAAATACATCAATAAATACCCCACTCATGAATTTTGAAGCCTTTATGTGTTTAACAGGGCGATGCCTAGGGGTCTCTCATTGCCCTGAAGGGGTTTCTTTCACGACAATGACCCGCTAGCTGTACATTATCCCGCTTCTTACGGCTAATTACTGAAGAAATCAATATTTTGACACAAAAACGGTCCGCCAGAGTCCGACATCAGAACCGCGCCCATAGCAACGGTCTGCTATAAAGAAATAACAGATCTTAGAACGCCGTGATTGACCAATCCGAATCGAGTATTCAACACAGCCGTGTAATAATTCATGGTAATCCATCCAATAGTTGTTGAGACATTTCACTCAAAACCTCAAATGTCAACTTCATGGTGGTGATAGAGGAAAAGTCAGGGGATCACCAAAGTCAGTAGGATTTATCCTTTGGAGATCACGAATGTCTGTACAAAATGTCATGGCAATCCAGCCAATAGTTGTTGAGATATTTTCAGTGTGGACCAAAGCGTAAAGTGTCCAGTGGGCAAGTGGACCTTAAGTGCCTTAGTGCCTTAAACTTGCATTCTTTCGAACAGCCAGCAGGGGGCGACTCCTCTGGTTGCAAAAAGAAGTCTGATTGTATAGAAGTCTATGAGAAAATGACCCTACTTCTCACTTGATTTATTACCTCAGTAAACATTGTAAACATGAGTTATGGTCTCAATCGCTAGTTTCAAGTCTTCTTCAATACAGCATGATGTTCAGTAAATTATGGTCCCATTTAGAGTCAAATAGACCGTAAAGTAGGGTATGCGTTAGTACGTGGCTATCTTATGATTGACAGGTCGCTACCACGGCGTTATCCGGTCTTGGAGTTGTCCGTGTTTTCGTCTTACAACTTTAACCCTTTCACAGTGTGTTTCCAGTTTATGAACAATTTTGGTATTTTGAAATACACTATAAAAGTATAAGAGGGGGACTGTGGAGTCTGGTGATAATTATCTGTGGATTCATCACTACAAGCGACCCCTTTCACTTTCAAGTATTGATGTGATATATTGCTAATAAAAAATATAGATTAGTGCAGCTTTTAGTAACAGATCAAAAAACGTATTCTTTGCAAAAGAGACCAACATGATAATCAAGGGTGTCCAGGTGCATTGATGTTTTCTTGTCAGACTCACATTGGACAATGGCGGTTATGTTTTGTGACATCAACACTGGAGGGAGCTGTGGTCCTTCAGGTCCCAGTTCTAGCTTTGCATCACACCAGTATTGGGCTCCATCATCTTCTTTACTCGGGTTGATGTTCAGAGTGAAGATCTCAGTCACTGGTTTCCTCACTGGATTGTTGGACAGTCGTTGACCCAGTGCTGTCTGTCCTCTGTAGAAGGTCACAATGAGGTTTTCAGCAGGAGCCACATCCTGTACTGTACACTGCAGAGTGTACTGGCGACCCTCAAACATCGGCCCAGTGAGATTAACAAAGCTGATGGACACATTATCAGGAGGCTCTGTGGAGACGAACAGAGAGACAGATACACAATCTAAACTTCTACCCAAGATGTTTTATTACTCATTTAGATTATAAATGTTTAAACCATCACTAGCAACAGTATTTTATTTACTTACGGTAGACAGTAATAGGCAGGTAGGTACAACACTAGTCATTAGTAATATTATAATAATAATGGCAAATGGGAGATGTGCGCCATTCAGTCAGTCTGTCAACCCTCCATGAAACCGTGGTTCCATTTGTTGTCGTGTCTCCCACAGGGCTTTCCACATTAAATGAGTTGCCGAGGCAAGCATGCTGACACACAGAGCAGCTGGCAGAGGCTGGGTCACCAAACTTCACTACCAGTCTGGATGGAGTGAATACGGGTTTATCTGCACAGTTTACATCTGTAACACAGAAAAAGGTTGTGATTTTAAAACAGTTTGATGTAAAATTAGCAATCAGATTCAGATGCGCATGCCAAACATTTCACATTTCACACGCACCAAATGTTAATAAGTGCTATATACTGTATCGTATAACAGTGTATTTATATTTTTCCTAAATAGAATGGCTATCTCTCCTTAAGTACTGGTATGGTATGTTGCACACAATCCAAAAGATATTTTAATTTTACATTGTGTGATTACAACAGTTCAAACCATTTTTTTTAAGATATTGAGTGTCACATTTTCACTTTTAGAACAGTAGTCTAGCAGTGGGTGAGTGAATATAGCCAACTAGCCTACTCCAAATTCAAATGTGCTTAATTTGCAAGACCATATTTATAATATGTACAGTAGGTACTGCCACAGCATGTCCAAAGTTCACAATGGCATACTATTCAGAATGTGAGAAGAGGGATAACAAATGGTTTGTTCATTACTACACCACTATCCACAGAGGCTAATACATATAATGCATCACAACCACATTACTATAGCCTACTACAGTACATATAGTAAACAATAAGGAAAGAAAATCAAACAAATAATTAAAAAAACGAAAGAATATGATATGACAAGATTTTTTAATAGTTGAAGCAATAACTGCCATCTTTCACCACATCTGATTAGATAGATAGATAGATAGATAGATAGATAGATAGATAGATAGATAGATGTACTTCATTGATCCCAAATTGGGAAATTATTGTGTTACAGCAGCAGGTTATCTAGGCAATGCACCTGAACAGTAAATAAAATGTACATATCAACACTAGAGAAATATATCTATAGAATACACAATATAAAGAGCATTGGAATACACTATAAATATACCAGATTACTACAACTAGCATAACAAAATCAACATAGAATAACCTACTATATATACATTAGCAAAGTGTGCAAGTTACAATGTTTGTTCTTAAATAAAAAATAACTGAGGTTGTGCAAATGTAGATGTGTTTAATTCAACAGCAAGAACAGAATGGAGTTTGGTTGGGACAGAAACTATAAAGCTTAGAGGTCTCTGTTAGACACATGTGAGGTGTTGTAGAGGGTTATTGGACAGGAAAGAGTTACTCTAGCGGTCCTTGTGATAAATAGGCTACAAGTGCTGTGAACATTAAACATAACATTAATAACAACAACTATAAGCTGTTATATATGATGGCATCTATGTAAAAACGCCTCACTAACAATAAGAGTTATCACTAAGGCAGATAATAACCACTTTTATAGACAGACTAGTCAGAAAAACTTACCACAACTGGACACTTGGAAGTCCTGCAGACAATTCATCAAAGAAACCACCAACAATATGTAACAGAAAAACATTGTATCCAGTAGGTCTTGTAGCCAAATGATATGTCCGGTAATAAAAAGCCCCAAAGCCCTATCAAACAAGAGTGTGACTGAAATTGAAGTAAAAGATTCTTATAATACTTGACTCTGGCACAAGCAAGACGCAGGGCGTGCCTGAGGAGTTATCTGTAGCCTACAGTACCTTAAAAACAGAAACCAAAATAAGGTGGCAGCTGGTTGGAGAAGATCACTAGATAACAACCTACTTGCTCTTGGCTATATCGCATGTTATTTCCAGTAAATATAAAAAATAAAACGTGTGTTTTCTGATAAAAAAAAAAAAGTACGAACGTAGGAAGATAACAGGTACTACTAACCCATCTTTGAGGTGGTGACGTCTCCAGCTCCAGCCTGATCTGGAGCTCACAGCTGATATGTTCCTGGGTTGTTTACATGATGTAACAGAAGTGCAAAGATACACTTAATAAAGGCTATATGACGTGAAAGAAATGCCCCCCATGTCAAAGCTGATTGCCCGTCCGCCCCTAACACTCTGGCGCCGACCCTGTGCTGGGCACTGATGATGCAATAGAACGATCAATTGGCTTTCACTTCTTAGCAATATACGCTCTTTGGTACAATAGTTGTATTTTTTTTTTAACTAAGCAACCAACCGCAGAATTGTGATGTGATATGGGTTTTCAGGCGTGTTTGTGTGGACAGAGATCATTTCTAAAACGGTGCTAAAAGGCTTGTTTGTCCTTAATCTCTGATGATGTATCATGGTCATTTTATGATTCCCTACAGTAAATATATTACAAATGAGGAAACCAGATTGATTGGTGTTCACCATACAGGCTTCTGATAGTTTATGGGCTGTCTGTCCCCAAGCAGACTGGAGATGGCGCTGTTGACCGCAGTAGGACAACAGATGCAGGCAGATCGTTTGATCTGTAAATGGTAAGTGCATGTGATGGCATGATAGACTATATTCAAATAAAATATGACATTTGGATGATTTTTTTTGTCAAAAGTTTTTGATACCTGGCTTTTTCTATGGTGTTCCTCAAGGTCTTGGTGTCTTAATGTGGTATTTTGGAGGGATTATTGATCATCTTTATCAATTCTCAAGTGGTAAAAAATGGTTAAATTTAGCACCAAATCTGTGTAACAAATGGTATCAACCCAAAACTTGCTTATGAGACATAACAGAGCATGGGAATGGTCATCATATACCTCTATCATAATGTTCTAAGCCCTTATCCACTTTCACAATTTATTTTAATTAATTCATCGATTAATTCATTAATTAATTCATGTTTATTTCTGATTTATGACTAGAGCAACTCGCAAATTAATCTTCAGGTTCCCAGCTTTCAGATGATGTACACCACTTCTATGTGACATCTACTGTTGACCGGCTATCTCCCCCTAAAGACTCCTTGTACCCTCCTAAAAAGTTAGTTAGTTCATCAGAAGTTTATCTAATATTAGTGTTCGAAAATAAAGTTTCTCATGCCCTTTTTCCTCTTCTCATCTCCTCCAAGTTTCTTCCTCATAGGAGAGGAGATGTGGTAATGGACGGGAGGAAAAGAGTAGGAGTGAAACATTTCTGGGATGTATTTACTCGCAGTGGAGTTCTCCGTAAAAGCCTCAGAGATCAAAAAGAGATCTGAAAGAGTCAGAGTTAGCCTAACGATGAAGAATCTCATAAACAGGAAATCTATAATTACGTATAACAGTTCCATCAGTACTGTTGGGGTTTGCTGTAGGCTACTTGCCATTTTGTCTGACTGTACAACTTAGTGAGAACACTTTCAATCTTTCAGGCAAGGTCAGACATTGGATTACAGGAATCTAAGGCCAATCTGTGACTGTAATACCTCCATTTAATATTCTTCTATGTATTTGCAACTACTTTAAATACAATAGAATATCAATAAAAGTGTCTGGGATGCATCTCATTGCAAAAAGTGATCATTTATTTACAATTTTTAAAATAAACATGGTCAAAGCTTATACAGTATTTCCTTATTGGAGTTCCAGTGCGCAGTTCATTATTATACAGTTGTTGCTTACATGAATTCCTCTTTTTCAGTGTCACTAAGCGAGCGCATTATTACAACACACACACATACACACAAATATAGCCACACGAAGAATGCATGCACACGGAAACTGTTGCTCTAGCTGCGGTCAGGCACAAGCTTTCAGTGGTTTGACACAGCTGTGAAGTTCAATGTGAGCATTTTCACACAGTATTTAAGCTTTATATATACAGTACATCTCTGAAGACTAAGTTATGAAGTCCTTTGTAGTAACACAACCGAAATACAACAGAGAGAAATAGTAAAGCAGCATATTTAACAGCTGTATTGGATGTTTCAGTAAAATGTGGCCAAATAACCACCACATAATATCGACTTGTTAACATGAACCTATAGTTCCCCATTTCCCTTGGCAAACCCTCGACGATGTATGTTGTCACGTTTTTATAGTGCGATATTTCGTGGCATGATATTTCATCACACCCCTACCATACACATTTTCATACCTTCCCGTAGACTTTACTCCGCAGTGGGCACGGAAGAGTGTCGTGAGGGCAAACGGAGCTTTCCCGTTCGAAAGAAGTATCCAATCAGGCAGATGACAGCCAGAACAGCAACTGCTACTATCACACCTATAATGACTGCCGTGTTGTTTCCTTCAGAGACTTGGGTGAGGGGGATGGGTAAAGAGAAAAAGGAACAGAGAATATCTCACGTCAAACCAAAAACCACAATGAACATCCTTCTTGATGTCACGTGTGTTAGCATCAATTCTCAACTGCTGTGAGAGAGCAGCATGTGAAAGCAAAGAGTGGTTGCACTAACTTTCCAGTAACAGTCATAACCCTGAAGACTGGACAGTAAAACTCACCTTGGACATCCACGTCAAACTTCACAGTGACAGCCCCTAGGTAGTTTCTGACAGAACAGGTGTACAGCCCTTTATCCGCAGAAGTTACAGAGTCGATGGTGAGAACGCTGCTCTCGGAGGGGGGTGGGATGTTTGATGGGAGTTCCCAGGTGTACGAGGGGCTGGGGTTTCCCACAGCCGAGCAATTCAGATGTAGAGGGTTTCCTTCCGGTAAGGTGATTGGATCTGGATGTAATGACCCCTCTAGATGAGGCACATCTGTGTGTTGATTGAGGAAGAAATACAACACATCATTACAGTAACATGGGAACAATTTTTTTAAATTTAAACTGAAAGTCCATTGATGTAGATATAAGACACATTGTGTAGAGAAGTGGTGGAAAGTACCGTCCTAACAGGCTGTTGTACTCCACTTTCAGTTTCTGCTACTACTCCAAAACATAGAGGAAAATATTTCATCTTTTAATCCACCACCTTTATTTACAGAAACAGCTGTAGCTATAATAATAATAGTTCCTTTGCAGATTGGTGTTTTATGTACGAAACATATGATCATCTTACTGTATAGAGTGCTACAGGAATGAGTCCTAAAACCCAGCAATGAGTTAGCATTTTAGCACTTTTGGTTCCCTCGTCTGGAAGTCAATGGGATTTTAGATAGATTCCTGAAATAAGGTCTGTGGTTAACACAAGCTTACAAGATTTTAACATTTTGTTCTATGACATAAAATGCATCAATAAATACCCCACTCATGCATTTTGAAGCCTTTATGTGTCTTATAAAAGGCGGTTGCTAACAAGTGGCTAAATGAGACTACTAAACGCCGACTCGTCCGCCTTTACAGCCTCGTTGTGTATACTCACGCTCATGTGACTGTGGTGTTGTTTGTTTACAGCCTAATGTTAGCTTTGTACCTCTGGCGATTGCATTCACACTTCACAAATCATAAAAGTGGTGTTCATTAGTAAAGATTATCTTGCTGAACAAAACATGTACGTATCATAAACGTTTCCCACAGAGCTTATTTTCTGCAATAATCCCAAACCCAATGGAAATAGCCCATTGGCTTTTTGTCGAGGGAACCAGAGTGATGCTAACTTCCTGGTTGGCTTACAAAAATACGTCATCCCTGGAGCTCTCTTAGATACTGTAACGAGCTGGAGTGACCTGTTAAA
The DNA here is from genome assembly GCF_043250625.1 of Sebastes fasciatus. Classification (NCBI taxonomy): domain Eukaryota; kingdom Metazoa; phylum Chordata; class Actinopteri; order Perciformes; family Sebastidae; genus Sebastes; species Sebastes fasciatus. The sequence goes on along the minus strand of NC_133797.1, from coordinate 24,139,216 downwards.
AGTTACTGTTATGTGTCTCACTGTGTTCAGAGAAGTTAAAGTCACTGAGCTCAGGGGGCGACTCCTCTGGTTGCAAAAAGAAGTCTGATTGTATAGAAGTCTATGAGAAAATGACCCTACTTCTCACTTGATTTATTACCTCAGTAAACATTGTAAACATCAGTTTATGATTTCAATCGCTAGTTTTAAGTCTTCTTCAATACAGCATGATGTTCATTTAGTAAATGATGGTCCCATTTAGAGTCAAATAGACCATAAAGGAGGGTATGCTTTAGGACGTGGCTACCTTGTGATTGACAGGTCACTACCAGCGTCGGCGTTAGGGGCGAGCCAAGGGGGTCCAGGCCTGTCCAAAAAGGTCACTGTGCCCCCTCAGCTGAATTCTCTCCTGACAAAAAACTAAACTGAAATAACAGCTAAGCTATTAGTAAAATTAAGTCATTCAGTTTGGTAATGGAAGGACTTAACACTGCAATGCAAAATAAAGCACAAAACAGTGATAGTTTTGCATTTAGGAAACAACCAGGACATGTACTTGGGCTTGATTACATTGTTTTTTATTGGAGTGTCCTAACTGGCTGCGAGCGACAAGCGACCCCTTTCACTTTCAAGTATTGAAGTGATATATTACTAATAAAAAATATAGACTACTGCAGCTTTTAGTAACAGATCAAAAAATACGTATTCTTTGCAAAAGAGACCAACATGATAACGAAGGGTGTCCAGGTGCATTGATGTTTTCTTGTCAGACTTACATTGGACAATGGCGGTGATGTTTTGTGACATCACCACTGGAGGGAGCTGTGGTCCTTCTGGTCCCAGTTCTAGCTTTGCATCACACCAGTATTGGGCTCCATCATCTTCTTTACTCGTGGTGATGTTCAGAGTGAAGGTCTCATTCACTGGTTCCCTCACTGGATTGTTGGACAGTCGTTGACCCAGTGCTGTCTGTCCTCTGTAGAAGGTTACTATGAGGTTTTGAACAGGAACCACATCCTGTACTGTACACTGCAGAGTGTACTGGTGACCCTCAAACATCGGCCCAGTGAGATCAACAAAATCGATGGACACATTATCAGGAGGCTCTGTGGAGACGAACAGAGAGACAGATACACAATCTAAACTTCTACCCAAGATGTTTTATTACTCATTTAGATTATAAATGTTTAAACCATCACTAGCAACAGTATTTTGTTTACTTACGGTAGACAGTAATAGGCAGTTTGGTACAACACTGGTCATTAGTAGTATCATCATTATAATAGCAAATGGGAGATATGCGCCATTCAGTCAGTCTGTCAACCCTCCATGAAACCGTGGTTCCATTTGTTGTCGAGTCTCCCAAAGGGCTTTCCACATTAAATAAGTTGCCGAGGCAAGCATGCTGACACACAGAGCAGCTGGCAGAGGCTGGGTCACCAAACTTCACTACCAGTCTGGATGGAGTGAATACGGGTTTATCTGCACAGTTTTCATCTGTAACACAGAAAAAGGTTGTGATTTTAAAACAGTTTGATGTAAAATTAGCAATCAGATTCAGATGCGCATGTCAAACATTTCACATTTCACACACACCAAATGTCAATAAGTACTATATACTGTATCGTATAACAGTGTTTTTGTTTGTTTACTCAATGTATTTATATTTTTCCTAAATAGAATGGCTATCTCTCCTTAAGTACTGGTATGGTATGTTGCACACACTCCAAAAGATATTTTAATTTTACATTACTTAGTTATGTTTTTTGAATCAACATATATTTGCAGTTCTAGTCAATCACTGAATAAATCAATATGATTATAGGTTAACTTAATTAATACTATGGTCTGTGGTTATTCTCCTGTGATTACAACAGTTCAAACCATTTTTTTTAAGATATTGAATGTCACATTTTCACTTTTAGAACAGTAGTCTAGCAGTGGGTGAGTGAATATAGCCAACTAGCCTACTCCAAATTCAAATGTGCTTAATTTGCAAGACCATATTTATAATATGTACAGTAGGTACTGCCACAGCATGTCCAAAGTTCACAATGGCATAATATTCAGAATGTGAGAAAAGAGGGATAACAAATGGTTTGTTCATTACTACACCACTATCCACAGAGGCTAATACATATAATGCATCACAACCACATTACTATAGCCTACTACAGTACATATAGTAAACAATAAGGAAAGAAAATCAAACAAATAATTAAAAAACGAAAGAATATGATATGACAAGATTTTTTAATAGTTGAAGCAATAACTGCCATCTTTCACCACATCTGATTAGATGGATAGATAGATAGATAGATAGATAGATAGATAGATAGATAGATAGATAGATGTACTTTATTGATCCCAAATTGGGAAATTATTGTGTTACAGCAGCAGGTTATCTAGGCAATGCACCTGAACAGTAAATAAAATGTATATATCAACACTAGAGAAATATATCTATAGAATACACAATATAAAGAACATTGGAATACACTATAAATATACCAGATTACTACAACTAGCATAACAAAATCAACATAGAATAACCTACTATATATACATTAGCAAAGTGTGCAAGTTACAATGTTTGTTCTTAAATAAAAAATAACTGAGGTTGTGCAAATGTAGATGTGTTTAATTCAACAGCAAGAACAGAATGGAGTTTGGTTGAAACAGAAACTATAAAGCTGAGAGGTCTCTGTTAGACACATGTGAGGTGACACATGTAATTGCTTTGGACCGGAAATAGTTACTCTAGCGATCCTTGTGATAAATAGGCTACAAGTGCTGTGAACATTAAACATAACATTAATAACAACAACTATAAGCTATGTTATATATGATGGCATCTATGTAAAAACGCCTCACTAACAATAAGAGTTATCACTAAGGCAGATAATAACCACTTCTATAGACAGACTAGTCAGAAAAACTTACCACAACTGGAAACTCGGAAGTCCTGCAGACAATTCATCAAAGAAACCACCAACAATATATAACAGAAAAACATTGTATCCAGTAGGTCTTGTAGCCAAATGATATGTCCGGTAATAAAAAGCCCCAAAGCCCTAGCAAACAAGAGTGTGACTGAAATTGAAAGTAAAATATTCTTATAATACTGCGCACATTTTGATCCTGGCACAAACAAGACGCAGGGCGTGCCTGGTGAGTTATCTGCAGCCTACAGTACTTCCTCGTTTCAAAACAGAAACCAAAATGGTCTGGGTATCATCGGATAATCCGTTATTCCTTTTGAATTCAAAAACGAAAAAACGATTTTTTATTTATTCGTTTTAAACCGAAAAATGAGACACGGTGTTAGTTTATAACCTGTTTTTGTGGACATAACAGCATGTGTATGCGTGCGTGCGCGCCTGTGCGCATAAGTGGCAGTATGTATACACCTCTCTGTCAGTTTATTTCTTTCATAAAACATGATAATGTTAAAGATACACTTAATAAAGGCTATATGAGCTGAAAAAAAATGCCTCCCCTGTCAAAGCTGATTGCCCGTCCGCCCCTAACACTCTGGCGCCGACCCTGTAAAGTCGACTCCCTTATTTTCCCTGGAAGAAGAGAGACAGAGCTGGGAGACACTCCTGTCTCTCTCGTAGCCTACCAGCCTACTGAAGGTTTCCCCTGTTACGTCATTGTTAAAACATGGTGTGGCTAAGTAAGCGAAATTGAGAGGATGATAGATACTCATCATGACCCTGAGTCAACTCATCATAGTAGACTATATATAGTCTACTATGATGATATACATACCAGTAATCTGCACACAAGCACCGGAGCTGGATATTTAGGGTGACCTTTTTTTTTTATTGGTGGGCTTTGGTGGAGGAATTTCAATCCGGAAACAGACATCCCTGATCTCCTTCCTGCAAGCAGTTCCTCCCTTTGGGGGAAAAGTCATTCTCAGATTCTGCTTTCAAATGCTCAGATCGCACAACTTTTGGTAAACTTTTACCCTCTCCCATATATATATATATATCAATTTCAACTCCTTCCCTTCATACTCCAGATTCCCAACTGTTTTCTCATTTTTAACTTCACATATTTTTAGTCCTCTCTGACCTCTGACCCCCCTCCCCCACAACATGCTTGGCAGGACTCCCTATCAGTGGGCCAGATATTTTAATGGCACTTGGTGTTAGGATAAGTGCAGCAGAGCCACACAACTGGAATAGAAAACCATCAGGGAACTGTGATGTTTTTATAACTTTTTTCAACATACTTTTCTATGACTTTTTTCGACATACTATACAATGACTTTATTTCGACATACTATGCTATGACTTTTTTATGACTTTTTTCAAAAAGAAAGAAAAATATATTTTAGCCACCTAAAAAAACAACTTGATTACACAGATGAATGTGCATTACAGGAAGAAGTCAGGAGATTACGCTGCCCATTCTGTAAATTAACTTTTTATTCTATAGAATTAGTCGTTGGAATGGAGCCTGCTGATTCTGAGGTATCATAATGGTCCCTTCTAAAATCCTGTCGTCACCTCTGTGCAGAAGCAGAAGTTTCACACAGAACCAGATAGTCAGGAGAGAAACCTGCACCTTAGATATCAAGATTAAAAAATCCTCATACTGAAAAGCAAAGATGCCTGTGTATAACGAGCTCCGTCTGGAGCAACAGCTTTGTGACGCGGTGATCAGAGTGGACAACGTTGAATTTCACATGCACAAGATCATCCTCTGCAACTGCAGCTCATACTTCAAGTGAGTTGGTTTGTGGGTTGGCCACTAATTTCTTTAACGCATTAACACAATCGATCTTTCGGAGATTGTAGCGGGCTCAGTTTTAAAGCTATAGAGGGAAGATAATGGCATCATATGAAAGCTAAGGAATCAATTGGTACCAACCATGTCATACTAGCTTGTAGTGAAGGAGGTTAAATAACGCTCCAAATGTGTATGTATATTTTGTCAGGCAAAAACTGGCATGGCCATTTTCAAAGGGGTCCCTTGACCTCTGACCTCAAGATATCTGAAGTGTCATTTTCGCTCATGTATTTGAACAATTCTGCATACTGGGGCCTAAATAGTCTTGGAATCACATACATTGGGTATGACTGTAAAGCTGAGACTCTTGTGGATTAAATGAGCCCAACTGTATTCATGTGTGATGATGTTAGTCTCCATAGTAACCATTTCCTTGTAGTGAGATCATTTTTTAAAACTTAACCTCAACCCTTAACCCTGTGCTGGGCGCTGATGTTGCAATAGAACGATCAATTGGCATTCACTTCTTGCAGAATTCTCCGCAGAATTGTGATGTGATATGGGTTTTCAGGCGTGTTTGTGTGGACAGAGATCATTTCTAAAACGGTGCTAAAAGGCTTGTTTGTCCTTAATCTCTGATGATGTATCATGGTCATTTTATGATTCCCTACAGTAAATATATTACAAATGAGGAAACCAGATTGATTGGTGTTCACCATACAGGCTTCTGATAGTTTATGGGCTGTCTGTCCCCAAGCAGACTGGAGATGGCGCTGTTGACCGCAGTAGGACAACAGATGCAGGCAGAATGTTTGATCTGTAAATGGTAAGTGCATGTGACGGCATGATAGACTATATTCAAATAAAATATGACATTTGGATGATTTTTTTTTTTTAGATGTTTGAGTTTTATATGTCAGAGGTGTAAGCCAGCGTCTCAGAATCAGATCTTGGCAGCTTCTCATTCAGTCTGTAGTTGTGTTACACTCATAAAACCAGATGACTCGGTGGCTGTTTAGTCAACTGATCTGTCAAGATGCTGACTTCACTCACAAAGGTGTGAAAAGGAGGAAGACCTAAGGACACAGCTGCCAACTGTAACGACATATAACAATTTGTGCTGCTGTTGAAATGGAACCACAAGAGTATCAATATTTAGGTGTTAAAATGCCATCATGTGAGAGCTTTCTTTTAAGATGATTAATACACTACAGGAGTATTTTATTTATTTACTTTTTTCTTTTCCTATCTTATTTATCAATTTTCTATTTCCTTTAACTCTCGACTTACTTTTTCTGTTACTATTAAGGTGTATTAAAGATATTTTCTCTGTATTGTCTATAATTTAACTTTATTTATTCATAATTTAGAATATATTTTCTGTGTTCAGCTGTGGTTGCTTGTGTGTTTGTTTTTTAGGTGAGTCGATGGATGTGTTGGGAGTGTTGCTGGACAAAACAGTCTTTTTAATGTTACTTCAGTTACTGTTTAATTCATTATTGATAACCAATAAAAAATACCCTTGAAAGAATACACTACAGGAGTAAATTGGTGACTGGTATTGAGTCAGCTGATTCTAACAACATTAATTCAGTCAAGTGTCTGCAATGTAAAATCAGATTGAGGTAAGCCTAAAAGACACCGTATTCTGTCCATATTTTGTCCACTTGGTTGCACAAAAGCAGTTTAAAATTGAAAAAGAAAAAGTGCTTTTGTCTGAATATTTCAAATTTTGTACTCCAGTTTCTTTTTTCTTTTTTTTTAAATCACATGATGGTTTAGTCCAAATGCTATTAAATATGTATATATGTTAGGGCTGTCAAAGTTAACGCAACAACGCATTAGCGCAATTCGATCTTTCGGAGGTTGTACCGGGCTCAGTTTTAAAAGGTAGAGTGAAGATACTGAGGTTTTCTGGATAATATTTGTCATTGTGTTGTGTCGTTAATTGATTTCCTGTAATAAATATATACATATATTTGAATAAAGCAAGTATATTTGCCCACTCCTATGTTGTGACAAATCTCCCTTTAAGGTACATTATGAACAGATAAAAACTGTGATTAATTTCCAATTAACTATGGACAATCACGCGATCAATCGCGATCAAACATTTGAATCGATTGACAGCCCTAGTATATCTACATTATGTTGCATGTATGAAGCATTACTTGCACACTGTTGGACTTGTCCACATCCATTGTTAACTAACAAGGATTGTTCTTTCTTCTCTTATGAATCTTCTTCCTCTTCATCATCACCCTCCCCTGAATCAGGGACCCAAAGTCCAGAGTCAATACACCTCCTGAGGTGGTATTTTCCTTCCTGCAGAGAGAAACACGGTGAGTTCAAGACACAATGAATAAAAAGAACAAACAGATGAAAGACACCTTCTGGACTTCTTTAGGTTACGTTTAGTGACTTTTGGGCGAGGCTCAATTACAAACACACTCACCTCAAGGTCCAGTTTGTTAATAGCTTCGTGCAGCATCTCAATGTTCTTCTCATCGTAGCTCTTCTGTATTTCCTACAATACAAAACACAAAACAGTCTAACATGGTCCAATAAACAGACTGTACTGAAATGACCACTGCCGATTGATGTCTCAGCACTGAAATCGAGTGAGTTTAGTGGGAAAATGCTTTCATAGTCACATTTGAAATTCACTTTTACACAAACCCTGAATCCATAACTTCACATTCATGTTGCAGTACTCACTTTTTTCCCCAAATTTACTGATTTTGAATCCTTTATTACAATCTTAATGTCGCTAAGGAAAAGATGAAAAATGGCGTGTAATCTCAGGAAAGTATATAATGCTGTTTACCTTGCAAACAAAGAGCTCATGCCTGACTGGTGGAGTCCATTCTGCTGAGCTGTGTATTGACGTCCCTGATTATCCAAATGGCAACACGGTTCATATCAATAGACTGCTCAAACACTGACTTCAAAGTCTACAAACACCGGTTTTGAAATCTGTGGAAAAAAATGTAGTCTTTCGCACCGACTACACGACCGTCAAAGTAAAAAGATCTTTTTTTAAATAGCTCAAGTCAGGAGGCATTAACAGGAAGTGAACTTTATGTGGAGGAAAACCAAATCATCTCAAAACAGAATATAAAAGAAAAAGAAAGAAAACGTAGAAAGCAGGGAAGTAGTTTGGCACGAATCTCAATATCTTAGTATAAACAACATACAGTACCTTTACACCATGCACACAATTAAACAATACTGTAAACAAAGTCAACATTATAAGTTTTTCCAATACTCATGAATTAAAAAAATGAACAACACAATAATTTGTAGCCGTGTGGCTAATGCTAGCTTGTTATGGATGAACTGATCTGCAGTATCGACTTTTCTGGCTTGTAGCTTCAGCTGCTAAAGCAAAACAAGGTGGTCATTGATGCGGAGTGTAAACTGGATGAAATGGGAGACGCTCTAACAGGCCTGATGTTTTCCCTCTCAGCCTCGAGGGATGTAGAGCAGGCCAAACAACCACTTTTTTAGTTGCAGTGTAAGGTTATATCAAATATCGCTGACGAAAGTATGTAAGTTATCACAGAGACAGCTTAAGTGGGCAGAAAAGTTGACTCCTAATGTGTTTGACAACGCTCTTGTTCACCACCAGTTTGTTGCCTTCCATTAATAGTTAGTTATTCCACATGTAAACAAACAACGTCGACTGACCACTGTGGCAAATTTCTCCCTAAAGAAATACTCACAACTTTGCGTATTCTTGCCTGTGTGTGAGAATGGTTTACCTTTGGTAGTGTTTCATAGACCTCTACAGGGTCTAAACCACCAGGGCCCAGTCTCTTCTGCTTCTCTTCTTCCTCTAGCTCCTTCATGGCGCCCTCCGTACGAATCCGCGCACAGCTGCGGATCCGCTCCTTCAGCAGCTCCAGCTCATGGTCAAACGCGTCTTGGTACGGCTTGTCTGCAATCTGACATGGACACGAAAACACATACAGTAAATGGACAAATTCCCACAAACAGTAGGGGTGTAAGAAAATATCGATACACACGCGTATCGCGATATTATGATGTGTGATACTGTATCGATTCTCTAAAACACTGTTTCTTATTAACTCCTTAATATCTGACGGCCTGTTATTTGATCTTTCGGAGGTTGTAGTGGGCTCAGTTTTAAAGCTAGAGTGAAGGTACTGAACATGATCATATGAAACTAGAAAACCTAAAGAAACCATCGGTACCAACGATGTCATACTAGCTTGTCAGGAAGGAGGCAAAATAACGCTCCAAATTTGGGCAAGATTTTGGTGAGGAAAAATTGGCATGGCCATTTTCACACGGGTCCCTTGACCTCTGACCTCAAGATATGTGAATGAAAATGGGTTCTATGGGTACCCACGAGTCTCCCCTTTACAGACATGCCCACTTTATGATAATCACATGCAGTTTAAGGCAAAAAATGTCGTTTGCATGCAATAAACATTTGTTGTTTTTTGCTTATTTTAAAATTCCTGGTGTGTTCTTTATACTATAACAGTTTTCCTAAAATAAAATAAAAAAAAAATCTCAATCATCATCATGAATTATTACCCCAGTATCATTATACGTATCGTATCGCCAGATTCTTGCCAATACGTCAACAAAAATAACTTTCCCTGTGGAAAGTGACGACACAGACAAAGATGTTTTGTTAACTACAGACCTTGATCTTTGAAAAGAATTGTCTGAAGCAGCCTCTCGCGTCGACCTTAAGCGTCCGAGCCAAATCCAAGATGAACTGCATGACGATGGCCTGGTGAGCCATCTGCTCCATCAGCGCATGTTTCTACAAGTACAGAGAGAATATACAATGCTTTACCTGGCTGAATCATTTTGGGCTTTTTTTACCCAGAGGATGAATGCACACTTTTATCACAAGAACTCACCTCATCTATCTCAAAGTCAATACAGATGACAACAAGGCAATTAGCCGTCTCTTCGCACACCAGATGTGGGTTGTCTGATAGATACTTCTGACTGTCGTCCCAGCGCCGCATCAAACCTGGTGCACACAAATACACATCCAGCATAATTCTACATTCAAACTGAGCTCCAATGGTTGTGTTGTCGACACAGGAAGTCAAATATTTTCTGCATTGCTTGGTGACTTACAATAAAAATGGATATACCCTTTTCAGAAATGACATTATACTAAATCACTAAAGTACCCCTTTAAAAACATCATCTTAAGTCACAAATTATTCATTTGTAGCTATCAGACTTCCAAAGTCATAAATATCCCATCATACACTGTAGTAAACAGGTTCCCCACTTGAGGGCATCATACACCACAAAAATAAACATGTTTAACCACTTGAACCCTGAAGTTCCCACCAATTTCTATATATTTGGGTCATCCCTGTTATGCAGCAACATTTCTGTCCCCATGAATTACTTCCTCATATTTTCTTTAAAATGTGTAAAATATTCATAACAAATGGCTTAAATTATAGATTAATGTCTCTAATTACTCACAGAGCTATGGCTAACTTAGCTCCATCTTTTCCACCCTGTTAGGTCTATATACCAATATAAACCTGTCTATCCATAAGGATTATTTTTTGAGTGCCTGAGATTAGAAAAGACGAAAAAAAACATCTTTTTTTTTCAAAAGTCACGAGGCTGAAATGTTGCTGCATAACGGGAATGACCCATTTATCCTTGTGTCCAAAACTGTTCGGTGTTGACTATTGTGTTTCCCATATGCCCTACACTGTAGAGCATATGGGAAACACAATACTGTGGAGTCTACAGTATATATGGTGACTTAAGTATCCCACAATGCAACATAAAAAGCAGTATATAATCTATGCACACTAACCAAGAGCTAACTACCACTATAAATTAAATACAAAGAATAGAAAAAAGGGAATTTGAATGATTGGAACAGCCCAAGTAGTGACCAAATTATTTTTCTGATTTTGCCCTAATCGGCATACAATTCTCTATATACTGAGAGGGAAACACACAGCCCATATGTTTGTAGTGTTTGAAAATCTTGGGACCAGAGGATCAAATAAAGTGTTTTAAACAGCAACATGAAAGAACACATTTGAAAGAAAGGGACAATGTGTGGGAGCAGGAAGGCAAAGACAACAAACACTCAGTCACATCACACATCAATACAAATAGCATACCAAAGTGTTTGATTTCCTTTGCATACTTCTCCACAAACGTCTTGTGCTTCTCCACCTTTTCCGCCTCCGTTTCCTCCTTTGTTACAGGTTTGATGTTGAGTATACTCTAGAAAACAAGATAAAGCAAACTGATAAATCCAGGATACAGACAAGACACACTAAATCTTGTGGCCCTGCTGACGCCATGCCTTACCTTGCTGAAACCTTCTTTGCTGATAGTGTCAACATCCCAGGGCTGTTTCTTTTCTTCTCGCCTGTGTTGTTCGATCATTTTCTCAAACGACTTTTCATCCTTCTTCAGTTTTCTCACCTCGGCCTGGACTTTCTTCAGCTGGGCCTCTCTGTCCTCATCCTCCTCTCCCTCTTTCCTTCCTTCTTCCAGCTCCTTAAGTCGTCCCTGGGCTTCCTCTAATAGCCTCTTGCATTCTAATACGTTATTCTCCAGATCTTCCCCTTTCTGCTGAAACTCGGTCATCCTCTCCAGCCGGGCCTGATTTGGCAGGCCAGAGAAGATGAGAGTAAATGAAGAAGAAACAGAAGACACAGATGGTAGGAATTGAGGACAGGATGAAGGGGATCAGGTGAGATGAGTATGAGAAAAATAAAGTTGTTTTTTTAACGTTACAGTATGTAAACACTTTCTAGTAGAAACACAAAATACAAGTATGAACCTGAAAATGAGCATAATATGTCCCCTTTAAGAAATACTGGAATAAAAACAGACAAGGAGGATGGGTTAGGGTTAGGGTTAGGGTTAGAGACTACAAGTCACGTTCACTTAACTACTGTAGTCATGTGACAGCTCAACACAAGCTAAGCTCATTATTTACACAGAACCACCAGAGCCATACAAACGAGCTTGACCAATGCAGCTAGCAGCCATACTGTTACTAGTTCCATAATTAGCTTATTTAATTTCAAGTAACTTGTGATTTTACACTTCACAATTTGATGCTAAGGGAGTTGGGTTAGGGCCCCCTAAGGTTTCTCTCCTTTCCCTTTTTCTGTAAATCCCTTTTGTAACTTTAGTTTTTTAAAAAGTGCTATACACATAGGCTAGAGCAGGGGTCAGCAACCTTTACTATCAAAAGAGCCATTTTAGGCCAAATTAAATCAAAAGAAATCTGTCTGGAGCCGCAAAACATTTAAGCATTGTGATGAAGGTAACACAGTTTATAGTCTAAGTATATAGTATATATGTCTAATGCAGTGAGGGCTAAAGTGCAAATGTACTACCGAGTATGAGGGCCACATTGAGGGAAAAAAATCTGAGATTTCCAGAATAAAGTCATAACTTTATGAGAAAAAAGTCCTAACTTTATGAGAATAAAGTCCTAACTTTACGAGAAAAAAAGTAGTAATATTACAAGAATAAAGTCATAACTTTACGAGAATAAAGTCATAATTTTACGAGAAAAGTCATAACTTTACGAGAATAAAGTCATGACTTTACGAGAATAAAGTCATAACTTTACGAGAAAAAAAGTAGTAATTTACGAGAATTAAGTCATAGCTTTACGAGAATAAAGTCATAACTTTACGAGAAAGAAAGTCGTAATATAACGAGAAAAAAGTCATAACTTTACGAGAATAAAGTCATGACTTTACGAGAATAAAGTCATAACTTTACGAGAAAAAAAGTAGTAATTTACGAGAATTAAGTCATAGCTTTACGAGAATAAAGTCATAACTTTACGAGAAAGAAAGTCGTAATATAACGAGAATAAAGTCATAACTTTACGAGAATAAAGTCATAACTTTATGAAAAAAAAGTCGTAATATTACGAGAATGAAGTCATAACTTTACGTGAAAAAAGTAGTAATATTACGAGAATAAAGTCATAACTTTACGAGAATAAAGTCGTAACTTTACGAGAATAAAGTCCTAACTTTATGAGAATAAAGTCCTAACTTTACGAGAAAAAAAGTAGTAATATTACAAGAATAAAGTCATAACTTTACGAGAATAAAGTCATAATTTTACGAGAAAAGTCATAACTTTACGAGAATAAAGTCATAACTTTACGAGAATAAAGTCATAACTTTACGAGAAAAAAAGTAGTAATTTACGAGAATTAAGTCATAGCTTTACGAGAATAAAGTCATAACTTTACGAGAAAGAAAGTCGTAATATAACGAGAATAAAGTCATAATATTACGAGAATAAAGTCATAACTTTATGAGAATAAAGTCATAACTTTATGAAAAAAAAGTCGTAATATTACGAGAATAAAGTCGTAACTTTACGAGAATAAAGTCATAACTTTACGAGAATAAAGTCATGACTTTACGAGAATAAAGTCATAACTTTACGAGAAAAAAAGTAGTAATTTACGAGAATTAAGTCATAGCTTTACGAGAATAAAGTCATAACTTTACGAGAAAGAAAGTCGTAATATAACGAGAATAAAGTCATAACTTTACGAGAATAAAGTCATAACTTTATGAAAAAAAAGTCGTAACATTACGAGAATAAAGTCATAATATTACGAGAATAAAGTCATAACTTTATGAAAAAAGTCGTAATATTACGAGAATGAAGTCATAACTTTACGTGAAAAAAGTAGTAATATTACGAGAATAAAGTCATAACTTTACGAGAATAAAGTCATAACTTTACGAGAATAAAGTCGTAACTTTACGAGAATAAAGTCCTAACTTTATGAGAATAAAGTCCTAACTTTACGAGAAAAAAAGTAGTAATATTACAAGAATAAAGTCATAACTTTACGAGAATAAAGTCATAATTTTACGAGAAAAGTCATAACTTTACGAGAATAAAGTCATAACTTTACGAGAATAAAGTCATAACTTTACGAGAAAAAAAGTAGTAATTTACAAGAATTAAGTCATAGCTTTACGAGAATAAAGTCATAACTTTACGAGAAAGAAAGTCGTAATATAACGAGAATAAAGTCATAATATTACGAGAATAAAGTCATAACTTTATGAGAATAAAGTCATAACTTTATGAAAAAAAAGTCGTAATATTACGAGAATAAAGTCGTAACTTTACGAGAATAAAGTCGTAACTTTACGAGAATGAAGTCATAACTTTACGTGAAAAAAGTAGTAATATTACGAGAATAAAGTCATAACTTTACGAGAAAAAAAGTCGTAATATTAGGAGAATAAAGTCATAACTTTACGAGAAAAAAAGTTCTGATATTACGAGAATAAAGTCATAACTTTACGAGAAAAAAAGAAAATAACATGTAAAATTACTTTATAATATTATGACTTTATTCTCATAATATTAGGACTTTTTTTCTCTTAAACTTATGACTTTATTTTCACAATATTACGACTTTATTCTCGTAATATTATGACTTTATTCTCTAAATCTCAGATTTATTTATATATACAACAATGATAAATAAAAATGAAAATGTAAATTGAAAAACACTTATTCATTTCCATTTTTATAAATCCACAGGGAGCCACTGGGGAGGAGCTGAAGAGCCACAGGTTGCTGACCCCTGACCTCTGACCCCTGGCCTAGAGTTGGCTTGCTAGTGTTTAGTTAGCTATCAGATCCTTCAGCGTCACAGATCTGTGTGTAACACCTGCTGGTCTGTTGGTCTGTTGGTCTGTATGGACTCCTCTGGTTGTTGGTTACTAGTTAAATCACATCTACTGGTACAACTAACCAGGTATCACGGCTACTACACGTGTCCCTGCTGCTGACCCGGTGTCTCATCCTGAACAGGCTCTGCGTGTCGACGTACGGACTGGACGCGTCTTCATCGTCGGACACATAGATGTGATCCCAGCGGCTGTAGTCGATGCCCGCTCCGGTGCTCATCTCCACGGCTGTTTCTTCCTCCTTCTCTGGTTTCAGCTTCAGTAGGAGACAGCAGGGATGTTCAGCTGGGACTCTACTGACAAGACGGCAGCGAACAAGACTGTAATTGGTAGTTTCTCAATCCTCTTAAAGAGGCAGGCAGCCACAAGCCGTCTGATCCAGGGATGTGTTACCATGGTGATCACCTCTTTAACTGCGGCAATCAATACACGTCATCAAGAAGCGGTCGTTCTATTTATTTTTTTTATAATACTTTATTTCCAAAGTTCAATAAAATATAATCGCATGCTCCGATTTTTCATTACAATTCTGCAAAAATATTTTACAGTATAAAAAATAATTTCAAAATAAATTATAAATTATACAACAAATAGAGTCAGAATATAGTCATAGCTTTACGAGAATAAAGTCATAACTT
Organism: Sebastes fasciatus; assembly: GCF_043250625.1. Lineage (NCBI taxonomy): Eukaryota > Metazoa > Chordata > Actinopteri > Perciformes > Sebastidae > Sebastes > Sebastes fasciatus. The sequence continues at coordinate 24,124,119 of NC_133797.1, read as the reverse complement.
TACAAGAAAAAAAGTCGTAATATAACGAGAATAAAGTCATAACTTTACGAGAAAAAAAGTCGTAATATTACGAGCTTAAATTCATAACTTTACGAGAAAAAAAGTCGTAATATTACGAGAATAAAGTCATAACTTTACGAGAAAAAAAAGAGTAATATAACGAGAATATAGTCATAACTTTATGAGAATAAAGTCATAACTTTACAAGAAAAAAAGTCGTAAGATTACGGGAATAAAGTCATAATTTTACAAGAAAAAAAGTCGTAATATTACGAGCTTAAATTCATAACTTTACGAGAAAAAAAGTCGTAATATTACGAGCTTAAAGTCATAACTTTACGAGAAAAAAAGTCGTAATATTACGAGAATAAAGTCATAACTTTACGAGAAAAAAAAGTAATATAACGAGAATATAGTCATAACTTTACGAGAACAAAGTCATAACTTTACGAGAAAAAAAGGAGTAATATAACGAGAATATAGTCATAGCTTTACGAGAATAAAGTCATAACTTTACAAGAAAAAAAGTCGTAAGATTACGGGAATAAAGTCATAATTTTACAAGAAAAAAAGTCGTAATATTACGAGAATAAATTCATAACTTTACAAGAAAAAAAGTCGTAATATTACGAGAATAAAGTCATTACTTTACGAGAATAAAGTCATAACTTTACGAGAAAAATAAATTAAATAAATTATAAATTATACAACAAATAAACTGAAAGGAAAGGTAAAGATGAATAAAAAAAAAAAAAAAAAAAACTTCGGGGTCTGCTAAACAATTGGAATTAATTTGAAATGTCTAAACAATTTAATAGTTTTAGTCAATTTAGAATTTCGTCGTTTTATACCGATAGACTTTATAGAGACTTTCTTGACTTGACTGCAAAATTATGTTTTAAAGGTCCCATTTCGTGCTCATTTTCAGGTTCATACTTGTATTTTGTGTTTCTACTAGAACATGTTTACCTCCTGTAATGTTCAAAAAAAACTTTATTTTCCTCATATTTTCAGACCTGAATATGCCTGTATTTACCCTCTGACTGAAACGCTCCGTTGTAGCGCATTTTGACGGAATTGCAACTGCGTTGCTAGGCAACAGCTTGGGTCCATGTGTAAATGCAGAGTTTCTGAATACAGGCTGTGTGTATGTCCCTGTGGATTGAGTGTTTCGATACTTTCATAGGACTTAAGCCTGCTTTATAAAGAAAAAACATGAAAATCTCACTTCTTTATAATACGGGACCTTTAAATTGACAAACATTATATGTGTTATTCATGGCGTAATTCAACAAAAAAAGATATTTGTTTTTCACTTTTGACTACCGTTCTATTTTTTTTGCGATATAAGGTCCTATTTGGTCCACCGGAGAGGGCGGGACATGTAAAATGTAAAATGAAAAAGTTCTCTGGCTGGTGGCCGGTGCTTGTTTTTTCCTCAACTGATCTCAACATGGCGGTCACAAACTCTCTCATTTTACACCTAATCAGTACACTAAAATATGTTTCTGAAAACATTTGAGGCAAGAAACAGGCATTACAGTAACAGAATATTGATTCATATTGGATCAGCGCTGCCTAGTTTGACCGTTTGATCAGAGTTTGTGAGTGATTGACAACACCGGAGGAGACACAGGCACATGATTTTTTTCTGATTATCTGTCTCATGCACTACTGTCAGGATATAGTGACCGTTTTATAAAAATAACCTTTTTTAATCATATTTATTCCAACTTGCCAACTTCAGCTTTAATATAACAGAGTAAAGAAATTAAAATTTAGGAAAAGTATTCTCCAAGAGGAATTTAATTTAATTTCTTTACTCTGTTATATTAAAGCTCATCATTCAATTAAAAATCTCCCTGGAGCTCACACACAGGCGACTGGATATAGAAAGTGAAACAGTGGCGCAAATAAACTACAGCAGTGACGTGATAACAATGTGATTAAGATTCCAGTAAAAACTGGATGGTGAATAATACTGTTTATTCAGTAAGGGTATGACAAATGACATGTTTTCAAAAGTTTTCAAAAGTCAACACTTATACAATTGCAAGCATGGACTTCTGCCACCATAAACACTGACGCACAGGGTAAGAGTTCCAGGATGCACAGGTGTTTCCTCTTGAAGTGTTTTCAGTTTTGTGGCTGCTGATCACACTATAGACCTTTTCCTTGTCGTTATGTTGCTAGGTCAACAGCTTTGGTCCAAGTTTGCTTTCAGCAAAGGGGCCCATTTCAAATGTTTATGTTGTCAAGTTTGAAAAGGTCTATAAACATGTCCACAATATTCAGTGATGGCTTGCAAAAAAATTGTAGGCCGTCATTCATTTTCAGTTGGTTGTTATACACATGACTGTTATGGACTAAGACGTGAAGAATGGACCTGCTCTCCAGTCTCATGTTAACCCCATGATCCCCATGTTATTTTGTCAGTAGGAGGCTAAATATCGCTCCAAAGTTAGGCTAAATTTTGGCGAGGAAAAACTGGCATAGCCATTTTCAAAGGGGTCCCTTGACCTCTGACCTCAAGATATGTGAATAAATGAATGAAAATGGGTTCTATGGGTACTCAAGAGTCTCCCCTTTACAGACATACCCACTTTATGATAATCACATGCAGTTATTTGATTGCAGTATAAATGTGTTTTCTTCATAAATTGCCTATCACTGTAAAGCTGAGACTCTTGTAGATCCAATCAGCCCAATTGTATTAATGTGTGATGATGTTAGTCCCCATAGTAGCTATTTGATTGTTGTGAGACCTTTTTTTTTAACTTGACCTCACAGTATAAAATGACCTGTGGTGACCTCTAGGATAATCACAGCCTCGTGAAACTTTAAAACCAACCACAAACTAGAGACCTAGAGCATTCAAAGGATGGATGGCTTTCCTAGGTAGATTGACAATAAGGGGGTTTCTGAGCAGTTTACACAACAGAAGTGCTCGCCATCCAATCGCTGAAAAAGGTGTGTCCAAATGTCAAAAGTCTTTGATACCAAATCACAGAATGGCTTTTTCTATGGTGTTCCTCAAGGTCTTGGTGTCTTAATATGGTATTTTGGAGGGATTAGTGATAATCTTTATCAATTCTCAAGTGGTAAAAAATGGTTAAATTTAGCACCAAATCTGTGTAACAAATGGTATCAACCCAAAACTTGCTTATGAGACATACTGTAACAGAGCATGGGAATGGTCATCATATACCTCTATCATAATGTTCTAAGCCCTTATCCACTTTCACAATTTATTTTAATTAATTCATCGATTAATTAATTAATTAATTCATGTTTATTTCTGATTTATGACTAGAACAACTCGCAAATTAATCTTCAGGTTCCCAGCTTTCAGATGACGTACACCACTTCTATGTGACATCTACTGTTGACCGGCTATCTCCCCCTAAAGACCCCCTGGACCCTCCTAAAAAAGTTAGTTAGTTAATCAGAAGTTTATCTAATATTAGTGATCGAAAATAAAGTTTCTCATGCCCTCTTTCCTCTTCTCATCTCCTCCAAGTTTCTTCCTCATAGGAGAGGAGATGTGGTAATGGACGGGAGGAAAAGAGTAGGAGTGAAACATTTCTGGGATGTATTTACTCACAGTGGAGATTCCCGTAAAAGCCTCAGAGATCAAAAAGAGATCTGAAAGAGTCCAGTTAGCCTAACGATGAAGAATCTCATAAACAGGAAATCTATAATTACGTATAACAGTTCCATCAGTACTGTTGGGGTTTGCTGTAGGCTACTTGCCATTTTGTCTGACTGTACAACTTAGTGAGAACACTTTCAATCTTTCGGGCAAGGTCAGACATTGGATTACAGGAATCTAAGGCCAATCTGTGACTGTAATACTTTAAGTTAACATAATTAGGAAATAGAGAGCAGATAATGTCGTATTTTTAACATACTGGTGCATTAATATTGTGGTGTTTTAAAACTGCCTCCATTTAATATTCTTCTATGTATATTCAACTGCCTTAAATACAATAGAATATCAATAAAAGTGTCTGGGATGCATCTCATTGCACAAAAAGATCATTTATTTACAATTTTTAAAATAAACATGGTCAAAGCTTATACAATATTTCCTTATTTGAGTTCCAGTGCGCAGTTCATTATTATACAGTTTTTGCTTACATGAATTCCTCTTTTTCAGTGTCACTAAGCGAGCGCATTATTACAACACACACACATACACACAAATATAGCCACACGACGAATGCATGCACACGGAAACTGTTGCTCTAGCTGCGGTCAGGCACAAGCTTTCAGTGGTTTAACATAGCTGTGAAGTTCAATGTGAGCATTTTCACACAGTATTTAAGCTTTATATATACAGTACATCTCTAAAGACTAAGTTATGAAGTCCTTTGTAGTAACACAACCGAAATACAACAGAGAGAAATAGTAAAACAGCATATTTAACAGCTGTACTGGATGTTTCAGTAAAATGTGGCCAAATAAGCACCACATAATATTGACTTGTGAAATGGGGAACCTATAGTTCAACTTGTTCACAAGTTCCCTTGGCAAACTGTTTTGTTTTTTTATTTGATTGTTCTAATTTACTATTTCACTTATTACAAAGAAATGTATATATAAACCAGGCTACTTTCACTTTTGAGTCTTGCATAAATCAATTTACATTAATAGCCTGTGCTCATTTAATAGATAACTTATACATTTCTTAATATCAAACAATCAGTATACTAGAATGTAAAATTTTCTCTTTCACCACTCTACATCCATAATCAATACACTATAACTCTGCATAAAACTGCAGCTGGAATTGGTCTTACAACTGATATTTTATATTCACATATGTGTGTGCTTTAGGACAACGCACATGAATCAACATTTCTGTAAATGTGCCAGAGTTAGCAAGCCAGCTACTTTTCAACTGCAGTCTTTGACAGGACTTAAAAACCAATGAAGTGACAGTTTATGAAACAGAGGACATGTGAAATGCTGAAATGATGACAATGGCAACAAAAGCAGCACTTTTAACTTTACAGAGATATTAAAAATGTTTGTAGTAATGAAATAAGCTTATAGCTGTATACATCTCTCCTTAATACGTGTAACTCTGTGCATCTGTCTTAAGAAGTTGTAGTTGTATTGCCTAAACCTAAAGAATCCTTTTTGTTTGTGTTCAAAACGTGACATTTCAATCAGTTATACATGTTTGAACGTGTTGCTTTTAAATTTTACTTTCACTTTTACAACGTAGTAGGCGTAGTAGGCCCCTAATGACCCACATCTATGGTGCTTAGAGAGACTGATAATGCCTATTTAATGGCCTGATGACAGTCGAATCGGGTAACACTGTGTAACACTGTAACGCCGTGTAACTTAATATTCTGCGAACACAGCAGTTGGGTATAAGAGAGCTAGTGACTTGTTCCATTCAGTATTTAGGTTAACACAAGTTGAAACTTGACTCAAACTCCTTTTTATTATTTGAGGCATTTTATGTCATTAGTGAGGGAGAAAGAGACGCAACAAATGTCCATACACTAGAGGTGTGACGATTCACTCAGCTCACGATACGATACACGATACACGATACACGATACACGATACACGATACACGATACACGATACACGATACACGATATTGGGTTCACGATCTCGATACGATACAATATTTTAACGCGCTGTTAGCCGCCGAGCCAACGCGCTGTGCTTGTGTAAACAGCAGCGGTGGATGAGAGACAGCGGACAGAGCAGATCGAAATGTTGCTTTCCTCCATGTTTAACCGTTTCATCGTGTTTATGCTTGTTGAACAGGTGTAATAACAAAGTTTTATTGCACTTAGCAACGAGCGTAGCGTCAACTCGTCTCTCCACCGCGGCCTCTCTGATCAGCTGTTCACTGACTGCGCTGTGTGTGTGTTGATGTGTGTGGAGCTCCGACAGAGAAGCTGCGGCCGTGCGTTACGATTGTTTGGTTCAATTTCGGCGAGGGCAGACCAGATTTTACTGAGCATGAGTTGTACCCCGAGAGGCTGCAGCTTCAGCCCCGGAGCCCCATATGTACGAAGTACCTATAATGCTCTGATATCGCGATCCAGTTTTTCGTCCCGACAATGCATTTCGTCGCACGATATTTCGTCACACCCCTACCATAGGCTACACATTTTCATCAGGCCGCAGACTTTACTCTACAGTTGGCAGGGAAGAGTGTCGTAAGTGCGAACACAAAACATCCTTCAGCCTCAGGTTGTACTCTCCCGTTCGATTGTGTTTGTAGTAAGAGCTGTATCCAATTCCGACCAAGATGACAGCCAGAACAAAAGCTGCTACTATCACACATATAATGATTGCCATGTTGTTTCCTGCAGAGAGTTGGGTGAGGGGGATGGGTAAAGAGAAAAAAGAACAGAGAATATCTCACGTCAAACCAAAAACCAAAAACCACAATGAACATCCTTCTTGATGTCACGTGTGTTAGCATCAATTCTCAACTGCTGTGAGAAAGCAGCATGTGAAAGCAAAGAGTGGTTGCACTAACTTTCCAGTAACAGTCATAACCCTGAAGACTGGACAGTAAAACTCACCTTGGACATCCACGTCAAACGTCACAGTGACAGCCCCTAGGTCGTTTTTGACAGAACAGGTGTACAGCCCTTTATCTGCAGAAGTTACAGAGTTGATGGTGAGAACGCTGCTCTCGGAGGGGGGTGGGATGTTTGATGGGAGTTTCCAGGTGTACGAGGGGCTGGGGTTTCCCACAGCCGAGCAATTCAGATGTAGAGGGTTTCCTTCCGGTAAGGTGATTGGATCTGGATGTAATGACCCCTCTAGATGAGGCACATCTGTGTGTTGATTGGGGAAGAAATACAACACATCATTACAGTAACAAGGGAACATTTTTTTTAAATTTAAACTGAAAGTCCATTGATGTAGATATAAGACACATTGTGTAGAGAAGTGGTGGAAAGTACCGTCCTAACAGGCTGTTGTACTCCACTTTCAGTTTCTGCTACTACTCCAAAACATAGAGGAAAATATTTCATCTTTTAATCCACCACCTTTATTTACAGGAACAGCTGTAGCTATAATAATAATAATAGTTCCTTTGCAGATTGGTGTTTTATGTATGAAACATATGATCATCTTACTGTATAGAGTGCTACAGGAATGAGTCCTAAAACCCAGCAATGAGTTAGCATTTTAGCACTTTTGGTTCCCTCGTCTTGAAGTCAATGGGTTTTTACATAGATTCCTGAAATAAGGTCTGTGGTTAACACAAGCTTACAAGATTTTAATGTTTTGTTCTATGACATAAAAATACATCAATAAATACCCCACTCATGAATTTTGAAGCCTTTATGTGTCTTATAAAAGGCGGTTGCTAACAAGTGGCTAAATGAGACTACTAAACGCCGACTCGTCCGCCTTTACAGCCTCGTTGTGTATACTCACGCTCATGTGACTGTGGTGTTTGTTTATAGCCTAACGTTAGCTTTTTACTTCTGGCGATAGCATTCACACTTCACAAATCATAAAAGTGGTGTTCATTAGTGAAGATTATCTTGCTGAACAAAACATGTACGTATCATAAACGTTTCCCACAGAGCTTATTTTCACTTTGTTCAGAGAAGTTAGAGTCACTGAGCTCAGGGGGCGACTCCTCTGGTTGCAAAAAGAAGTCTGATTGTATAAAGTCTATGAGAAAATGACCCTACTACTCACTTGATTTATTACCTCAGTAAACATTGTAAACATGAGTTTATGGTCTCAATCACCAGTTTCAAGTCTTCTTCAATACAGCATGATGTTCATTTAGTAAATTATGGACCTATTTAGAGGCAAATAGACCATAAAGGAGGGGATGCTTTAGGACGTGGCTACCTTGTGATTGACAGGTCACTACCACGGCGTTATCCGGTTTTGGAGTTATCCGTGTTTCCGTCTTACAACTTTAACCCTTTCACAGTGTGTTTTCAGTTTATGAACAATTTTGGTATTTTGAAATACACTATAAAAGTATAAGAGGGGGACTGTGGAGTCTGGTGATAATTATCTGTGGATTCATCACTACAAGCGACCCCTTTCACTTTCAAGTATTGATGTGATATATTGCTAATAAAAAATATAGATTAGTGCAGCTTTTAGTAACAGATCAAAAAACTTATTCTTTGCAAAAGAGACCAACATGATAACCAAGGGTGTCCAGGTGCATTGATGTTTTCTTGTCAGACTCACAGTACACAATGGCGGTTATGTTTTGTGACATCAACACTGGAGGGAGCTGTGGTCCTTCTGGTCCCAGTTCTAGCTTTGCATCACACCAGTATTGGGCTCCATCATCTTCTTTACTCGGGTTGATGTTCAGAGTGAAGATCTCAGTCACTGGTTTCCTCACTGGATTGTTGGACTGTTGTTGACCCAGTGCTGTCTGTCCTCTGTAGAAGGTCACTGTGAGGTTTTGAACAGGAGCCACATCCTGTACTGTACACTGCAGAGTGTACTGGTGACCCTCAAACATCGGCTCAGTGAGATTAACAAAGCTGATGGACACATTATCAGGAGGCTCTGTGGAGACGAACAGAGAGACAGATACACAATCTAAACTTCTACCCAAGACGTTTTATTACTCAATTAGATTTTAAATGTTTAAACCATAACTAGCAACAGTATTTTGTTTACTTACGGTAGACAGTAATAGGCAGGTAGGTACAACACTGGTCATTAGTAGTATCATTATTATAATAGCAAATGGGAGATGAGCCCCATTCAGTCAGTCTGTCAACCCTCCATGAAACCGTGGTTCCATTTATTGTCGTGTCTCCCACAGGGCTTTCCACTTCAAATATGTTGCCGAGGCAAGCATGCTGACACACAGAGCAGCTGGCAGAGGCTGGGTCACCGAACTTCACTACCAGTCTGGATGGAGTGAATACGGGTTTATCTGCACAGTTTTCATCTGTAACACAGAAAAAGGTTGTGATTTTAAAACAGTTTGATGTAAAATTAGCAATCAGATTCAGATGTGCATGTCAAACATTTCACATTTCACACACACCAAATGTCAATAAGTACTATATACTGTATCGTATAACAGTGTATTTATATTTTTCCTAAATAGAATGGCTATCTCTCCTTAAGTACTGGTATGGTATGTTGCACACACTCCAAAAGATATTTTAATTTTACAATATGTAGTTATGTTTTTTGAATCAACATATATTTGCATTTCTAGTCAATCACTGAATAAATCAATATGATTATAGGTTAACTTAATTAAGACTATGGTCTGTGGTTATTCTCCTGTGATTACAACAGTTCAAACCAGTTTTTTTAAGATATTGAGTGTCACATTTTCACTTTTAGAACAGTAGTCTAGCAGTGGGTGAGTGAATATAGCCAACTAGCCTACTCCAAATTCAAATGTGCTTAATTTGCAAGACCATATTTATAATATGTACAGTAGGTACTGCCACAGCATGTCCAAAGTTCACAATGGCATACTATTCAGAATGTGAGAAGAGGGATAACAAATGGTTTGTTCATTACTACACCACTATCCACAGAGGCTAATACATATAATGCATCACAACCACATTACTATAGCCTACTACAGTACATATAGTAAACAATAAGGAAAGAAAATCAAACAAATAATTAAAAAATGAAAGAATATGATAAGATAAGATTTTTTTAATAAATTAGTTGAAGCAATAACTGCCATGTTTCAGCACATCTGATTAGATAGATAGATAGATAGATAGATAGATAGATAGATAGATAGATAGATAGATAGATAGATAGATAGATAGATAGATAGATAGATAGATGTACTTTATTGATCCCAAATTGGGAAATTATTGTTACAGCAGCAGGTTATCCAGGCAATGCACCTGAACAGTAAATAAAATGTACATATCAACACTAGAGAAATATATCTATAGAATACACAATATAAAGAACATTGGAATACACTATAAATATACCAGATTACTACAACTAGCATTAAAAAAAATCAACATAGAATAACCTACTATATATACATTAGCAAAGTGTGCAAGTTACAATGTTTGTTCTGAAATAAAAAATAACGGAGGTTGTGCAAATGTAGATGTGTTTAATTCAACAGCAAGAACAGAATGGAGTTTGGTTGAGACAGAAACTATAAAGCTTAGAGGTCTCTGTTAGACACATGTGAGGTGTTGTAGAGGGTTATTGGACAGGAAAGAGTTACTCTAGCGGTCCTTGTGATAAATAGGCTACAAGTGCTGTAAACATTAAACATAACATTAATAACAACAACTATAAGCTGTGTTATATATGATGGCATCTATGTAAAAACGCCTCACTAACAATAAGAGTTATCACTAAGGCAGATAATAACCACTTTTATAGACAGACTAGTCAGAAAAACTTACCACAACTGGACACTCGGAAGTCCTGCAGACAATTCATCAAAGAAACCACCAAAAATATGTAACAGAAAAACATTGTATCCAGTAGGTCTTGTAGCCAAATGATATGTCCGGTAATAAAAAGCCCCAAAGCCCTAGCAAAGCACCTTATTTTCCCTGGAAGAAGAGGGAAAGAGCTCGGAGACACTTCTGTCTCTCTCGTAGTCTACCAGCATACTGAAGGCTTCCCCTGTTACGTCATTGCTTAAAACATGGTAAGTAAGCGAAATTGAAACTAGTCAGGCAATTTTGGGAAATTCCGGTATTGTCAGTAGAGGATGACAGATACTCATCATGACCATGAGTCAACTCATCTGATACTCATCATGACCCTGAGTCAACTCATCATAGTAGACTATATATAGTCTACTATAATTATAGTCTACTATGATGATATACATACCAGTAATCTGCACACAAGCAACAGAGCTGGATATTTAGGCAGACCTTTTTTTTTTATTGGTGGAATTTGGTGGAGGAATTTCAATCCGAAAAAATACTTCCCTTATCTCCTTCCTGCAAGCAGTTCCTCCCTTTGGGGGAAAGTCATTCTCTGATTCTGCTTTCAAATGTTCAGATTGCACAACTTTTGGTAAGCTTTTACCCTCTCTCCCACATAAATATCAATCTCAGTTCCTTCCCTTCATACTCCAGATTCCCAACTGTTTTCTCATTTTTAACTTCACATATTTTTAGTCCTCTCTGACCTCTGACCCCCCTCCCCCACAACATGCTTGGCAGGACTCCCTATCAGTGGGCCAGATATTTTAATGGCACTTGGTGTTAGGATAAGTGCAGCAGTGCCACACGACTGGAATAGAAAACAATCAGGGAACTGTGATGTTTTTATAACTTTTTTCAACATACTTTCTATGACTTTTTTTCGACATACTATACTATGACTTTTTTATGACTTTTCTTTTTTACATTCTATACTATGACTTTTTTCGACAGACTACTTTTATAATTTTTTTCGACATACTATACTATGACTATTTTCAACATACCATATTATGACTTTTTTTAACACTTTTTCGACAGACTATACTATGATTACTTTCATAATTTATTTCGACATAATATATTATGACTTTTTCGACATACTGTACTGTGACTATTTTTACAACTTTTTTCGACATACCATACTATGACTTTTTTATGACTTTTATTTTTTACATTCTATACAATGACTTTTTTCGACAGACTATTTTTATAATTTTTTTGGACATACTATATTATGACTTTTTCGACATACTGTATGTGACTATTTTTACAACTTTTTTTGACATAGTATACTATGACTTTCTTATGACATTTTTAGACTACTATCCTTTGATTTTTTTATGACTTTTTTTGACACACTATACTATGACTTTTTTATAAAGTTTTTCAACATACTATACTATGACTTTTTTACAACATACTATACTATGACTTTATTTCGACATACTATACTATGGCTTTTTTCAACATACTATACTATGACTTTTATGACTTTTTTTCAACACACTATACTATGACCTTTTTTTTACTTTTTTCGAAAAGAAAGAAAAATATATTTTAGCCACCTAAAAAAACAAACTTGATTACACGGATGAATGTGCATTACAGGAAGAAGTCAGGAGATTACTCTGCCCATTCTGTAAATTAACTTTTTATTCTATAGAATTAGTCGTTGGAATGGAGCCTGCTGATTCTGAGGTATCATAATGGTCCCTTCTAGAATCCCGTCGTCACCTCTGTGCAGAAGCAGAAGTTTCACACAGAACCAGATAGTCAGGAGAGAAACCTGCACCTTAGATATCAAGATTAAAAAATCCTCATACTGAAAAGCAAAGATGCCTGTGTATAACGAGCTCCGTCTGGAGCAACAGCTTTGTGACGCAGTGATCAGAGTGGACAAGGTTGAATTTCACGTGCACAAGATCATCCTCTGCAATTGCAGCTCATACTTCAAGTGAGTTGGTTTGTGGGTTGGCCACTAATTTCTTTAACGCATTAACACAATTGATCTTTCGGAGATTGTAGCGGGCTCAGTTTTAAAGCTAGAGGGAAGATAATGGTATCATATGAAAGCTAAGGAATCAATTGGTACCAACCATGTCATACTAGCTTGTAGTGAAGGAGGTTAAATAACGCTCCAAATGTGTATGTATATTTTGTCAAGCAAAAACTGGCATGGCAATTTTCAAAGGGGTCCCTTGACCTCTGACCTCATGATATCTGAAGTGTCATTTTCGCTCATGTATTTGAACATTTCTGCATACTGGGGCCTAAATAGTCTTGGAATCACAGAAATTGGGTATGACAGTAAAGCCGAGACTCTTGTGGATTAAATGAGCCCAATTGTTAGCCACCATATAATTGTAGTGAGATCATTTTTTAAACTTAACCTCACTATATAAAATGACCTGTGGTGACCTCTAGGATAATCACAGCCTCTTGAAACTGTATAACCACAAACTAGAGACCTAGAGCATTCAGAGGATGGATGGCTTTCCTAGGTATATTCGCAATACGGGAGCAGTTTGCAGAACAGAAGTGCTCGCCATCCAATCGCCCAAAAATGCGATTCTTGCAGAAATCTCCAAATGTCAAAAGTTTTTGATACCAAATCACAGCATGGCTTTTTCTATGGTGTTCCTCAAGGTCTTGGTGTCTTGACATAAGTAAGCATGGGAATGGCCATAATATATTTCTATCATAATTTTTTCTAAGCCCTTATACAATTCGTTAAATTTTTTTTCTGATTTATGACTAGAACAACTTGACACACAGTACTGAGCTGCATGTCAAATGAATCTTCAGATACTATGTACAATGATGATGTACACCACTTCTATGTGACATATACGGCTGACCTGCTATCTCCCCCTAAAGATACCCTGTCCCCTCTGAAAAAAAGACAAAAATAGGTTTATGTGTGTCTCTAAGGGTTAATGCACTTGCATTTGTTTTCTGTTAGTCACATCTGTTCTGAAAAGTGCAATATGGGGTTTATATTTATATTATTATTCTATGAAGTGTGAATATGAAGGGAAAACGTGGACCACTTTATTTTCAAACCCTTGTTTTGCTTCCTTCCTGCCTCACAGAGCGCTCTTCACTCACTGGTCAAACTCAGGCAGTCGGGACTTTGACATCCCCAATGTGTCAGTTGACATGATGAAGCTCATCATTGACTTTGCCTACACTGACTCTGTTCCTGTAACGCAAGACAATGTACAAGAGCTTTTTGTAGCAGCAGACCAGTTCAATATAATGGGCATCGTACAAGTCTGCTGCTCCTTTCTGGAGGAGCAGCTGACCCCCCAGAACTGCATCGGCATCTGGTGGTTCACAGGCGTCTATTACACCCCTGAAATGAACCACAAGGCCTTCCTTTTCATGCTGAATCACTTTGAGGAGGTTGCTGCCACCTCAGAAGACTTCCTGCTGCTCTCTGCGCAGGATCTTGTTAAAATCATTGATAAGGACCAACTCAATGTGAAGCAGGAGGAAACAGTGTTTGAGGCCATCCTTCGCTGGATCGCCCATGCAAGTGAGGAACGCAGAGATTACATCCCTCTGCTTTTGACTAACGTAAGTGAAAGATGACGAACAATTCGTCAGCCGCTACTACATTAACTTTTGATTTGCATATTTCACATCCTGCTAAAGGTGTTAAGAATACAACAGTGTGATCAGGGCTGTCAAAACCCCCTTAGTAAAGTCGGTACAGTCAAGGCCAGATGTAAAGGGGACAAAATCAAAACTGAGACCAAGTCATATTGAGTCCTATTCTAGACCAGGCAATAAATTGTGTTCCTGTCTTTACAAATGCAAAATGCTTAATGGGTTTATTAAGATTAAGAGAAATGTAGATATATCTATGAGAGCTCTGTATGAAACCCTTTCCAACTATTGTAGGATTCTGATGAATCTATGAATAGAAGTATGAGATATGTTATGAGATGCACCGGGCTTTCCATTATCTACAATGTTTAGATATGAAGTGTCATATGTTTGTCATTTCTGTACTGCAATTTCTTGTTACTTAAAGGCCAACGTATGCTAATACAATATATCTTTGATAAGCTAAAATCGGCCATGTCAATATTGGTTGGGCTATATTTTAGACTATTTAATTCCAACTTCTGTCCTCATGTCTCTGTGTAGGTCAGGCTGGCTTTAATGAGTCCAGGATACTTGAAAGGCTGTGTGAGCAACAACGAACTGGCGAGGGCAAGCGAAGAGTGTCGACTCATTCTCAACAGAACCCTGCAAGCCATGCTTGACCAACAAACAAAGAGGTTCTCTGGCTTGGTCCGCCCACGACTGCCCACTGCCATTCTGTTTGCCGTTGGGGGCTGGAGCGGCCGCAGTCCCACCAATGCCATCGAGGCGTACGATGTCCGTGCTGACCGCTGGGTCAATGTAACAAACAATGCGGAGGCTCCACGGGCCTACCACGGCTTGGTTTTCCTCGATGGATCAGTTTACTGTGTCGGTGGCTTTGACAGAGTTGAACTAAACTCTGTGCACAGGTTTGACCTGGGCACGCACACCTGGCATGAGGTGTCACAAATGCACGTAAGCCGCTGCTATGTCAGCGTAACTGTGTTGGACGGGTGTATATATGCCTTGGGAGGTTATGATGGACGTGAGCAACTCAGAACTGCTGAGCGCTATCAGCCCGGAATCAACCAATGGACTTTTATTGCCACCATGCACGAGCAGAGGAGCGGCGCCAGCTGCACAACCCTCCATGGCAAGGTGAGTGGAGCTAAAGAGCAGCTCTGAATAATTCAGAAAGCTCTGTGTGAGAGCAGGGAGAGCACAGAAGTTGCACATCTCTAGCTTGACTAAAGAAAAACAAAGTTTAAATTGAACAAAAATCCCCATATAATTTAACTATGCAACTTGCTAGTTTGATCCCCAAAGGTGTGGAAATAAGTCTAGAAATTACTTCTAAATTAATTCTTTAATTCTCTCCAGGTGTACATTTGCGGTGGCGTCACTTGGAGCGAGTGCCTGTCATCAGCTGAATGTTACAACCCAGAGACCGACCAGTGGACACTGATCGCCTCCATGGGCAACAGGCGCAGTGGAATTGGGGTCATCGCCTATGCAGACCATGTCTTTGCAGTAAGCACATTGAACAATGCTGATAGTCACATAACACAGAAACACACAGAGACACAAAGGCGCGAAAGTATGTTGCTGGCAGAGGTTTCAATTAGATTAACACATGTCATTGAAAGCCAGAGAAACATTGTAGATAATGGAAAGCCTGGTGCATCTCATACTGGTGCTAAAGGGTGCCCTGTGCGGTGGTATCACACACACTGAAGGCCGTGATAAAGCCGCAGTATTTGACGCTCTGGGAATGAGAACGGGCTGGATAATCCAGTAATTGTTTATGTCATTTTTCAACTGTTCTCAAGTGTGAAGGTTTGCTGCTTTTCTTTGTTTTCCACGATATTAAACTGAATATCTTATTTTATAATATATTATAGTTTATAAGTTTTGGTCGGATCAAACAACGAACATTTGAATTTTTCAAATTGTGCTTTGGGAAATTGCAATGGACATTATTCACTGTAATATTTTATAGACTAAACTATCAATTAAGAAAATAATCAGCAGACTGATCAATAATGAAAATAATTGTTAGTTACTGCCCTACATACAGTAATGCAGTGAATAGATGCAGTGTGTCTCATATCCTCATGACACACTGCCTTTTTGTTGTCCCATCAGACAAAGTGTTTTTTGTAGTTAGCTGCGTCTTATTATTTCATTTGTTGCTAGGCAACCACCAAATGAGCGTTACCGTATCTCAAACTATGAACTGTGTGCGACCGAAATAGTTAATAGTGCAGTTTAAACTATTGAAAACTTAACCGAAATCTCAAGTAGGCTACCGCACTAATTTGCCTCCTGCTGTTTTCTGTTCAGACCATGGAAACTCTGGTTGGTAAACTATAAATAGCTCTGGGTATCCAGCAAAAGTCACCATGATGAGAAAAAATGCTGATAAAGTTGATTGCTTTTCCGCTCTGAGTTGAATTTTTTTCAACTCGAGGCGTTCAGGGAGCTCAGCAACGCAAAAGCAGCGTGCAAAATGCTTCATTGAACAACAATTACAAAAAGCCAACCCAGGCTGCTAAAACACACTCTGTCTGATCGGGCCTCACAAGAGAACAAAACAGAAAAATAGTAGTAGTAGTGGTCCCGACTTCATATTTCACCTTTTCTGTTAAAGGTTGGCGGTTTCAGTGGAACCAGCTTTCTGCAGACTGCTGAGAAGTACAACCCAAACACTAACACCTGGGACGATGTGCCCTCCATGCTGAGCTCCCGCAGTAACTTCGGCATTGCAGTGATCGATGACCGTCTCTTTGTGGTCGGGGGCTTCAACGGCTTAACCACCACCCATGACGTTGAGTGCTTTGATGTCAAAACTGGTGTGTGGTCTAAGGTGCATGACATGGCGGTCTCCCGCAGCACCCCGAGCTGCTGCGTGGTGTACGGACTCCCCAACTTGGCCGAGTACGCTGCCCGTCATCACTGCCCACAACTGTCCAACGTGGAGGAGGATGAAGTGGAATGTTCCACCTGGCTATGAGCTGTTTTGTTTTGTAAATAAATGTTAATAAATGTCTCTATGAATCCACCTACATGCAGTGCTACTGTCACTCGAAATGGACTTGCAGTTATATAGCGCGTTTCTAGTCTTCCGACCGCTCAAAGCGCTTTACACTACATGTCAGCATTCACCCATTCACATACACATTCATACACTGATGACAGAGGCTGCTAAGGTGCCCTCTTTGTCCATCATGATCTAATCTAAATACTCATTCACACACCGATAAGCAATTTGGGGTTGAGTGTCTTGCTCAAGGACACATCGACATGTGACCAGAGGAGCCAGGGATTTAACCACCGACCTTCCGATTGGTGGACGCCCTGCTCTAGACTCTGAGCCACAGCCGCCCAGTTATGGGACCACTAACTGGCCCCTGTGACCTTTGACCTACCCGTTGAACGGTGATCCTAATGGCATCTGCAAGATTTCACAGACCGTAGGAGGAAAACAACCAATCAGAGCCAAGCTGGAGCCTTGCCGTCTCAGAGCAGCTGTCAATCACTGCCATCAAACGGTCAAACTAGGCAGCGCTGATCAAATATGAATCAATATTGTGTTACTGTAATGCCTATTTCTCGCCTCAAATGTTTTCAGAAACATCTTGTAGTGTACTGTTTAGCTGTAAAATGAGAAAGTTTGTGACCCGGCAGCCATGTTGAGATCAGTTGAGGAAATACCAAGCACCGCCCACAAGCCGGAGTTTGACCGTTTGATCGGTGTTCGCAAGTGATTGACAGCTGCCGCCGTTGAATGAACAGCCAATAGGAACGCTCTCCCTCTGAAATGACCTCTGATTGGCCAAATCTTCCATCACGGGCTAGATTTTTTTGAAAGCCTGAAAACAGAGCCATGAAGAGGAGCAGAAGTCTGGTTATCTCTCAGAACACTTGAATTACTACTACTCTACTCTTGTACTCTCTACTATTTGGATGTTGTCTATTTTATTTTATTTTATGTATGTTTATTATTGGAAATCCATTAACAACACAAAACAATGACAATATTGTCCAGAAACCCTCACAGGAGCTGCATTTAGCATAAAAAATATGCTCAATTCATAACATGGCAAACTCAAGCCCAACAGACAACAGCAGCTGGTTTTTCACTTTGTTTTTTGCATGTAGCCTATTAAACAAACAAGAAATGACGTGTTAATTAGTGACCTTTAGAGGGGCTATCTGACTATAGGGAATGTGAATCGCGGAGCATTCTGAGGCGCGTCGCCATTTTTGGAGGGTAGCGCACAGAGCTTCATTTTTAGCGTTGTTTCTACTCTTAGCTTTTTGTATATATTAAACAAACAAGATGTAACATGTTAATTAGTGACCTTTAGAGGGGCTGGTTGACTATTCCATTCAAGAGCCAGGCTAGCGGTTTCCCCCTGATTCGAGTCTTTAAGATAAGATAAGCCAACTGGTTGCTGGCTGTGACGTTGGCTTCATTTTTAGCAATGGTTTTAAACTTTGGTTTTTAAACAAACAAGATGTAACATGTTAATTAGTGACCTTTAGAGGGGCTGGTTGACTATTCAGTCAGAGAGCTAGGCTAGCAGTTTCCAGTCTTTATTCTAAGCTAAGCTAACTGGTTGTGACATTAGTTTCATGTTAGCGTTTATTTTACACTTTGGTTTTTGTAAACAATCAAGATTTAACATGTGACCTTTAGAGGAGCTGGTTGACTATTCAGTTAGAGAGCCAGGCTGGCTGATTCCAGTCTTTATGCAAAGTAAGCTAACTGGCTGCTGGCTGTGACCATTTTCGCATTGTATTTACACTTTTTTGTTTTTGTATATATGAAACAGAAAGGATAAAAATATGTTAACTAGAAAATGCCTTTCCTGCTGAAAATGCATGGGAATGCTGACAGCTGAAATTTAATGCAAAGCATTGCTGAAAATGCAGAAATGGGAAATGACTTGCCTAAAAATGTTAAAGCTCAAATGCATTGCATTGCACTGCTGTAAACCCTAGAAGATGAAATGCACAGCTGGCAGAGTTGGAAGCTGAACTGCATTAGCTAAAGAAGCTGAGAGCTGAAATACATTGCTAGAAAAGCTGGAAGCGAAACTGTAATAATAAGTGGTAAATTTGAATTTCCTGAATAGGCGGAAAGAAGAAATGCTTTGTATGTATATCAGACAGATGAACTGCATTGCTAAACACAAACAGAGACAGAGAGAGAGAGAGAGAGAGAGAGAGCGAGAGAGAGAGAGAAAGAGAGAGAGAGAGAGAGAGAGAGAGAGTAGTATTTGGGTGAAATGAACCTTTAAAATCTATAAGTTGTTACACAGAAAGTGGTATTTGGGTGGAAAGTAGCAGTAGGAGTTGTAGTAATAGTAGTAGTAGTAGTAGTAGAAGTAGTAGCAGAAGGAGCAGGAGCAGTAGTAGTAGTAAGAGTAGTAGTAGTAGTAGTAGTAGTAGTCGAGGCAGTAGGAACAGCTACAGGAGCAGTAGTAATAGTAGCAGTAGTGGTAGCAGTAACATCACTGGTAGTAGTAGTAGTAGTAGCAGTAACAGTAGTAGTAATAGTAGTAGTAATAGTAGTAGCGGTAGTAGTAGTAGTAGTAGTAGTAGTAGTAGCAAAAGCAGCAGTAGTAGTAGTATTAGTAGTAGTAGTAGTAGCAGAAGGAGCAGCAGCTGTAGCAGTAGTAGTAGAATCAGTAGGAACAGAAGCAGTAGTAGTAGCAGCAGCAGCAACAGTAGTAGTAGGCCTATTAGTAATAGTTTGTAGTAGTAGTAGCAGCTAGAACTTTTAAAACTGTTTGTCGTTAGACAAAATATAGTAGATAGAGTTACTCTATAGAGATTTCATTTCGAAAAAAAAACTTGTCCTGAGTTCCCTGTTAAGATACAGTTACCTTCTGTGTGTGTGTGTGTGTGTGTGTGTGTGTGTGTTAGTCAGCCTGCTCCGATTGGCTGATGTGAATCAGCTGTCTAGCAGCAATCAAACGTTGCCGTGGTGATGGCCACTGCACTCTCAGTGAGACAGTTTATAATAGGAGTCAACCAGAGACATACATGTCATAAAAGTGTCTCTCAGACAAAAACCGTGAGTCCAATCGGCAAAATAATGTCATCATCAGAGAGAAGCGTCTCTGCCGAACGCATTGATGTCATTTTTTTGTGTGTGGAGTCAAAAATGGGATCATGGGAGCAGGATAGAAAAGTGCCATTGTCAACTTTCTGTCAGACAGTTCCCGTCTGATTTAACATTGCTCTCTATGGAGCAGCTTGTTGGACTTACTCTCACTTTTGGGACCCTAGAGACAAATGTGTGAGTCTGACTGCTTCCATAGCTACATGACTGCGACCGGCACAAAATTTCCTACAATTTGATGAAAAAATGATCTATTAAGAGTGAAAATTGTGGGCTACGGAGCAATTTGTTCGGAAAAATTTCAAAAGATTTCAAAGCTTTCCCGCACTCTAACGATGATGTCACACACTCTAGCCCTTAACGACCCACGCAATACACACCCATTATAAAATCTGAAATGGTCTAAAAAATTTCATAAAACATAAACTGCGATAAATGAAAAACTGTCAAAGTTATCAATAAGCTGAATCATAGCTTAATAGTTCAAAGACTTGTAACCCGTTTAAAGTTTAAATGAAGTCTGTAGCTGAAAGTATGCGGAAGCAGTAGCATTTCAAAGTGGAGTAGGTTTAAGAGGATTTGAAGATTTTCTCCATTGAGTTACATTGTAACAAAAAATGTGGAAAAAGCTTAATATTTTAAAAAGTATAAATAGTTGAAACAAGTCAAGATATAGCACTAATGTCCTTAAAGAGCTGAATATTTTGATAGTTGAACGGTTTCTGTAACTGAAAGTATGCAGGACTAGTTAAAGGCCAAAAAACATACGGAACAAATAGTTGAAGAAGTTGAATAAACCTTAGAAGATCAATACTGGGAATTAGTGACCTTTAGAGGGGCTGGTTGACTATAGTTACAGAGCCAGAGGAATTCCTCCTGTATGTGCAAAGCTAACTGCTGGCTCTGAGCTGAATAACGTGGGAATATGCTACAGTACCTCAGCTGTTTAACAGGTTCAACAGGCAGTTAAAACTCCACGGTTAACCTCAATGTCTTTTGTCTGTCATTAGGCTCCTCATTGACCTTATTAAGCTTGTTCCTGCATGTTCTTGGGTGAAGGTTGGGCATGAATTCCAGCCAACAGTGATGATTTATTTTGAACAGGAGACGGGGAGCCATAACAGTTTGACAGATAACATCAACAGAGACGGGCTGAGCCAGGACCTGGACCTGGATGTGTTTGACTCCTATATCTCCCCCGGTTTCATGTGAATTACACCTCTCTGGTTAAAGTCAGTTATAGATTTCCTTAATGTGAATATGTTGTATCCATATTTTATACATTGGCATGAAAGTAAAAAGTTTGTGGATATAGATTTTTACTTTATGTCCACAGCATGCTATTCACCTACATTGTGAAATGCACTCGAAAGTATTTATAACCAGTTTCCAGTTCTGTAAAGTTCAGTAAACAGAAGTGAAATATAGAAGTAAATGCAGATCAGCTGAGGTTTTTTGAGAGGTGGTTGACCTTACACAAGTCCTACAAGGGGGGTTTTCATAAGAAGTGTTACTAAACTTCCCCATCTGAAGTGGAAAAAACACGACGACCGTCACAAGTGTGTCATTCAATGAAGTCATGTACTTTAGTCATAAGTGTTGTGTGTTGCACAGAAAGAGAATGATTAACTTTAAAAGGGAAAGATGTTTCACCAACTTAACCAGGAACTGATGTTTCTTGTTTTCTTGAGAACAACTGAAAATTTCCCTCCCGTACAGTATTTTGCATGGTAATGTACATCTTCACATGACATTTATAAAGAAAGAATTCATTAATGACTGCTTACAATGACCTACTCAGGTCTAACTGGTTGCTATATTGTTAATTTGATTTGATAAATATTTATTTATTTATTAATGCATTTATTACTAATTCTACATCTAGTTTTTAAAGTGTCTAGCCTTTGAATGTTTTTAGTTGAGTGATTAACAGTATTGTTCCTTTCTTTTCTATCTACTGGGTGTGTGTGCCTGTTGATCTGGGTGGCGAGCTACTGCATAAAATTTCCCTTACATGTCACGACCGGTGAATTCCTGCAACAAAGGGAAGAGGACTCAAATACAAATAAACACCAGGTAAGCAGGTAGGATAAAGGGAAACGCTTACAGGTTGGCAACAGGATGGCAGTACTACAAACAAACGAAAAGCAAAAGCAACAGATCAGGTATAGGAGTTCAGATGGCTGGAAAGCAAAGGCATAAGAAACATTGACAATCCGTCAAGGAGCAGGTGGAGATGGGCTGGTATAATACTGTGTGGGGTAACTGGGGAATGAAGCCAAAATGGCTCAATTGCCGAGTGATAATGTAACCGGATCTTCCGGCGATCTTCTGCATCTATTGGGCCCATAGAGCAGACGCAGTAGCGTTTCCTTTAACTCCGCCTCCCAGCCCTCGGACTGGTGGTCATTCAGGAGGAGGAGAAATAACTCTGGATTCAGCTATTAGTGCATTTTACAACTTTTAGGACCTAATGATTTAAATAACGGCTATTAGAGTGTTCGTACTGGGAAGTTGATTTACCAAAAAAGAAAAGAAATATCCGCTGATTTACAGGCGTCTCTTTCCCAATATGAGTCTATGGGAAAAGAAATTTTTGGGCTCAATGGCATCACCTGACGGACACAGAAGTTGTAGTACCACCGTTTGGCCACTACAAACATTTGCTTCAAAGCCCGGCGCTCTTCCTGGGGCTTGGTGTGGGATTGCTATGGTGGCCAACGCGAAACCGCAAATGGCCCTCTCTGGAGCCAGTTGTTTTAAGCGTAGAGTGCTTAGAGTACCAGAATGAGGGAAGTAAGTGGTGAAGCGAGAGAGAGAGAGAGAGAGAGAGAGAGCGGCGGCGACGACGGGAGCGAGTAACGTTATCGGCTCCCGCCCAAAAAAGGAAAAGTAGTAAGTAAGTTAACAGTGTTTGGTTTGTCCATTCTGGGCTACTGTTGAAACATGGTGGTGCAACATGGCAGACTTTGTAGATATAAAAGTCTCATTCTAAGGTAACAAAAACACATGGATTCTTATTATCAGGTGATTATACACTAAAGAAAACATACTCATTAATATTCCATTTCTGCCAATAGATCCCCCTAATTGTTACCCACTAGTCATTTAAGATTACAAAATGTTATTGTATAGTTTGCCTATAAGTATGACAGGTTCTTCTTCTTAAATCTTAATTTCCACACAATAGCAGAGCCTTTAAAAAGTATTCCTCGCTGCATTTCACTCCATGTATTGCTTACGTAAGACATAAAACCGCTGAATCCTTGAATCATCATTACCTCATTTATCCCTAAAGTGACTAATAACAGTTCCAGAGTACTGGACAAGAGGGTTGAGGTTTGTGCTAGTTACAACCTGCCCATATAGCATTTCCCCCTGAATTCACATATAATATTCAAATATATTTCTCAGTGTTTAGTTATTAAGTTATTTAAAGGTATCAATAACTTTTCACAATATAACACACACCTCGTTCATTCCTTAATAAAGAAATCAGAAAACTCAACTTTAGGTGTGATTATGGATATTGTTTTAATTTGACCTCGGTGTCTTAGTTACATCTCTGGTTCTTACAGAGAGGCAGGAAAGATCATTTTAAAAACTGCTCATCATTTAGTGGTAAAACATCAGTATTACATTTATTGACACTTTTAAACAACGTTTTTAGCCATGCTAGCTGCGTTGCTCGAGATAAAATATATCCACTCTAACTCATCAATTATTACAGCATTATATGTGTATGCATTTGCAGAAAAGCAAAAAAAAAAACATAATTGAAACACTGCTCACTTACAAGCCAATGCCCTCTAGTGGTTAAATACCAGTGATACATTGTTACAAGTGATTCATGTTTTCAATATGTTTAGAGAACTGATTGTATTGACATCAGATGTGAGCGATATAGGACATGAATAAAATAACTTTTATTCTCCAAATATATTAGTGTCAAAAATATTACATGCTAATGTTTTAGAAACAAACCTCCTCTTATGTTCTCTGGGAATGAACTCAAACCAGAGCAGAGAATAAAAGCATTAAACACATTATGAACCCGTGAAGCTGTATGCTGGTACTACTGTCCGGTACGGTTGTTGTCATTGTGGCTGCTGTGGTTGTTGTAGTGGTTGTAGTGGTTGTGGTGGTTGTAGTGGTTGTGGTGGGTGTGGTTGAGGTGGTTGTTGTGGTGGGTGTTGTTGTTGTCGGCAGTGTGGTTGAGGTTAAACCTAAGGACAAATAGACATTCAGTCGATCAGCATCTTTAAAAGAAGGACTGACATCAACCACGTTTCTTCTTTTGTAAGTCTTTTGGAACTTTTGACTGCAGTGTATTGTATCACCTACCACATTATCATATTTAGATTCATGTTGCTGGTGACATAATACCGAAACTGTCAAAAGGCAGTAAAAGGGTCATCAAATGTTATTACATGGCTGTGTTGAATACTTGATTCTGATTGGTCAATCACAGTGTTCTGCGGTCTGTAATTTCTTTATAGCAGACCGTTGCTATGTATAACAGACCGTTGCTATGGGCGCAGTTCTGATGTCGGACTTCAGTAAGTAGCTGTGTAATAATCGGGATAATGTACAGCTAGCGGGTCATTGTTGTGAAAGAATCCCCTTCAGGGGTCGGGGTCGGGGTTTCTTTCACAACAATGACTGTACATTATCCCTTACGAAGCCTTCTAGATAATTAGAACGGACTGTAAAAATAAACATACATTTTAAAACTTTTTTTCAGTTGGTTAAAATGAGAAAATGTTTTTATTTAATTCCTTGACCTCAAGTCAATTGATAAAATGAATTAAAACTTAATTTAAGATTACATTTTTGCACATGGTTAATAATTTATCTATTCAACACTTCCCGATTTCCTCACCACATTTAAAATGTTCCTCATTCCTTGCGCTCTACACACACAGATCTTCATCATATAAAAATGAGGAAAATTAGAAATGTGGTGAAGAAAAGGGGAAGGGTTGTTTGGGGAAAATTGGAAATACATGAAAGATGAAATGTGTGGTAAGACAAAACAAAACAAAACAAAAATAAAAATAAAACGAAACTGCAAAAGACAAATAGCAGAATAAAATGAATTCTGTTTTATTTTATTTTACTAAATCATAGGAGGTTAAAAGGAAGGTATATTTCTGTTTAAACTCAAGTAACAGTATTATTTATTGGTGTATTATTAGTCATGTAATAATTTCTTCCAGGCTTTTGTCAGCTTTGGGGCTCCACACAGGAGCTGCTCCATGCTTACATGAATTAAGCATTTAGCAATTTAAACAACTACCATAAGTTTGCTTTTTAAGTCTAACAAATGAATTATTAAGAATATCCACATTTGCAGATGATGACGATAGTAACCAAGGCAACTCCTGCTGTCAGGGCGTTTTAAATGAGCATGTAGTTGACTGCAAAGAGAGTCGAATCAGAGATTTATGTAAAGAAAGAAAGAACAGTTTAAGTTTGAACTCACCTTGGACAACCACGTTGAACTTCACAGTGACATTCCCCACGTCGTTGCTGACAGAACAGATATACTGTCCTTCATCTGAAGAATTTACAGAGTTGATGTTGAGAACGCTGCCATCGAGGGGTGAAAGGTGAGCTGATGGGAGCGTCCAGGTGTACGAGGGAGTGGGGTTTCCCACAGCAGAGCAGCTCAGCTGTAGAGGCTTTCCTTCTGTGACGGTGATTGGATCTGGATGTGATGACGCCAGCTGAGGCTTATCTGTGTGTTGATTGAGGAGGAAGAGATGGAGAGAAATACAACACATGCTATTAATGCAAAAAGCAAACAAGAACACACTCACGCACATACTCACGCACACACACACACACAGACACACACAAATGTACACATACTGTATATATACATACACATGTACTGTATACTGTACATATACATATATATATGTATACACACACATACATATACACATATACAGTATATACATACACATGTACACATACATATGTATATATGTATATATACATATACTGTATATATATACATACATATATATATATACATACACACATACATATATATATATATATACATATATATATACATATACATACTTTTATATATACACATACAGTATATATACATATATATACATATATACATATACATATATATACATACATATACTTATATATACATACATATATACATATATACATACATATATACATATATATACATACATATACATAGATATATATACATGCATATTTATATATACATACATATACATACATTTATAAATATATATACATATACATATATATATATACACATATACATACATATATACATATACATACATACATATATATATATATATATATACATACATATACACGTATATACACACACACACACACACACGTATATATACACATACAAACTTATGTGTTAACGGGTTTGTTTTTTGCATAACAGCAGGGTTTTAGTACTTCGCTCAACACAAATTTTAGGTGTGTTAATTTTCTTGTCGGACTCACAGAGGACGATGGCGTAGATGTTTTGTGACATCACCACTGGATGGAGCTGTGGTCCTTCAGGTCCCAGTTCTAGCTTTGCTTCACACCAGAACTGGGCTCCATCATCTTCTTTACTCGTGGTGAAGTTCAGAGTGAAGATCTCAGTCACTGGTTTCTTCTCTGTGTTATTCTTGGACTGTTGTTGACCCAGTGCTGTCTGTCCTCTGTAGAAGGTCACTATGAGGTTTTGAATAGGAGCCACATCCTGTACTGTACACTGCAGAGTGTACTGGTGACCCTCAAACATCGGCCCAGTGAGATCAACAAAGCTGATGGACACATTATCAGGAGGCTCTGTGGAGACAAACAGAGACAGACACACATTCAGTAACAACGGGAAAGAATTTAAACTTCCTAAATGTACCTATGTTGTTAGATTGTAAATGATTAAACCATCACTAGCAACAGTTTTTTTGTTTACTTACGGTAGACAGTAATAGGCAGTTTGGTACAACACTGGTCATCAGTAGCATCATTATAATAGCACATGGGAGATGAGCCCCATTCAGTCAGTCTGTCAACCCTCCATGAAACCGTGGTTCCATTTGTTGTCACGTCTCCCAAAGGGCTTTCCACATTAAATAAGTTGCCGAGGCAAGCATGCTGACACACAGAGCAGCTGGCAGAGGTTGGGTCACCAAACTTCACTACCAGTCTGGATGGAGTGAATACGGGTTTATCTGCACAGTTTTCATCTGTAACACATTAGACAATATTGATTTAAACAGCTCAATGTTAAGTTAGCAATCAGATACTTTTAAAGCACTTAAATCTGTCATTCCATAGAAAAAAAAGCTTTCATACATTCCAATATCACATCATGTAATTATGTTCTATATGTTTTTATTTATCCAAGATATTTGCTTGTTCCTGATCAATAATACTAAAATACAGAAGGATGAATGCCACAAAAAGAACAAATGTGTTTTCACGATAAAGCACTAGACAGAAAATGTAAAAACATAAGAAACTAGCAAATCCTTTCATAATAAAGTATGTCTTGAGTTGTAAAGGTGCTTCTGAGAATTCAACAGAAAAAGTATATATTTTGGAACAACCAGTACAGATCATCATAAGAAGTCATAATCTAATGTACACAGTCTGATGACAATAAAGTCCTTTCTGAGGCAAACTACAGATGGAAAACTCTTCACTTACCACAACTGGACACGAGGAAGCTGCACAGGAAACTCATCAAAGAAACAACCAAAAGAATGAAACGGAAAAACATTATCCCCAGTTATTTTCTTGTAAGAGAAATAATAAAAATCGTCGAACATAAAACCCAAAGGTGGTCAGTAAGTGAATGCGTCCACTCCGTTTTTTGGTTTTCTTTTGTAGTCGAACAATGTTGGCAGCGCAGCCTGTTTTTCACACGCCACACATCCTCTCCAAATGAAAATATTGTAGCCTATCAGTGGTATCGCACTGTTACAGGTCTTCAGAGGACATCCCCCTTTCCTACACTAGATTCATTTCAAAGGAACTTGAGTGTTATATTATCTTTACTCTACTGACTGCTATGACTCTTCTTTTTGAAGCCTTATAAAGAAATTAAATAAATCTAAAATAGACCAACGTTTATTTAGTTTAAATTAGTTACAAATTGGGGCAGTCAACTTGAGGCCAATCCAAGGAGAACTGTCAGAAAAACCACGTTGACGTAATCAAGAACTTGCAGCATAAACCAGAAAAACATAGGATATGATACATCTTCAGTCACATTAGAGAAAGAATCCACAAAATACAAATCTATATCTACAACTAATACTTCAATTCAATATTTAAAGGGATAGTTGGGATTTTTTGAAGTGGGGTTGTATGAGCTACTTAACCATAGTCAGTGTGTTACCTACAGTAGATGACGGTCGGCCCCCGGTTTGGAGAAACAGACAGGAGTACCAGCCAGCAGGGGAGCAAAGCAATGTTCTGCTGTGGACGGGGGCAGCAGCTAAACATTTTAGCCACTATCTAAGAAAATATCAGTTTAAGTGTATGCTATATTTAGAATATATTCACCGCTTTACCTTGCTGTCAGACAGCCCTTTCCAACGGGGAACTGAAGCCGTTATCTATGCTCTTTTCAAAGGCAAAAAAACAGTAATTTTACCTCACAAAAAACACAAGTTGCCGCTGCCTTGATCAGTTAGTTTGTTTGTGTCATTGTGACCGTAACGCCAACTGTCATCTACTGTAGGTAATACACTGACTATGGATAAGTACCTCATACAACCTCACTTCAAAACACCTGAACTATTCCTGTAAGGTCAAATAAAGAAAGCTAAATTGTTTAAATTGTGTTCAATGGTTCGGGTTCCACAAACAAAACTCCATTCACCTCCAAATCTAAATCTAAAAAATCAACAAAAAAAAATGGGTTTTTGAATTTGGGTTACAGACTCTTGAAAGCAAAGGTTTTAATGTATTGGTGTTTTTCCATTGGCACTTTTGGCCATGCTGTGTCAAATCATGTATTTGGGTAAACCTCTGTATTATTAATCTAAGGCCTATTCAATTAGTGGCCTGGGGGCCTTTGATCATTTATAAATCTGAAAAATGTATTTAAAAAAATAATAATAATAATTTCTTCCAATAGGAGTGTTTATTCCTGTTCATCAACGTTACCACTCACGCTACTGACGCTGTTACGGACTGTTAAAAGCAATATTTTGCTTATGTTTAAATAACCTGCTAACAAACATTCTGAGTTTATGAGGGTTTATATATTGTTTGATTATTAGAAGATCAACAATAATTAAAAGGATCTTAACGCAACATTGTGTTTATCAAAACAACAACTTAATAAGATTATAAAGGTGTATTGTTTTCACAGTTAAATTCCTAGCTTTGCAGATCAGACATAGGAAATGTAAATGTCTGACCCCTTGGCACGTCACGGGTTTTTCAAATCCGGCCCTTTTAAAGAAGTAATTGATCTAAGGAAATGTTTGGATGACGGGCTTGGAGAGAACACCGGAGCAGTTTAGCACCACCCTTCCTCACATGCCACTCTGGGTAATTGTGTAAGTTTAGGACCACTACTGAACTAGTAACCATACATACAGACATACGATCTGTGCACATAATATCTGAAGGCCTATAGGTAGGTGGAACCAAAACCAAAAGTTTGGAGCTTCAGGTCGACAGGAAGTTTTGTGCTCATAAATGAAACAGATTTGAGAGCAGAGCTGTAAGCAAACATTCCTCAACTTCCCGGTGATCTTTATCGCTCAGTTTCCTGAGAGCCCTCCCAAGAATACTGGGCACAAGTCTCTCATCTATTCTTCACCAGTGCTTATACCCTACTGCATTCATTTTTTCCAAATTAGTTTTTTGCTTGAATAGAAAGTGATGTCATGCAGTATCTGACTTCAACTAACTTTACAAGCGTTCAGGAAATTGTAGGACACTGTATGTCAGAGATTACAAAACCATCTGAACCGCTAAATTAGGCTACTTGACTACAAAAACAAGCTCTGCAGTATTTAGCAACAAAACTTCCTCGGTTGCCATTTTACATGTAGGGAGAGTGCTGTATAAAAGTGGACTCAAGCTACACAATTTTAGCCCTTCCTTTGGCCAAATTGGCCTCACTCCTTTTACCAAGTTACTGTATTTGTAAAGTGATTTGTTATTCAAATATCAATGTGTTTAAGCTCTTTAACTCTCTGTACATACAGAGGCAAATGTATTAACATTTTAGTTTTGAGATATTTAGCTTGGTTTCCACCAAATGTTCCCGGGACTTTTAGTACCTGGAACTACTTTTCAAGGAACTAAAATGTTCCTTCAGCCCACTGTTGTCTGCGTTTCCACTGTAGGTCTAAATACCTGCTACATGGTAGGAGGGCTGCTGGTGGTCGCAGCGGTAAACACACTGCAGCTTGCGGTTCAGTGTTTCATCTAAAATATAAAATACACGTTGGAAAAAAATAAAAGTTGCAACAATATATACTGCTGCCCGTTGGATGCAATGAATGAAATGCAGAGCGTCTGTCTCCACAGTAAATCATCTGTTGAGTGTCTGATGGTTATTTATTTGTGCTTTGGAACATAAACCCGTCGCCAGATCAAATCGGCCCCCAAGTATCGTGATAGTATCGAATCGAGAGATGAGCATATCATCCCAGATCTAACAAATATAAGACAAGAATGTTATGTAATACACTTTTATTAATAATTTCAAAGCTATTCAGCATACAAAAAAGGAACACAGACTTATTCATTTTAATTCAAAGACAAAAAATTACAAAAAAAAAAAAAATCCACAAAGAATAAAATGTACAAAGAAATCCTTGTTCTGTAAAACCAGAAGTGAAATCTGTCAAAGAACCTGATGACATGAACCATTTTGTAAAATTAAACTTGAAAAGCCTCATGATGTACCCAACGTGACAGCAGGTAAGGTCCATGATTACTTTCACGGGAGGCAGTAGTTCCAGTGACGTTCGTTGGGTAACATCTGGCCGAGCCGCAGGCAGCAGCTGATGGTGGGCTCGTAATACACCGCGTCTGGTTCCTCAATCTTCGCTTTTGTCTCGCTGCTTGTCTGGTGCACAGAGCGGCGGGCGAACAGCGAGGGCTTAGGAGCCTTAACCAGAGTTTTCTTCGTCACACAGCCCATGTCCATGAGCGCCTGTGGAAGAGACAGGGGTAAAGGGTAATGTATCAGCCATAAGAGAACCTACTGTTAGTGTAAAATGTTCACATGTAAATCACTTATGAATAAAAACTGGAGACAAGTTTATCAGCTGATACCCAGGTGAGCTTATGTATGCGGGAGTATTTCTGTTTACCTGCACCAGCTCCAGCACCGCCATTGGCTGCAACACATTTTGGTAATGTTCCACCAGCGTCTGCTGCGTGAGTCCGGGTCGGTGCATGATGTGGTACAGAATGGCCTCCAGCATGCCTTTACACACCTGCCGGTTCAGATTGCCGTCGACCATGCGCCACGGCCGGCTGATGAAACTCACGTTCACACTGTGTGGATTAGAGGTTGGTGATAAGAGATGACACACAGGAAAGGGAAGTACATGATTAACTGCAATTAGACGATTAGTCATAGTCTGCACTTACTCATTATCAGCTGTTGATGGAGAGCACGCTTCTTCCTCTCTTTCATCGTCTCTACTGTCCGCTCTGCATCTACGAAGTCTCCTTTTCAGGGTCTCCTGCCCTGCCTCCTGCCCTGCCTCCTGCCCTGCCTCCTGCCCTGCCTCCTGCCCTGTCTCCTGCCCTGCCTCCTGCCCTGCCTCCTGCCCTGCCTCCTGCCCTGCCTCCTGCCCTGCCTCCTGCCCTGCCTCCTGCCCTGCCTCCTGCCCTGTCTCCTGCCCTGTCTCCTGCCCTGTCTCCTGCCCTGCCTCCTGCCCTGCCTCCTGCCCTGTCTCCTGCCCTGCCTCCTGCCCTGTCTCCTGTCCTGCCTCCTGCCCTGCCTCCTGCCCTGCCTCCTGCTCTCTTTCCTCTTCCGGCTGCATCGGCTTTCCTCCCTCCCCTTCCAAGTTCAACAATTTGTCTCCACTTCCCTCATCTTCCCTCTCTTTCTGCTTTTCCAGCTGTTCTTCCTCATTCAGTTTCTCTCTTGTTACATCACTCGGCAACCCCTCTACGTCCCGTCTTTCCTCGCCTTCTTGTTTGTCCATAGACGATTTTTTGGCTGGCGGTTCCCCGGCCCCGGGTCGGACATCTCGCCTGGATCTCTTGCGCATGAAGGGGATGTTGTGATCTTTCTCCAAAAAGGGGAGTCTGTCAGATGTGAAGCGTGACTGGGACCATTGCTTGGTGTTTACAGTCAGCAGCCACGGATCGGCGTGCTGCATGAGCACCCAACGGACGCCCAAACTCCCGACTTTTAACACCTGGCCTTCTTCTTGTAACTCCTGCAACAAAATGGGAAAATTAAAGATCACGCAGAAGAACAGAAGAAGTAGAAACAAGGACACTGATCGTTTACTAAACCTGTCAGTAAACAGCAAGTGTACGATCATAGACTATTGACTGTAACTAGACAGAGAGTTGTTCATGTTTGCTAATATTTTTGGACTGTCTTTGACCACAGGAGTAACATGAATACATTTTGAAAATGGGTGTAGTTTCCTTTAAGGTTAGGCATTGACCTCAAATGGTTAAAGTTAGGATAGGTTGTTAGGTAGCGAGTCTCGCAAGAGTTTTTGGAAGTTTTCGCAATTTTTTGGGTTACCTTCTAGACACAACCCGAGTTTGGCATATTGGTCGTCGTCATCTTGTTTTTTTGGAGCCAGAAGTGACCATAATTGGACGGGAGGGTGGCGATGGGAAGGGATATGCATTGCTACAACTCCGCCTGTCAATCACAAGCTAGCCACGCCCTAAAGCATACCCTGCTTTATGGTCTATTTGACTCTAAATGGGACCATAATTTACTAAATGAACATCATGCTGTATTGAAGAAGACTTGAAACTAGTGATTGAGACCATAAACTCATGTTTATAATGTTTACTGAGGTAATAAATCAAGTGAGAAGTAGGGTCATTTTCTCATTGACTTCTATACAATCAGACTTCTTTTTGCAACCAGAGGAGTCGCCCCCTGCTGGCTGTTAGAAAGAATGCAAGTTTAAGGCACTTCAGCTTTGGCTTCACTTCTCAGACCTGGAGGCTACGTCCACTTCTTTTATTCAGTCAATGGGAAGAAGTTAATTTAGCTTAAGCTAAGGCTATCTGTGGTGTTATCTCCCGGGCTACCTTTCACTTGATTTAGATCCCTTGTTTTAGCTGTTGCTCTCTGGCAGAGCACTCAGTGACTGCTTTGTTTTTTAGCTTTATTTTGTAGTTACTGTACATTTTACATGCTGTTATCACTGAAATTATATATTTCTATTGCATAATAATGTTTTTATATATTATATATAGTAAAACAGATGTCGTGACATGTTTTTGACCAAATGTACCGTGTTTTGACTTTGCAGAACAGCCGTACATTAATTTTACCTTCATGTATTGCTGCAGGCTCCTGGTGCGTCCAGAATGTGGCTCCTCCAGGTGTAGATGAGTCTGGTAGAGATCGTGTGTATCCAAACCATTCTCACCAGCTGCATTTAAGCTCCTCCTGAGCTGAGCACACGCGTCAATGTCCTGAGGAGTGTATCCTCTTTGCTGAATCAAACGGCTCTCACACTCCTTCACACTGTTTGGAGAGGATGAGGAGGAGCGGGTGGAGTAGGTGAGGATGGAGGGCAGTAGGGACGGACCACATTTAGTCAAGTCCAGAGGTGGAGAGTCTAGAAAGGAAGAAAAAAGGAAATAAAGTATTACTTTCTGCAGATGAAACAGTGTTTGTACGTGTCTTATACGCGTTGTTAATACTTACCGTCCATGCTGAACACGTTGTGAGCAGGTGTGTTGCGTAGTTGCAGCCTCATAATACACGACTCCACCACGATGTTATCAGTGGTGTTGAGGTTACGGATTTTGACTAGAAACAAAATCACAATGTTATAAATCTGAACAGGGCTGTAGCTCACTATTATTTTCATTACAGATTAATCTATCTTTTAATTTGATTAAATAATCAAATAATCGTCTGGGCAAAAGTTATTAAAGATATTAAATTTATGATATAAAACAGAAAGAAACGGAAAATATTCACATTTAAGGAGCTAAAACAGAAGATTGTTTGGCATTTTTGCTTGATAAATGACTGATGTCAACTAATCAAATAATCTAGTGGTTCCCAACCTTTTTCTTTAAGGGACCCCCTTAAACTGACGATGCTGACTAAGTGACATTTATTATAGTCAATGCATAACAATAACAGAATAGAACAACTGATAAACTGTAAAATTAACCCAAATATTGAACGCAATAACTACAGGAAGTTTGTGTAAAACAGAAAAATTAGGATGAATGAGCAGATTATTTCCTGTGAATATTGCCCCGGAGATATCTTAAATAATAATCCAACTATCTTTTAGTTTTCTTCACAAAAATCGTCCAAATGTATAGATATTTTTTTGAATTTGACTCCCCTTAAAATCAAGAAGGCCTTGGCGACCCCTGGTGAAGCTTTGGCGACCCCTAGTGGGGATCTGGACCCCCCCAAAAAACTTTTTGGGCTAAGTTTGTATCCAAGTCAAATTTACGTTTCAATATTTTGGGTTTTGTTCCTGTAAATAAACTATGGAGCTTAATAATAGCTTGTTTTAAAACGTTGTTTAATATGTTTTAATATGGTCCTTGTGAGAAAATTAAAAACTAAAACCATTTGTACTGTTACACAAAAACTCATTGTTGCTAAATAACTTTTCTACTCTCTTTAACCCAGTGCAAAGTGATTCAAATGATGTTGCTAAAAGCCCAACTTTACTTTCTGCCATCACCAGAGACAAGCGGGACAAATGGACACATTACCTCTGCAGAAAACATTCATCTAACAAAAGTGAGTGAGTGAAAAATTCAAACTCTACCTATTCCAGGAAAGCAGTATCCGCGCATCATCAGGTAGTTGGTGTGAGACGCTTGATGTGCCTTCACTTCTAGTTTTTTTCTCCCCTCAAACTCCTCACCGTCCTCTTCATCATCGTCCTCTTCTTCCAGAGCTGCCATACTGAAAAGCCAGTTTACCTCAACATTATTATATTTTTAACAACATGAACAACTCCACACATTGAAAACTTTCAAGGAGAAGGAGGAGAAGGAGGAGAAGAAGCAGAAATAGAAAGGGAAAGAGAAAGAGAAATAGAAAGAGAAAGAAGGAGAAGGAGAAGAAAGAGAAAGAGAAGGAAAAGGAGAAGGAGAAGAAGAAAGAGAAAGAGAAAGAGAAGGAGAAAGAGAAAGAGAAAGAGAAGGAAAAGGAGAAGGAGAAGAAGAAAGAGAAAGAGAAAGAGAAAGAGAAAGAGAAGGAGAAGGAGAAAGAGAAAGAGAAGGATAAGAATAAGAAAAACAAGAAGAAGAATAAGAAAGAGAAAGAGAAGGAAAAGGAGAAGAAGAAGAAGAAATAGAAATAGAAAGAGAAAGAGAAAGAGAAGAAGGAGAAGAAGAAGAAGAAGAAAGAGAAAGTAACATGTAGTGATGTTCGCACACAGATTACAACTCACTTCTTGACTACATCGTTGTCCACCAGGTTGCTGTCCACCACCACCATCTGTTTAGGTATGGACATGTAGACACTCAGCAGGCCCAGAGACATCAGGCCGAGAGAGACCACACAGGCTCCACCTGGAGAGTCCATAGAGAACCGCATCATGTCCGACACATCTGGAGGCTCCTCTGGAGCTCGAGCTGCTGCGTTTGATGCAGCAGCCTCTGGTGGCTCTTCTTTGGGCAGGTGATCGTCAGTCTGCTCTTTGCTGGATGGATCTTCACCACAACCAGCTGTGAGGCAATCTTCTGGGTTTTTCTGTTCATCCGCTTTGCTCGTCGCCTCAGCCTTGTCGTCGTTCACCTCCTTCAGATTCTCCTCTCCTTCCATTTTACTTTGGTCGTTCTGTCCTTCCTTTGAGGAGTCACTGTTTTCCTTCTCTGGTTGTACCTGTGGTTCACTCACTGCTGGTCTTCCTCCATCTTCCTTCTTTTTGCTTTGTTTTTTCGTCCTCTCTGACCCCGCTCTTTTCTCAATCACATCCTCGCCGTTCTCTGACCTGTTCTCGGTTTCATGGTAGAACGCAGTGACGGGTCGGTCGTCTTCCATCTTGTTGTTAATTAGACTCCTCAAGAAGCGGAAAGAATCGGTGCACAGCGAGTGAGGAAAACGCCACGAAAAACATCTGTCAGGAAGGAGTGGGAGAGGCGTGGTCAAAACATTTTAGAAGACTTACTTTTTCACCAAATATTCACACGAAACTAAACTCAGGAACGACATCAGAAGCTAAAAAGTTCCTTTAGGGAACTCATGTTTGTGTTTCTATCACATGGTATTGAGGAGGGAAATAAAAATATATATATAAATAAATAAATAAATAAATAAATAAATAAATAAATACATGTAAATGTATGTAAAATAAATTACAATAAATAAATAGGGGAATTATTACAAAGGTAAATAAATAAAGAAGGAAATTAAAACAAAAATATCTATATATGTCACATTTTATCAATTAATTAATGCCTACATTTATTTTTAATATTATTTCTGGAACATTTTATGGCATAACAGGACTGCAAATGAATAGTAGCTCTAATCTACAGTAACTCTGGGACAACACATCAATATAACATTTAGTCCCGCACACGGTCCCTTACAAATATATCTAAACAAATAAAAATAAATAAGCAGTACTTTGCAAGCTACAACGATACACTGTGGCCTCGTATGTTTTGTAAAAGAGATGATATATACTAGAATACTAATACATGTAATGAGAGTATTGACAGTAATATACCTGTAGTAGGACTGGGACAGCTGGTAGGACATGGGCAGGATGGGCAGCGCTCGGTTCTTCTTCGGCCCAAACTGATTGATACGCCGGCGGTTGACCAAACCCTTCTTCCTGCACTGTATGAACACCTGGCACAGCAGCTCCTGGTTGTACTTACTGTACATGTGGAAGGTCTGAGAAAGAAAACAGATGATAATCAGAGGTTTGTGTGTGTTTTGTATCTGCGAGTGTGGAACGGTAAAAGGAAACGGGGACAAATGGACACCTTTAAAAAAGCAGCTTAAGACCCGCTTGTGTAGAATTTGTGTAATTTCTTATTTATTTCTATTTAATGGCTAAACTTAAAAAGTGATTTTACAGTTCTTAAGTTTGCATTTTATGTCTCCTACCTTTTTTTTAAATTGTGCTGCTCATGAAAGGCTCATTAGAACATGATGATAAGTATGATAGAAGTATATGATGGCCATTCCCATGCTCTAATCCCTCCTTAATTCCACATTAAGACACCAAGACCTTGAGGAACACCACAGAAAAGCCATGTTGTGATTTGGTTTCAAAAACGTTTGACATTTGGAGATTTCTGCAAGAATTGCAGAATTTTTGGCGATTGGGTAGCGAGCACTTCAGTTCTGGAAACTGCTCAGAAACCCCCTTATTGTCAATCTACCTAGGAAAGCCAGCCATCCTCTGAATGCTCTAGGTCTGTAGTTTGTGGCTGTAAAGTTTCATGAGGCTGTGATTATCCTAGAGGTCACCACAGGTCATTTTATACAGTGAGGTCAAGTTTCCAAAAATGGTCTCAGTACAATGAAATGGCTACTATGGAGACTAACATCATCACACTTGAATACAGTTGGGTTCCACAAGAGTCTCAGCTTTACAGTGATACCCAATTTATGTAATTCCAGACTGTTTAGGGACCCCTGTATGTAGAAATATTCAAATACACCATTTTTAGAATAGGCGAAAATAACACATTTATACTGCATTAAAAAAACTGCATGTGATTATCATAATCATCATTTTCATTCACATATCTTGAGGTCAGAGGTCAAGGGGCCCATTTGAAAATGGCCATGCTAGTTTTTCCTCGCCAAACTTTTACATAAGTTTGGAGCGTTATTTATTTATCTATTTTTTGTTTTCCCCAACAAGCTAGCATGACATGGTAGGTACCAGTGGATTCCCTAGGGGTTTCTAGTCTCATATGATACCAGTACCTTCAGTCTAGCTTTAAAACCTCTGAAAGACACAGCGAGCTGTCGGATTTTTAAGGGGTTAATGAACAAGAGGAATTAAAGAAGGCCGTACCTGAAAGGATCTAGACGACTTCATCTGACAGTTGGTCATGGCCAGAGTGCTCTGGATCAAGTTATGCAACACTATGGCATGAATATCGTCTGTGCTGCAATAGACACAAACAACAAACAATTAACTTCTACCATAACAATTCTAATTTATTCAGCAGAAGAAAATCTAACTGAATCCTCACCAGGTGAGAGCGTCTGTCGATGACACCCGGTTTCCATGTTCTATTGTCGAAACCTTGAACCTGCAACACACATATACAGCGTTACATTACAAACTACACTCAGCTTCTGGTTGTGGCCATCACCGCTGGTTTCTAGTCAGAACGTCAAAACTCCTCCTCTTCTTCTTACCGTGAGAAGAGCTGCTGTTTTGAGTCGGATATGATCATATCACAAGCAAGAAGAACAGAGCTGAACTTCTGTCTGAGCAGCCGCGTATATTCAGAGAACGATTTTCCACAATCCTAAAACAAAACAGACAGAAAGTTTACATAAGAATTAA
Source organism: Sebastes fasciatus (assembly GCF_043250625.1). Taxonomy (NCBI): domain Eukaryota; kingdom Metazoa; phylum Chordata; class Actinopteri; order Perciformes; family Sebastidae; genus Sebastes; species Sebastes fasciatus. Next base: position 24,085,231 of record NC_133797.1, on the reverse strand, counting down.
TAATAAATCAACTTCAAGCTTTAAGAAACAAAAATAGAGCGACAATAACACCAAGAAAACAAAAACAACACACATCTGCACTGTCTGGATCAGCAGGCTTCTTCTCCTCCAACAGACTCATCAGAGGTTTGTCCTGGTACACCTCAGCCAGACAGATCCTGCAACACACAGTTGATGAATACAACGGCAGGTTTATGTCGAATATGATGTAGAAATGCAGGTGTTTTTATTACGTGCACCTACCTGTAGTTCAGAAGCGTCTGAGGATTTTTGAGGATGTATCGTGTGCGACGCCCGACAGCGACGGATGTTTTATCCATCGCTATCTCAAACTCTGCGTGGAGCAGGTCTCTCACCACACAGTACGGTACGAATGGCCTTTTTAACTGCAACACATTAACAAGACGCTGGGATGTTTTGATCCAGACAAACCACTGCTCATAATTTAAGACTAGGGCTGGGCGATATGACCAAAATCTTTCATATCTCGATTACAATATATACATCAGACTGGCACATACGGGTACTTTGCAAAAAGTCAAGGCCGCGCCCCCTTTTGGGGGAAAGAAAACCGTAGATCCCATAGACATCAACACGTGTGTTTGGATTGTAATTTTGACAAGTTTGTATCGCATTCATCTCTTGTTATACAAATGTTTGTTTTATACACATGTCTAATAATTATTTTGCGACCTTGCCTGAACCTGAGCGTTCGTAATACCTAAATAAATTAAGGTTGAACGCCGTCATGTCTCTTCAGTCTTCCCGCCGTCCAACACAGTGGCGGGATATTGTTTATCCAGACTTCTATACATATCTGATTGAATCACGTTGGGCTAAGTGTTGTTTGTGAATAACCAGCCTGTTAATAGAAAACTATTCTTCTTCTATAGGCTGAGATTTAGTTGGAGACGACAGTCTGATGCTGCTTTAACGTTAATGTGTAACTGTATTACTGCAGCAGCCTCACACTCAAACTAACGGTAACTAGCCATGCTAGTCGCTGTCACCAGCATCATTTAGGGATTTATCACACTGACAGTGAATATTAACGTATCGTATGTGCCTCAAATCTCAGTGTGAAAGCCTCTGGATAATTTGACCTCTAAAAATTATAAAAAAAACAAAAAAACACTCTGGTTTAATTGGCCATACTCACTAGACATGCGCCCATGAAAAGGTTGGGTATCACCATATTAGACACCACTTCATGTATTTGTGTGTACCTTGCTGTTGAGAAGATGTGCGGCCACGCTGCAGAGCATCATCAGAGAGTCTTCCTGTACAGACCAGCAAACTCTCTGTCGGGTCATCATTTTCAAAGCTCGGTGGTCCGCCTCGTCGTGAGCAGGGGTCCGTTTCTTTGGCTCTTTAAACACACAAAGAAATACAAAAAACACACACAATCAGACAGGTGCACAGTCTGTCAGCTGTCCATCTTTAGTCCATTTTTAAGCTCATGTTGTACCTTTCTTCTTCTTGCGTGGGGCCTTGACAACCTCCTTTTTGCTTCTCTTCCTCTTCTGTTTCTTTCCTCCGACCACCTTCTGGTTTCTGGAAGCGGGCTCAAAATCCACCTGGTTACAAACACACAACAACAGTTTGTACTGTTTGTATCCTGAACCTGTCTGTGGTTTAACTGTGAATGAAGCATTTTGAAAATTATATATATGGAAATAGCTCCAATAACGTCGCCATTGTCATCTGTGATGGGTTAATATCACACATATCAACAAGAAGTCTACTGAGTTTAAAGGGTAATGTAATTCATTTTCAACCTGGACCCTATTTTTCCATGTTTTTGTGTCTAGGTGACTAGTGAGGACAACAATTTTTGATGTAATCACTCAGGGCAACTCCTCACCGTCATTTTACGTCCACTAAAAGTGCTTGTTTTTGCCAATGACAACACTCAGATTGTTAATATAAGTGTCTAACAGCATTATGGAAAGGACCCTACAGAGAAATAAAACATTTTTCCTACCTTTCACTCGATTTGTTATTGTCTAACTAATAAACTGGCAACTAGGTCTATACAAAGATAATGAAATAATAATAAAATCAAATTGATTGAACTCATACCTCAACAGTTTCTGTCATCAGTGATCGCTTGGCAGTCAGATATCGAGGTGTAGTAGTTCCTCCTGTTACACACAGATGTATAAAAAGTATATTATTGATGAGCAGGAGCGCTGTGACAGTGTGCTAGTAAACATGAAGCAGAGGGAGTAAGACCCTAAAAGCTCCAACATAAGTAGGGAAGCACAGATCCGACTTTTTCAGTACCAATACCGATACTGATACCTGGGCTTTGGGTATCGGCTGATACCGAGTACCGATCCGATACCAGTCTTTAATTAATAAGCTGTGCCTCACTGTGTGGAAGTGACTGGGATCATTCTAAATGAATAAATTCATTATGTTTCAAGCAGCAACTCACCAGCTTTAAGTGCGATCCTGAGAGCGTTTCTACTCAGCAGGCTCTTCAGTCGGATTTTATTCTCCGCCGCCTCTAAACCACTCGGGGTCTAAAACACAAAACAGATACATGTGGACAAACATTAGACCACATTCAATATTGTCTCTGTCTATTCACTACATGCACATACATACTGTTACATACCGTTTTGACCTTGAGAAGGTGATTTGTCCACAACCAGTTGCGTTTAAGATGAGCAAAGAACTCAGAGTCCAGACCTGCTGCTCCTTTACCGTCTCCTGGTATTGACCCGTCGTCACACATTTCACGAGAGCCCCTGATACACATATACATCAGGGCTACTTTAACACACTGGTGACGAACTCTATTTGTACTTTTGTTTTGAATTTTGAATTTTAAATTTCAGCTTCTTTGAGTTACCTTATAAAAAGAGAAGAAGAACAGGCAGAGTGACTCCACTTACTTTAGCAGGTATGCCAGTCCCACAAACACGTTGCGTTCATGCACAAAGGAAGGATCAAATTCTGCGTCTGCGTTTCTCTTATTGCGGATTACCCCTAAAAAATGCAAACAAAGAGAGGAGGGCACAACTTAAAAAAGTGAACATTATAATTTTCCATATGGTTGCCAGTGCTGTGTAATTCTGCTTTTGTCTGAGTATGTGCATGTACCCAGTGGTGTATTGAGGCAGACACACATCAGGTCAAACCAGTAGTTTTCTACGTCTTCAGCGGTGTTCAATGTGTACTGGCGCCTCTCAAATGGTTTGTCAGGTGACTCTGTGACCAGCCAGTAGTGAGGCTCAGCGCTGACGGTGTCAACAATGGTGGCATTGCGCCTCAAGTACAGAAACACCTGGATTAGTGCAGATGTGGAGAACAAATATGAGACACATGAAAATAGAATTTACTTAAGTTTGACCAAGTAATAAACCTCTTTTCCCTGATGGAACATTGATGCTATATTTAAAACACATGCTGTTAATACTCCCAATTCATTCATAGCTAAATCTACAGATACTGATAGCCCCTGTGCTTTGTGGTGAGGTGCCCATTAAATTGTTTTTTACTCCAGTAAATGATGTGTGCATGTTACTTGTACTGTATGTTTGTATACATGCTCTACTTATGTATTAAAAAGTGGAAAAAAACATGCTGTAAATGCTTAAAAATGTTAAATTTAGCATGTCAAATCAGGGATAACGTTTGTCTTCTGTCCTTCTTTCAAACTTTATGATGATATTTTTCTATTTTGATGCAAACGATAAATTAAATTCTGTGTTTTCTGAGTGGATCAGAGCAGCAGTCAGATGATGAAGCTCTTTTCTCTCTGTGATGTGGTTGCTGTGTACCTGATCTTTCTCCTTGAACTTCTCCACAGGACCAAACTGCATCAGACCCATGTAGGTCAACTTCTGCAGGTTCTCATGAAATGAGAAGATGTATTTCCTGATGTAAAGAACCCAAAAATACTTCATTTAGATTCAACAGTTATGATGCTTTACAGAGAGAGCAAGAAAGGAAGAAAGAAAGAAAGAAAGAAAGAAAGAAAGAAAGAAAGAAAGAGAGAAAGAAAGAAAGTCACCGTTTAAAGAGCAGCTGTCTTCTCATTCTGGCGGGCAGCGATCTGATAAGATGGTGTTGCTTCACAGGGTCGTTGAGATAATCCTCCAGTCCTTCCACCTGTCGACACAAGTCAGCAAATATGTTTTTATGTACTGAATGTGTCTTTCTTCATGTGTTGCAAGCTGTACTATAAGAAATCAACAAGTTCTCATAAATGTCCAAATGTACAACTTATGAGGCAATCTACATTCAATTTATCAAGTCCACCTATATGCCTATTATTTTGTCCACCATATTTATATCAATGAGGGCAGACTAAATATTAGAATCATCTCATCTCAATACAGTTTAACAGCAGAACAAACTACAGCCTCCAAAATGATCATAAAGTTGAATCAACATTTCATGAAGGATTTATTGCAGTAATGTTGTATCAGACTACATTAGTTTAAACTAGGTCTACCCAACAAACTGGCACCTGAGTGTAGCTATATGCAGGTAACATTGAACTGTCTACTTTGCCGGTGCAAGGTGACGTCTTCAGATGTCTGTTTACAGAAGAAAGCAAAAAATTCCTCACGTTTGAGAAGCAGGAAGAAATCTGAACATATTTGGCGTTTTTTGTCAATTACTTTAAACAGTTAATTAGTTATCAGAATGGATGATTATCAATTTTCTGTCGATCGACTAATCGACTAATTGTTGCAGCACTACATGACATTATTACATCTATTGGCCTGAATGTTGACTTTCAGTTGACTGTGACTTTCTTTAGTTGCAATGCCAAAAAGTCTTCAACTTAAGTTACAGTGAATTTACTCGACACTGCAAGGAAGTAGTTTATTATTTATTTATTCATTTATTTGTTGCTTATTTTTGCAGCGCAGAGTTAAAAGTAATTGCACCAGAGTTAGCTAGTAGTTTATTTACATCTTTTGTCCCTGGGCAGGTAGACGCTACAAATACACTACATAAAACAACACAATACATAAAAGTCCATCAGTGTGAGATAATAAATAGAATCAGTATGATAAATACAATAAATACAAGGCAATCATTGGTGGTGACACTTTTGTGCTGACTTTAGTTTTAACCACTGCAAAGCTTCCTGAGTCTCTAATGTTTGTGGATATGTAATTCCTCTTCTCCACTACTTTAACTGAAAAAGCAGATTGAAGTCGGTGTGTATCTTGTATATCTGCTCAGATTTGAAAGAGGACAGACGAGTATTTATAACCACTACAGAATATCTGGCACAGATGAGGATCAGGTCACCACAAGAGAAAATATTTTTCCCCACAGTTCACAGAAGGTAAGAGGGATGAACGTCTCACCTTGTAATTGATCTGTATGACCTGAATGAAGATGGAGAGAGGAAGGCAGAGGAGCAGGTCGCCGACCATCGCCCAGCCGCTGCCAAACTCCTTGTGTACACGGACAGGAGGCACGAATTTCTTCCATGACTCTTCATGAGCATACACTATCAGAGACAGGGAGAAGATTACAGAAACATCAAGGTGGTTAGTTGGGAAAATCTCTCCTACCCTGAAAGTGTCCAAATAATTAAAATAACTGCAATATGCGTATGTACATGAACGTAAATATATAACAGTATGCAGAACTCATGCATTGGTTTTGACGGAGTTATAAGAAACAAAATGCGCGGCTCATTCAAAATAGACACAAACATTTTACTACAGTCGTGTTCCCACACATGATGCTCTCTCACCTTTCCAGTCAGATTGAAAGCGACAAGGTTTCGACTTCTCTTTCAGCTCCTCCTCCTCTTCATCACTTGATGATAATGTCACATCCAAGTTAGACAAAGCAGAATCTGCAGTTTGTTGGTCCGCAGAGCCGGAGGCATCTTTTTCAGACGACTGCGTTTGTCCGTTTGTGTTTGTGGAGTCTTTCACGTGTTTGGCGTCGGGATCAGAGCTGTGTAGGTCTCCTGGCGTTTGACTTGTCGAGTGGGAGTCGGTGGAGTTGTGTCTGTTCGGGTGTCCGTATATCAGGTACCAGAGGAAGTTATGAACGAGACGCAGACGATGCATTTTAGGCTGGAAGCCAAAGGTCTTCCCCAATCCCCGGACTATAAGACAAAGAACAAAACAATGAATGGTGGACAAAGATTTAAAGGCAGGGTCTGAAATTAACTTTTTTCACTGCCTACCACTGTGGTAGGTAAGTATTATTTTTTGTCTGCCACTCAGACATTTTATCTGCCACTTTTGAAATCTATGCACTAAATGAAGGAAACATTTAGATCTGATGTCATTCAATGTTCGACATATTTTACATGAAATACATTATATGCATGGTAAATTACAGTTTTTGAATTACACCGTAGCTCCTGGGGGAGCCCTGTTTTTTGGGGACGGGAGGGTACTGTACGCACTACTGTACTGTACTGTACTTTGCTATTGTCATCTATAGTGGTTATTTGCATAAAAACACACAATTCAAATGATTTTAATTATTTAAAAATCTTGGCATCCGTAGTTTTAATGATGTATTATAAGCTGCTTAGAGCTAGTGATAGGAAGTTAAACAGGTCATAATTCTCTCTCTATTATCTATTTCATATTGCTGTGAGACCAAAGTATGTCCTCCCATTTTACTGCTCTTCTAGCATACTGTGAAACAGAACCTGTTGTGGGCTTGAACTCGTCAGATTTGCTCTTCTCTCTCTTCAGGCCTTTAGAAGGGCTGCCGGTCATATCCTCGTGTTCTCTGGCTTTCTCTTCAGCGTGCTGCAGACTGAGGGACAGAGAGGAAGACCAAAGTCAAGTCAAGTCAAACTTTATTTGTATAGCACATTTAAAAAACTCAAGGTGTCAAGCTCAACTTAATCAAACGCCGGCGAGGAGAAGTGGGTCTTCAGCAGCGACTGAAATGTTTTAATATGAAAAGGCAAACTGTTCCAGAGATTAGGGGCGGTCACTGCAAAAGCTCGGTCGCCTCTGTTTTTGAGTCTAGTTCTTGTGACATCCAGGTAGCATCTGATTGGTTGACCTCAGTGCTCTAACTGGAGTATGAAGGTGCAATAGTTCTGCTAGATAAGGTGATGCCATTTAAAACCTTAAAAACAAGCGATCAAATCTTAAAATCAATCCTGAAACGGACAGGAAGTCAGTGGAGGGAGGCCAGAACTGGTGATATGTGATCACGTTTTCTTTTTCCTGTCAGAAGACGACCAGCTGCATTTTGCACTAACTGCAGCCGGCGAAGACACGACTGTTCTAAACCCACAGACAAAGAATTACAGTAGTCTTCACCTCGGCTAAAAGTCGTAACTGGAAAAAGCTGGTTTTGACAAAAGACAGCTGAACAGAGGCTTGATCAGGAGACAAGATACAAGACATGCTCGATAATAGAGACTAATTATTAATCAGGATTGAGGCAGAACACTGAAAACTGACAAAATCAAGTATAGTCAAAAGAATCACGCAGTTTGGGAAAATCAGACATACCGTATTTCTCAGTGACGTATTTTAGAGTATTTGGTTTGTACTCACCGTACAGCTGTGTAGGAGCTGGAGATTCTGAAGCGGACCTGTTCAATGATTCGGTTCACCATTTCATCGTTGGGCTGAATGGACGGATGAACGACCATCTCAAGCTGCAAGAAGAAGACCAACAGACAGGCTTAGTATCTCTTTTCTAGTAGTGTTGTCAAAAATATATCGAATTATCGATACATATTGATACTGACAGTTTCAGTACTCATTTTCTGCCCAATCGGTACACGGGTACCAGCTGCGCTTTCTGCTCCATCTCCTCTCCACACACTGCTATTTATCTTTTTTTGTTTTTATCTAAATTTTGATTCCCTCAATATTGTATCAATGTTGAACTAAAATGGAATAATGTCTAATTTTTCCCCTTGGTCCAGACCAAATGAACCCAACTACAGGTGTGAAAGCAGCCTTCATAACTCATTTGATAAACAAGACCGTAAGAGGCCTTCACTATAAAGTATGTAATAGCCCTATATTATGTGTTGTCAGTAGTTTTATTTGCAGTGGATGCGATCAAAGAGCAAACAACTTCCAAATGACTACAGGCTTGTAAATATAATTAACCACCAAGGTGTGACGTGTGCATTTACATTCTTGGTGATCCCGTCCTGTATGATGGTGGTCTTGTAAACCTTCAGTATGCCTTCTCTAGACAGACTGTCGACGAGACGTAGAATAGTCTTCCTGCAACACTTTGAGCTGATTCCGTCCTGCTTCTCGTCATCATTGATTATCTTCTGTAGCCTGGAGACAGACAGCACGTTGACATTTTACTTCCCTCTCTTACTGTGTGATGAAATGCTTTGAAATTAAAGGGATAGTTCGGGTGTTTTGAAGTGGGGTCGTATGAGGTACCTATCTATAGTCAGTGTATAACCTACAGTAGATGGCGGTCGGCACGGCCCCAGTTTGGAGAAACAGACAGGAGTACCAGCACGTTTAAGTGTATGCTATATTTAGAATATTTTCAGCGCTTTATCTTGCTGTTAGAGAGTCCTTTCCGACGGGGTAATGAAGCCGTTAAATCCATCTATGTTCTCTTCAAAGCCACCAGACTCCTTTGAAAAAAACCCCAGTAATTTTACTTTGCAAAACACGAACTAAAGGTCTACTGCTACCTCAATTGGTTAGTATGTTTGTGTTATTTTGTGACTTTGGTGAATCCGAACTAACCCTTTAAAACACCTAAGAGTCACGCAGTAACACAAACAAACTAACCGATCGAGGCAGCGGTAAACCAGCAACTCCCTATTCTGCGATGTAAAATGACTGTTTTTGTCAAAGGAGTCTGGTGGCTTTGAAGAGAGCACAGATAACGGCTTCAGTTCTCCATCAGTAAGGGCTGTCTGACTGGAAGGTAAATCAGTGAAAATATTCAAAATATAGAGTACACTTAAACTTATATTGATTTTTTTAGGTGAGCCTTTCTTTTAGGTGGTTAAAATACGTTTTGCTGACACCCCCTGTCCACAGCAGTACATTGCTTTGCTCCTGTGCTGGTACTCCTGTCTGTTTCTCCAAATGTCACCAAACGTCTACTGTAGGTAATACACGGACTCTGGTTAAGTAGCTCATACAACCCCACTTCAAAACACCCAAACTATCCCTGTAACTGATAACATTTAAGGCAAACTGACGGGAAAAGACCCTCGATGATTCTGAGGTTCTGGACCGCTTCAATGATCAGGTTCCTCCTCCTCAACAGGCGGTACGTCTCATGAGACCTCTCCACATACCATCTGGACTTTTTACGCGGCGGGGCCTGAAGGAGACGGATTGAACCGTTAATTACAACACTCATCTATTGATCTCAAACAGCTGGAACAAAACAGTGAAAAACAACAACACTGAAAGCAATCCATCAGACTGACCGGCTTGCAAACATCTTTAACAACCACAATGTTGTTGTCCGTTGGGCTATTGGCTTCATCCAATGCCTCACTCTGAAGCAAAGTGCTGGCAGGACTTGAGTTGGATTCTTCCTCCTCACCTCCAGCTTGTTCTGATAGAAGAGACAGTCTGGATTAAATATGATTGAACAGAACAAAGGAAACACACTTAGGAGTGACGACTCTTTCCGCTGCCCCAAAATGGCAAACAAAATCAGTTAAGGTTTAAGATTAGCTAATTCTCAGTTTGTACTGTCGACAGCGAGACGGAGAACAAAATGAAAACATTATTTTTCCTTCAAAGTTTGTCTGTTGCTGGAGTGTAGATGAAGTGAAGTGTGTTGAGGCCCATTTCTGAAAATTACCTGCTCTGGGAGTGGACGCCGAGTCAGGTGTCATGCTGGACGTGGATTTGCTGCTGGCTGGAGTTTCACCTGAGTGATGACAGAAATTAGAGAAGTGGGACAACATGAAGAGCTCTAACTGTAATAAATAAACCCGTTTTTGTGTTTTTTAGGGGGATTCAGGGGGTCTTTAGGGGGAGATAGCAGGTCAACAGTAGATGTGTCATAGATGTGGTGTTTTCTGTTGGCTGTCTTTTTAAGTATCAACTGTTGTGAAATGTGCGATAGTTTAATGAGTACTCACATTCAGCTGGTGTAGGTTGTACGATGGGGATCTCAGGTTGTGTCTGATTAGTCTTCACGCTGCTTTTCGTCTTTCTTTTTGCTCCTGACTTTCCTCCCTCTCCATCCAACCCTTCATTTGCTGTATCGACCTCTTCATCACCACACATCTGCCCGGCCTCCTCTGCATCCTCGTCTCCTCCTCCGCCTGCTTTCCGGATCTTCTTTCCTGCACGAGCTTTTGCCGTTTTCTTAGAGGTCGATGGTGTTTTAGGGGTGGGAGGTGCAGCGGCTGATATCTGTGGTGCAGAAGAGTAGAGAAGCTTCTGCCGTTCCTGCTCCTTAGCAAACAGCTGGAGTTGATTGCTCACACCAACACACCTGTCAAGACAAGTGAGCAAAACAACATCTTTTAATATGATGTAGTGTTAAAGTGAGAATTTAGAAATCTACACTCGTTTATAGATACACACGTATGGCTGATGAATTTTGTCGTCCTCTGCCGACCCTCGTCCACCATGAATCCCTGCAGGGTGGAAGACATCGCACACATTAAAATGTGTGACCAGAAAAATGGAAACATCTTTACAATTTAACACAATATGGAATAAAATAACTCTGAATTAAAAACTGCATTTCATTAAAATTCTCTATTTTTGTATAAACTACTCAGTTCTCTGGTACATTTTTGGGTTGTAATGCACCACATTATCAAACGAGAGTGATTCCTATATTTTGTCCACCTCATCTATGAAGGGGCAAAACACTTTACAATATAATACAATCTAATACAAGTTACAAAAGCAAACAAACACCATTTTCCACTCAAACGAACACTTTATCTGACGCCGAACAATCTCTCATTGATTCAACCAGTGTTGAAGCAGAAGAGCAGGGTGGTGTTCATCGCAGAGGAAGGGTTTTCTTTGTAGTGGTTGACCTCTGGTGGAGGTCACGTGGGCGGGAAGCCAAACAAACACATCCAACAATTGTGAGTGTACTGCCAACATGACTGCATTCACAAACTAACTTCCCATTACATAAGACATGTTTCAATCTCTCTATCTGCACATTAACTATTCTAACAGACTTCAGTGGTTTAGACTTCACTGCATTTTGAAGCAGTTTTTGAACAGAAGAGGTAATACATACAAAAAAGTTATTTTTGTAGGGAGCAAATTCATTTTGGTGGCAAAATGGCAAATGTCTCTATCTGGGAAACGTTGTATTAACAGAGTAGGTCTTACCTTTATCACACCGTCCCTCTCCAGCCTTCGGCAGATCATACGAGATTCCAGCTTACCGACGTTCATCCTTAACCCGATACTACGCTGGGGGATTCCCTTTGTACCACAGGACAACACTGCATTACAACAAAAAAAAACACAGGCAAGAATTAAAAATAGAGGAATCTGCAAAGTACGTTATTTTTAGAGAATTATGGCGCAGTCAATAATTTCTTGGCATGTCTGTGTTGCGTCGTCTCTGTCCTCTTGAACATTTGATCTGAATAGAAACAATGGATTTGAGGGTAAAGGGCTGACTTTCAGCATTGATCTGAGGGTGAACAGAAGCCTTCTCATTGTCCTAATCTAGTCTTTACAAACTGGGGGGGACTATGACTAGCACTTTTCAGGCTTCATGGTTTTTCATCATTCACACGGCCGGCCTGGCTATGTCAACAAAGCGCAGAAATGCTCTGATTACAACACACACAGGCAGAGAGCAACTTTGTTCTCTGCTCAGGTAGACATAACTCCTCTATATCTTTACATAGCAAATACTTGTTTGTAAAATATCAAAAGAAAATATGTCCAACTACATGAAGACAGCAGTGGAGAGTCTTATACAACAACATGAAGCCTTGCCAAAATATTTGCCTGGCACAATAAATCCCCGAGATCTGTTTTCCAGGACAGTGATGAAACGTACCAATGTGATAGGCCTGCGACAGGACATCGTTCTCCATGATTCGCCCGTCTGAAAGAAGAGCTCTTCTTCTCCCTCCAGAGTCATCTTCATCATCCTCGTCCTCATCGTCCTCATCAACGCCTTTCCTCGTGTACGGCTTCAACAGTTTCACACAGCGAACGGTCACTTTATTCCCTGGAGAACAAAGTGAAATGATGAAGCACATTTGTTAGACATGTGGCGAATAATGCCACAAATAATCACCACAAATGTATAATATACATCAGTTAAATGTGTGTTTGCAGTGATTTTAGTATCTTTTAAATTTGTGAGAAAAAGAAAAACCTTAACCAGCTTTTTCATAAGATAGTAAGTGGACCTTTAAATAATATATTTTTTTGTCAAGATATTATTTTCATATCAAGGAATGAACTTTTGTGCTCATCATTTAATTTTTGATGCGTAACATAAATAATAACATTATTTTAAAATATTCCTTTAGTAACTCATATTTCTGTCACAAAACTTGTGATTTTATGAACTTTTTGTCATATCTCATATTAGACTACACCTATGCCAAACATACTTTTTGCTGTACAGCAGAGCAGCTGGCATGTTCTGTGCACCAACGTAGAGCTGAATCTATCAGCTGATTAATCGATTAGTCAAACAACAGAAAGTGATCTGCAACTTTTTTAATTAAGTTACGAATTTAAGTAACTTTTCAAGTAAAAATGCCAAAAAAAAATCACAGGTTTCAACTTTGCAAATGTGCGTTTCTTTGTTTTAAATGACAGTAAATTGAATATTTTCATACATATGTGAAAATATAGGCGACGTAAACACTCAAATACATCCGCATACAAACATATCTAAATACATACGTCTATACAAATATGTATGTAACTATATGCATACGCACTGGTGCTTCAGAGGCACATTTACCTTTTTTGTTGGTGCAGGGCCCGGCGCCGGGATCCAAGTCCTCCAGAGGATACTGGCAGTACTCAACCAACTTGGCAGTTCGCATGTATTGAAATACACGCTTAAAAGTACGGTCATCCACATTCTGCAAGAATACACACACAGTTATTACCACAAAGAGAAAGGCGGACACACACACAGACGAACAGACGCTCACAGGGAGATACTCACACTGAGTTGTTCTTTGAGTGTGAGCAGAGTGGCGAACTGACCAGGCGACTGCTGGAGGAGGTTGGACACGTACTCCATCAGTAGGTCATACTTAGACCTCCTGAAACAGCAGAGGGGGTTAAGAGGAGTTTCTCCAGGACAGAAACAAAGACAATGAGTGACAGAGGATACAGATAAAGGTGCTCCTAAATCTTAATACTACGTTTGTAAAAGCACAAACATTGGCTTTGCTCCTTCTGAACATTTTCAGTATTGCAAAGACTTCAGCAGCATGTCTGTGTTGGAGAAAAGACGCATTCAGCTGAAGATAAGTTGACTCTTTTCTCTCAAGTGAACTCAGATGAGAAGGGGACATGATTTCATCTTTTCTTAAAAATGAAGCACTGATGATGAGTCTAGTCATTCATTTTATCCAAGAGGCAGCTTCCCTTTTGTCCAATTCTGTAATGTACAGCTGTTTGCTTTGTGTCTCTATTGCTGCGTACTGTTTGAAATATTTCCATGCTAGTGCCTGAATTTTGCTATCAATCATAGACTGTATATAAGAAGTAGACGTAGTCATCGTGACATCACCCATTAGTTTGTGGTCTGCTGTTTTGAAGTCTTGAGTTGGCATTTTGGACTTTGCCATCTTAGTTTTTTGCAACCGGAAGTGATACGAGAGGGTGGAGCTAAGAACAACCGAATGCTGATTAAGACATTTTTAGGTGACCAAAATGTTATAATTAACTCTCATGAACAGAAAACACGCTGTGAAAGGGTTAAAGTTGTAAGACGAAAACACGGACAACTACCAGACCGGACAACGCCGTGGTAGCGACCTGTCAACCACAAGGTAGCCACGCCCTAAAGCATAAAGCATTTATAGTCTATTTGACTCTGAATGGGACCATAATTTACTAAATGAACATCATGCTGTATTGAAGAAGACTTGAAACTAGTGATTGAGACCATAAACTCATGTTTACAATCAGTGGCGGCCGGCCAATAGAGGGCCACGGGGCCTGGCCCCACCCACCTTGAGCCACCAAAAAAAAAAAAAAAAAAAAAAAAAAAATTATAAAATTATTAATTATAAAAATTCTAAAAATTCTAAAAATTGTCAATATGTGTGTTTTTGACCTATGGAATATACCCGTAATATTTGTAAAATAGGATAACTGCGCCAAATATCTGCTTTCCTCCTTGAACTCTCTGCTAGTGCACCTCTCAGCTGCTCTGCTGCACGTGCACTTTCTGGGGCCAAATGGATTTGGCCCAAGGAAGGCGGGTCTAATAAGCAGTACAGCCAATCACTGATTAAAGATATATGATTACAAGCATGAATGACATACAATTCATCCAATCAGCGCCGTAAAAAAGACTTCCGGGAGGGCCAAACTGATTTGGCCCATGGTGTGCGCGCGCACGTTCACGTGTGTCTCTCTCTGTTCTCGTCAGGGCTCATGTCAGTTCTCGCGTGATCTTGTCTTCTCGTCTCTCGCTTCTCTCCACTTCTCTTCTCTCACAGCCCATTTTAACGGCATGACAATGGAACAGCCAAGCACTAGTATATTAACATACTGAATTGTATGAATAAGATGTCCTTATGTCAGTGTTGGAATAAATGATAAAAATGTAACTGCAAAGTAGTAATGCGTTTTTGATACCTTTTTTTGCATTGAATCGTACTAGGATGTTTGTTGAAATTGATTGGCAAAACCCAAAAAAAAATCCACCAGCCGCCACTGTTTACAATGTTTACTGAGGTAATAAATCAAGTGAGAAGTAGGCTCATTTTCTCATAGACTTCTATGCAACCAGAGGAGTCGCCCCCTGCTGGCTATTAGAACGAATGCAAGTTTAAGGCATTTCATCATTGACTTTACTTCTCAGACCCGGAGGTTGCCCACTGGTACCAATACAAAAAGGATACATTTTGGAAACCTTACTTTGACGTATATAAACATGTTTCTCTAGAGAACCCTTTGTTTTATTTGACAAAAGAAGCCATCGTTCTTAAATGTTAAATATTGCAGCAGCAGCCATGCATGAAGATTGCCTAAAACAATCTAAAAGTAGCAAGACTTTTATTTGAATAAACACTGAATAAGTAAAGAAGATATCAAATCGCACCACCATACAATTGATTTAAACTAAATGCTTGTGTTGGCATGCTTAGTACAGTATGTTCACCATCTCAGTATAGCGTATTAGGATGCAGACATTTTCTAAATAGTACTAAACAGAAAGTAGCTGAGGCTGATGGGAATGTTTTTAGTTTTGCAAGTATTTGGTCATAAACATGATGGTGGCGCTATTGAGGTTTGATACCCAGCCCGAGACTTCACTGTACACAAATTAGACAGATTACAATAGCAGGTTATTCACCCAATCACTTCTCTCTATGTGCACAACAGTAGGACAGTGTTGACACACAGACACCATAAACAGACCTGTTTACATGGAAGCGTTTGAGCAGCAGAAGAATGGAGTGTTGTTGTTGTCCTGAATTCACTCGAGTGACGTGAGACTGCATGCTGATGAGTCCATATTTGACAAGACTCTTCCTCATGTAGTGCAACTTTCGAGCATCGATCCTGTTGAAACAGAAGACTGGCTGTTACACAGTGAACATCTGAACTGCAGCTCGTGACACAGAGGAAACACGGAGCAGCAACGACGCCGTGATAAATGAGTGTGTACGCGTACTTGAAAGAGCATCCGTGCAAATCTCTCTGGAGCTCTCCTTGCCATCGAGCTCGGCCCACTCGTTCCAACACACAGTAAGAGTCGTCGTTCAGTTTCAAATCAGGATCGCTCTCGACACCAATCAGGGTCTTGAATCGCAGCGTCTGAGACGCCACAACAACAAGCTTTCGGCCATATCTGAGGAGTTACGGGTTAGAGAGAAGGGGGGGAATGAGACAAATGAACAGTTGCAATAAACTTTTCTAAAATGTAATTAACTGAATAACTTTTGTGGTCTAAGCTTAGATATTTGTATGTCTTAATTTTGAATTGAAAAATAATGTGAATGTGTGTTTATATACTACCAATGAAACTCTACTAACCTTTCCAAAGCCTCCTTCAAGCTGATTACTGGGGTGAAGGATTTGGAGCGGACATGCTTAGTGATGTCTGTCCTCTCTTTGAAGAGTGCACATGAGCCCTGTATCCCACTCTTGTTTTCTAGAATAATTTGGATCGGGTAGGCGTCTTTCCGTGTGTCACAAAACTTCTGTGTTGTTTCAATGCCTGTTTCTGGGTCGATGTCTTTAAACCTGAAAACACACACATGCATGGAAACACAAACTCTACATCAGGGCAACAAAACTATAAAACAAAGAGGCAACTGGAACATACACAACGTCCTACAAATTACTTGATGTCTTTCTTAAACTTGACTTTGAACTCTCTAATGAAGAAAAATATTATATATATATCAAAATTTTTTTACACAATGTTCCTTGTACCCACACTTCAAGAGTGCAAAATGAAGTTTATGAAAAATAGCACAAAAAAACTCTTTTCCCACAAGATTTGTTAACCTGGCTTTAGGGATTTGCACACGAGCATTAGTGAGGTTGACGACTGATGTTGGGATTTAAAGCCCTTTCTTAGTCGATTAGTCGACTAATCGTTCTTTTTGGTCTTAGTCGACTAGGATTCTTTTAGTCGATTAGTCATTTTTTTTAAATGCTTTTTTTAGGGCTGACCTGAATGCCTCGAAGCGTCAAAACTTTGACTGTCGCCATGGTAAACGACCTCCAAATCAGTAGTTTTTTTTTTTTGTTTTTTTTTTATACAAATATGTAATAATAAAGTATAAATCCCCTAATAGCCCATGAAATAAGGAATAATCCCACAGCATTATTCATTATTCATATTCAACATTAATTATTATTAGTTATTCTCAGACGGATATAGCTGTTTGTTGTGTGTAGAGGTGCATATTTTGTTACACTTTGTTTAGCTCTTTTTTTTTTTACTGTGTTATCTATTA
The DNA here is from genome assembly GCF_043250625.1 of Sebastes fasciatus. Taxonomy (NCBI): domain Eukaryota; kingdom Metazoa; phylum Chordata; class Actinopteri; order Perciformes; family Sebastidae; genus Sebastes; species Sebastes fasciatus. Next base: position 24,068,139 of record NC_133797.1, on the reverse strand, counting down.
CATCTTGTTTTTTGCACTATCCCCTTTGCTGCTGTAAAACTGCAAATTTCCCCACTGCGGGACTAATAAAGGAACATCTTATCTTATCTTATCTTATCTTATCTTATCTTACGTTATCTTATCTTATCTTAAACCAGTGGTTTTCAAAGTGGGGTCCCCCATAGGTCCTTGAGGGGGGTCCCAGCAAAAAGGGGAATCATGTATTTTCACTATAATTCCATCCATAAGTAACACAATGACAGAATGTATGACTATTTTGGTCATGGGTTTCATACACTTTCTGTAATACTGCATCTAAAAGCTAAAATCTTATCAGATGGAGGTCAGTGATCTAATGTGTGTCAGTTTAGTGTGCTGAAAAAAACGGATACTGAGTACAAATATAATATCAATATCATATGCAATACTACTTTTTACATTCTCATGTGCAATATCACTGTTCATTGTGTGCAACATTAATGTCCAACATGTGCAATATTACTGTTCATTGTGTGCAACATTAATGTCCAACATGTGCAATGTCACTGTTCATTGTGTGCAATATTAATGTCCAACATGTTCAATATTAATGTCCAACATGTGCAATATCACTGTTCATTGTGTGCAATATTAATGTCCAACATGTGCAATATTACTGTTCCTTGTGTGCAATATTAATGTCCAACATGTGCAATGTCACTGTTCATTGTGTGCAATATTAATGTCCAACATGTGCAATATTACTGTTCATTGTGTGCAACATTAATGTCCAACATGTGCAATGTCACTGTTCATTGTGTGCAATATTAATGTCCAACATGTGCAATATTACTGTTCATTGTGTGCAACATTAATGTCCAACATGTGCAATGTCACTGTTCATTGTGTGCAATATTAATGTCCAACATGTGCAATATTACTGTTCATTGTGTGCAACATTAATGTCCAACATGTGCAATGTCACTGTTCATTGTGTGCAATATTAATGTCCAACATGTTCAATATTAATGTCCAACATGTGCAATATCACTGTTCATTGTGTGCAATATTAATGTCCAACATGTGCAATATCACTGTTCATTGTGTGCAACATTAATGTCCAACATGTTCAATATTACTGTTCATTGTGTGCAACATTAATGTCCAACATGTTCAATATTAATGTCCAACATGTGCAATATTACTTATTTTTCTGTTTGTTAGCTTACTATACCTTTTTTATTTTACTTATCTTATCTTATTTACTCATTTTACTAAATGTATCTTATTTAATTGTTATTCTATTAGGCACTGGTGCTAGAAATAGTACTTTTTTTATTTTATACACTTGAACTTATTGTAATTTTGTTGTATTTTTGAGCAATTCTCTGGCACAAGAATTTCCTTCGGGATTAATAAAGTTCTATCTCATCTCATCTCATCTCATCTCATCATCTCATCTCATCTCATCTTTAGGGGTCCTTGATGTGAAAAGTTTGGGAACCACTCTATTAGACTGACTTAATTTTAGCTGAATGGACCTCATAAACTGCCAACTGAGTGTGTTTTGAGTGTGTTTCTCTGGAAGGAAGTCCCACTACAGTGTTTACAGCAGGTGTGTGGATGATCTTAATAACCATAGCGACCCACTGACCTGTCAAACAGCAGCACGTCATCTCTCTCCTTCGGGAGCTGATAGACCTTCAGGTCGGTGTTGCTGATCAGATACCTCCAGAGGAGCTCCTTGGTGGAGTCGTCGAGCTTGAGGGGAAACTTGGGCTTCCTATCTTCTAGTCGTATACACAGAGAGGAGATGGTTATCCCGTCCAGACCCTCCAGAGCCACTTCATCCTCAACGATACTGAACGCATCCATAGCAACCAGCAGCTACCATGCTAGCTTCACCATAACTAACAGCTAACTACAGCTTGTAGTTAAGCTCCAGGTTCATTAATTCACCGGATGTTAAACAAGATTATTCGCGTACTTATGTTCTTTCGGGTTAGAAGACTTAATGTTAATTAATTGTGAAAGATTAAGACAAACAATGGATGAGAACAAGCTTGTTTACAAAGTGCTTTCTCTAAAGCTACGTTCTCCAACTTGTGCGTCATAGTGTTACGTGCTTGCGTCACGTTTCAACTTTGACCTCACGTCGTAGTTCACGTATATTCAGAGAAACAACTAAACTCCACAAGGTGGAGCTCAAGAGCAGTTTCTGAATTATCATCATCTATCTATCTATCTATCCCATGGATGCATTAAAAAGAGATTATGTTTTGAACAGACAACTTTGTTAGCTTTAACAGTGTCTACTTTATATATATATATATAATATATATATATATTTTATAATATATATATATATTATTATATAATAATATATATATATATATATTATTATATAATATATATATATATTTTATAACAATATATATATATATATATATTATTATATATATATATTTTATAATAATATATATATGTATATATATATTATCTCTGCAAACTGTGGTGAAAAGCAACATTTCCTCAAGTACGGTAGCCTACTTAAAATTTGAAGTACTTTTACTTTAACTTGAGCATACCCATTAAGATACTTTATACTTCCACTGCAGTACATTTATTTTACAGCTATAGTTACTTTTCAGATTAAGATTATAAAAGCATATGATTATTTAATTTAATATAGATTAAAATACTCAACAGTATGTTATGGAGTACTTAAAATTAGAAACATTAAAGTACAGCTTACACATTGATTCATCAATAATGATCCAATAATATAATACAACACTTATTACGAATAACGAATACTCTTACTTTGATACTTTAAGTAAATTTTGTTGCTGAAAATTCTGTACTTTTACTCGAGTAAAATTTGAATGCAGGGCCTTTACTTTTACCTCTATATATTTTACTTACTGTTTTGAGTAAAAATAAATAAATAAACAAACAAACAAATAAAACATAAATATATATACTTCTCATTATGCATATACATTTACTACATTCCTGTTTATATTCAGTTTATTCATTAGCAATACTGTCTACCAAAAATGTATATTACTTTGTTATATATTTTATTATTTTATTTATACTTTAACTTGCACTATTTTTTGTCTTAGATTCTCATTTTACTTTTACTTGTGTGATTTCCCTTTTTTTTTAATGAGCCTTGTTGAAGGGAGCCTGAGATCCAAGATTTTTATTTCAAACGACTGCTTCACTGTATGTGAATACTGAATAAGTGAATATTGTGCATATGATAATAAGGAACTTGAGACTTAATGAAGTATTTCTATATTGTGGTATTGCTAATTTTACTTTAGTATGTGATCTGAATACTTCTTCCACTACTGCCTGTTCACAATAAGTAGTATAACTGTCTTAACCTTATACTTTGGGCTATATAATCATCTTACAATTCATTTCAGCAATTACTTTGTAATAGTTGAGTAATTACACTATTAAAATATCCATTTACACCAAATATTAATAAATATTCCAACTTGTAATTACTATAAAAGTAGCAGAAATGAAAGGTTACATATTTTCTTAAACCTACACAGTTGCACTTTGACTTAATTACTCTTAAACAACATCTATCTCCATGACAAATGAGTAAACTCCATCCATCCATGAAGACTGTGTGATTTGGCTAAAAGCTCCAGAAAAAGCTAGAAAGTGGTTATTGAGTTTGAATTGTTTTGTCAAAATCATGAGTCCTTTTAACTTTAATTTGAGTGGGTCACAAAAATAAATAAAATGTTATAAATGTATCATAAGTTTGTTACAGAAAATCTTCATCTGCAAAGTAATAACTATAGCTAAAGTATAGCTGTCAATTTAATGTAGTTGAGTGAAAAACATTCATTGACAGTTATTCCTGAACTGTAGTGAAGTAAAGTAGAATGTAGCACAAAATAGAAATCGTTTAGTACGACTATTTATAGATTTTATGGAAAATACTTGCTCCTTCAACAACACAATGAAGAAATAGGTTCTTTTCACTGAGACATTTTAACTTGTCACAGTAGGAAAAGCACCGGTATTAATAGAATGAATGATGGCTGAATTTCATTTAGCTGCTTCAGTTTCATGCTGATTCACTGGCAAACTTAAATAGCCCCACAGCCGTTGTTAAAGTTATTAGTAACACCTGTGCTTTTCCTGCTATGAAAAGTAAAATATTTGCTGTTATAACGCCAGGAGGCTCAGTCTTAATTTATGACAAAAAGAGACGGTTAAAAGGCATGTGTGGTGTTCCGTGTAAGAACAGTGTGTGAGTAAGCACACACTGTAAACACAGAACAATAAAAGAAGAGGAAAGATTTATTCAACATCTTTATTATGAAGTACCTTTTTAAAAGAAATGTACAAGTGGAACCAGCACAGTGACATCTTGGCGTTTACCTTTGAAAAACAGAAACACCGTGGACATGTGGTGCGGGTCTGAAGACACGTATGAAATGATAATGTACATATTTACAGCAGAGGATTCTATCAGAACAGAAGTGAGCAAGCATGACTGCAGCTAAAAAATACAACGGGACTGACTGGAAATAAAAACTTTGAACATTAAAAGCACGGATTGGTTCAATAAAGATATTTCGAAAGATAACATGATAAAGGCACTGTGTTTCACACAAACTGACGACACAACAGACGCAGTTGTTTTGTTTTGTCCATCGAATCATAATCACAAGAAACAACTCTTCACAAATGTTGTCATTCAACCGTCACTGGGCGTTCTTTCTAACAAAACAGATCAAATATATCAGAGGGCCGTAGCAGTTTGCACATAAACATTAAAACAAAAATAGATAATTCAACTCATCAGGAAAACATTCCTTATAAAGAACATGCTTGGTGATTATTAAAATTAAATTTTTTTTTATAAACAAATACATATCTAAATTTTAAAATTTCATATTGAAGGCATAATGGGTTGAAGTGAGGACAAATATGTTTTCTGATCCTATGTTTTCCCTTACTGGGCAGAAACCCAGGACAAATTGTATTTGACATTCATGCAAGACGTACGGTAGGACCTCTTTGTTTCATGAACACATTCAATGAACTACCAGCATAGATAACACAAAACACTGAGTCAGGCCGACAGCTTGAGATCAATACTGAAGACGAGACGCGACGACAGGACCGATGAAGGGACTTTCCTTTGAGGACATAGCGGGTTAAAAGTTGAAAAAAAGTCAAATTACATTCAGCTTACATAGCTGGTGTGTGATCAGTGCGCTGTCTGCACGGTGCTTTATGATGTTGAGGTTTGAAGGAATAGTTTGACATTTAGGAAAATACGCACATTTCTTATTTATTTCTTGCTGAAAGTTAGACTGATACCATTCTCATGTTCGTGCCTTAAATATGAAGCTACAGCTTCTTAGCTTAGCTTAGCATAAAGACTGGAAACAAAGGGCTTGGGCTGCAACCAACAATTATTTTCATTGTCGATTAATCTGTCAATTACTTTCTTGATTAATCGATTAGTTGTTTGATCCAAGATGACGTCCTCAAATGTCGTTTTGTCCACAACTCAAAGATATTCAGTTTACTGTCATAGAGGAGTAAAGAAAACAGAAAATATTCACATTCAAGAAGCTGGAATCAAAGAATTTTGACTTTTTCATAAAAACATTACTAAATTATCAAAACAGTTGACGATTAATTTAATAGTTGACAACTTGCAGCTCTAGAGACAGCTAGCCTGGCTCCGTCTAAAGGGAGCAAAACTCACCGAGCAGCTCCTTTAAGGCTCCATTAGATAACACGTTATAGTTAGTTTGCAATACAGCTGAGACTTAATTGATTAAACAATTGACAATTGAGAAAAAAGACTAGAAACAAGTTTGTTTGATTAATAAAATCATTTTTCACATTCTCCAGTTTCTAAATCGTGTAGATTATTTTTGTCCTATTTGATTGTAAACAGAATATCTATACATTTTTAAATGTTGGTCACACAACTGTGATCTGTGATGGAAGACATTTTATAGACCAATCAGTTAATCGAGACAATAATTGGCAGATTAATAGATAATAATAATCAGTAGTTGCAGCTCTGGTTTGTTTAATCTGTACAAAAGCCAGGCTAGCTGTTTCCCCGTTTTCAGACATGAGAGTGGTATCAATTTTCTCACCTAACTCTGCAAGAAAGGAAATAATTCCCACAATGTCAAACTATTCTAAGATAAGCTGCAGATTTTAGACTCAGTGTTGAGCTACAAAGTCTGAAGTTTAGGAAGAAGATTCCCTTCTGCTCATGATGAACAAAAACACATTGGATGCTCGTGGACTTGGACTGCACAGACAGACACACGCATGTAGGCATACGGGACGCACAATATGCTCTTTGGCTGAGTTCAGGCGTACAACATGACACAGGCTTTCACACTCGCCAACGCACACGCTTCAGAATAAGCATTCTAGACAGTAATGGCACTGGCCAGGCAGGCAGGCAGGCACCGAGACTGAGTTACGTTACAGAAAAAACATGACGCATATGAGGTGACAGTGTGACCTGTTAAAAAACAATAGATGCTGTGGTCAAAGATATCACACATTTAGTGTGCGCTGCTCTTTTTCATGAGAATTGTTGAGGGTATAAAAAAAAAAAAAAAAAAAAGAGCCTACAATTAAAATGCATTGCGCAGGAGAACAGAAGTGCACACTCACAGGTAAACAGTACAGAAGTGAGGTGCAGGGATGTGTTATAGAAGGGGAAAAACAAACATAATGGCTGCCCTGAAATGACTAATGAACTAGCTTCAAAACATACACAATAAAACAACATTAAGTTGAGATATAACGAAATTAGGCTGCATTAATAAGTAATAGTACCTGCCTTGTACATACACAATTCAAATAAAATGAAACAAGTAGCTAGGATACTTGTCTTTATCAAAAATATGTAGCTTTGGTAAACAAGTTATGTAGAGAACTGTTGTCTGAACATGTTGATGTGAGAGATCACTACATGACATCTAGGAATCAAGGGTGAGAAAGTTTGTGTTTTTTTGAGGCTATGAAGTCAACGAGAGGAGAAGCAGGCTAAAGTTCCACTCCCCCAAATATCCTCCGTCCTCTCCCCCTTGTCACCAGCTGATGAGGAACAGAGACAGCAAAAGGCAGCGAGACTCCCGAATGGAACAAAAAACTGCTTTCTTTACTGTCCCGAAGCACCGATTGAAGAGTTTCCGTGGTAATGTAGCAGCATCGTAATGGTCTGCGGAGGACAGACTCCTCCGGAGCAGAAGTGGAAGACTACTTTAATCCTCTCTCCTTCCTGCAGTCCCCCCTCACCCTTTTTCCATCCATCGTAGTGGAAGTGGAAGACTGGTCAGACATCAGATTTTAACAGCGCTCCTCGAAAAATATCCACAGTGGAGACAAGACAGGTGAAATAATTTATGTTCCTTTCCTCCATTCCTTATGGCCAAGCTTCTTCGCTTTATGTGGGTTTGATCCAGGCGTGACGCCGACATCCAGATAGTCCGTAAAAATAACCGCCTCCTTAATACTCGAGCTTCTACCATGCAGCGCGATCGCCCCCCCTCTGTCACACATCGCTTCTTCCCTCTTTCTACTTTCTTCCGCTCGTTTTTTTCTCACAGCTGAATTGCTATCCAGCCCCCAATGTTTCTCTTCCTATCTCCTTTTTTAATTTTTTCCCCAATTCTGTGTCATCTTCCTGTTCCCAAATTTCAGTCAACCTTCTCCACCTTCCCGATGATCTTCTCCTCGAAGATGGGCAAGATGGCGTCATCGTCACGGACCTCCTCGAACACTACGCCGCAGTCAAACTCGTCGCTCACTTTCTTAAAGTAGAACCTGCACACCAAAGAAAACAGACATGCACAATTATATATATATATATCAATAGAGGTATTTGGTAAAAAACATATTGTGATATTTGATGGTCTCCATATTGCCCAGTCCTACAAACTATAAATATTAAAATATGTGCATGTTCTCACCTGTAATGGCCCTTTTTGGTAAGCAGCTCCTTGAACTGGCCCAAAGTCACCACACGGCCTTTGACTGATGTTCGGTATGGGATTGGCTCTCCACAGAAGTAGTAGGCGACCGTCATGTTCTCACACAATTGGCGCTTACCAGACTTATGCCTGAGAGAGGACGAGATCCGTGTCAAAACACTCAAGAATACATCTAAAACACAGACACAAGTTAACGCCCTCTGAGGCAAATATGTGATATTTTGGGTAATACAAATCTAGAAATGACTCAACACCTACCTCTGCTTGGCCTGCTGTAGTGCGTTCCTCCTCCTCTCCTCCTCCAGCCTCCTCCTAGCCTCCTCCAGCTGCGTGAGGGGGTTGGGAGCCGGGTTGGGGGGCATAGCTGGGTCCTGGATGAAAGGGTGCGAGGGCTGGACCTGGGTGGACGATGAGCCGGGGATGGCGGGGGACACTGACGAGGGGTTGTTGCGTAGCTGGGCAGAGACCCAGGGGTGTACGACTCCAGGTCGCTCCACTGAAGTCGGACGTGGTGATTCGCTGCTGGGTCCCGTCCTCCTCGAGCCGCTGGTGCTGCCGCTGGAAAAACAACAGAGACGGAGACAGGATGAATGTCAGAGGACTCAAAATATCCAAAAGAGAGTGTTGCTCCAATTGAGAGTGATGCCGATTTACAGCTCTACAAACAGCCAAAGAACAAAAGAATCTGGAACAATTCGTTATGCAGCTGGACGAATATGAATCCCCTCAATCCTATATTCTGAGGGGAAAGTAGCTGATCTGATAGTCTCAATGGCAACGGTACACATAAAAATAGCTGCTGCTCTGACAATCCTGCTACGTTGATTTGAATGGGTATGTCCGTTCTAGTCCTATTCTATTTCTATGCCAAAAACAGAGCTAAAAAGGAGAGTAAATATTTGACTTATGTTCATCAGATGGAAACAAATACGACTCCAAATGAATGCTAATGTTGCTTCCGTGTCTGCTGGATGTGTAAATATGCAACAGTTTGCCTGAGTGTTTGCTCTATCAACTTAAAAAGGTGGTCATGGTTTACGGATGTAGTGAAGCCTCTATTGTCCTGCATGTTTACTGCAACTTTTAGCCTGACACAAGCTGCTTGAATATCTCACACATTAAGCTTGACACATCAGTGTGAACTCGTAAATCATTATGACTTAAATAAAATATTTTAAATAAATTAACAAACATAATTCAATGTATTTCTAAAAATATCTTTAAGTATTAATTAATCATTTTTTATATGAATCATGTACCCGTAATATTACATAATACTCACACATGCGAGGTCTTCCTTTGTCTGTCTCCTTCCATCATCCACTGCAGGATCTTCTGGTTTCTCTCCAGATCCTCCATTGGTACCTGGCCTTCCACGCCACGCCCACTCTCATCCCCTTTGCCCGACGTCTCTGGTGTCTTCTTACAACCTCGCCGTGATAGTGTGCTGCCTTTACTACTGCAGAACCAACAGGTAACACAAACAGTTGAGTTCATCTGAATAAAAAACAGCACATGCAGTTTGCTGTACAACTTGTAAATGTCCCACACATTCAACCACACTAGCCTACCTGTAGCCCATGCCCTCGAGCGTGCTGGCTCCAGCCCCGTCGGCGTAGTTACGACTTCTCGCCGGGTCTCCGTTCCACATGGGGTTAGCCTGAGACCTAGAGCCCGCCTCCTCCTGCCCTTCTCTTCCTCGGTGGTGATACGGCTGCTTGTGGTGATGCATACCTGAGACAGACATCACAGTCAAACTTATTGGTGACATACCAGCCTCTCGTCAATACGTCGCACACCAAAACACACGACTGCATTTGAAGCATTATATAAAGAACAAACTAAATATAAAATGTAGGACTGTCTTTTGTGTTATTGCACATGATTCTACACCTGAAGAGCCAATCTCTCCAGTTATGGCTCACCAGGAAATGGTTTAAATATTATCTTTGTAAAGCCAGGACTGTGGCTAGTCGAGGTCTTCTTCTCTACTTTTTAAGTACAAGGCTGCTAAGTAAGGAATAATGTACAGCGAGCCGGTCATTGATGTGAAATAAACCCTGACAAGGTGATGCAGCACTGTAATAATATCCCGCTTATTACATACCTACTTAGTTAAGAAATCAATAATTTGACACAAAAACAGTCTGCCAGAGTCCGACATCAGAGCTGCGCCCATAGCAACGGTCTGTTATACATAGCAACGGTCTGCTATAAAAAAATAACAGACCGTAGAACGCTGTGATTGACCAATCAGAATTGAGTATTCAACAAAGCCGTGTAATAATGTTCTATAATTTTCTCACAATTAACAAATCCCATGAAAAGACCAAAACCAGCAATGAATTGATCCGAACAAGTCTGTCCTGCTGTTGTAAACATTCACTAGAGCGCTTAAAGTGTATTCATCTGCCGCTGAAAATATGAAAATAGTCCCCAACAAACACCGTTTTCCTCTTGTTTGAGTAACGTTTGTCAAGAACTACTACAGCTGATTTAGGGAATTACTGAGCCTTTAAAAAAAAAATGTAATTATATATCTGTGACCGTTTTTTTAAAGATTTATATCTGCAGTAGGAACCAATGTGCTTGGGAATAAGTGCCATCGTCCATGACCAGTGACCGGCCGATCGGTCTTAGATATAGCCAATGCTGTGTCGGTCAAATTTACACGCATGCGGCGCACGATGGTTCACAACACGCGAACGGTGGCACAGACAGTAACTGACAATTCTCACATCCACACACTCACAATGTTGGCGACTTTCTCGACTTTTCCGACCCTCTCGCTAAAAAGCGACTCGCGACAAATTTACAGACTTATAAATACATTGTTTAAGATAGATAATATACAGTTGGCTCTCTATAATAGGCCCACATACACAGTATAGAATCATATTTTCTCTGATTCTTGAATTTTCCATTAAAGAAAAGTTACAAAAATGTCCAAGTGAATGTTTGAGCCAAATTTGAAGAAATTCCGCTCCTGAGATATAGTGTTCACGAGGATGAAACAGACGTACGGAGGGACAACCTGAAAACATAATGCCTCCGGCTACAGCTGTCGCAGAGGCATAAAAACGGAATTGGCCGAGAAAATTGCAATTGGTGCATCTCTAGTCTTTTCATGGGATTTGTTCAAACAAGAAAAATGCAACAGTCAGGATGTGATCATCGGATCAAGTCTTAAAAAAAGATTTTCTTCAGCATCACTGCGGAGAGCAGCGATATGTTCACCAGCACCGAGGGTCGCCGGGTTGGTTTACACAGAAAATAACGAGTGGATGTTGTCTTCTTACCTTTGACCCCAGCAGGAGGAAGACTGTGACCTCCCCCTCGGTGTGGGGGGCAGTGAGGCGGGCCGATCCCCCCGTCAGGTGATCGCGATGATTTGGGTGGAGTGTGTCGACCCCCTCCTCCTAAGGTGCTGTTGGTTGCCCCTGGCGACTGGCAGCCCGGCGTTTTCATCACGCGCTGCACATGCTCATCCAAAATAGATTCCGGGTCGTCGTCGAGGGAATCCTCCATGGCAACCAGGCCGCCGTAAGTGGCGACTGTTGCCGTGTTAGCAGTGGTCTCTGAATAACGGGCGCCGTAGAGAGGTGGAAACGTCGAGGGGAGGGGGAGTGGTATGCTATGAGAAGACATGGAGGTTGTCACGGAGATGTCAGCATCGTCACCCTCTTCTTCCTGTTGGGAGAAGGAGGAAAATATTTGACCTCTAACTGGACATTCACGTTGAATAAATCAGTATATATACACAAAGACATGGACGGAGGAAAAACATGAATGAATGGCATTACCAAACTAATATGTGCAGGAACAGTTCAGACACATAATGCAAAAATAATTTGGTAATTTCTTATTAAAAATAGAGACTTCAATAAACATTACTGTGACCATTTACTAGCCCTTTGGTTAAATCTGGCTGAACACTAAGTAATTTTAACTAATAAAATGTTTCAACAGAAATTCACATTTTTCTAGAGTTTTTTTCCCCAGGGAGGAAAAACAATAAAAGGCAACATATAATTGTGGTTATTTTGAAAGAATTCATTATTAAGCTGTATGCAAATCATGCATTTAACACTGGTGGATCCATAAGCCCATTTAGCTTTGTGTTCTCAGTGTATACAGCTTGTTGTAAGGTGACACTGTATGCAAATGTGAGTTGGTGATGACGAGTGAGTTGAGACAGAAAATAGACAAATATAGTACAAACCATTTAAAAAAAAAAATGATGTACATAAAGGTTTTGTTTACTTTAGTGCTAGATAAAAATCACATTGACTACTTTTACATGCACAACATATTCTGTTTTTTTGCGCTCGTTCTGAAAAAGACAATATTCCTACTAAGCCATTAACATGGCCACTAATATTCCAGTTTACATGCAGCATAACGTTACTCCGATTAATGTAAAACACCCCCACGACGTACGTCCTACTTTAATTTCCCTCCTATTCCAACTGCAGTCATATTGCTCCCGTGGTGTACCCTTGTTGTCACCGCTGTAAAATAAACTCATTGATTTACCGCCTCGTGGTTGTGTGCCTCCAACAACCAGTCCAGTTGCAGTTTACATCCATGTGTGTTCAAAATATAATCACTTCATCATTTTATCCTGTTGTGTGAAATTGTCATAAATATCATATGAATTCTTGAGTTATAGCCAAACGTGTTTTGTGAGGTCACAGAGACCTTTGACCATCAAGTTCTAATCAGTTCATCCTTGAGTCCAAATGGACGTTTTGACAAATTTTAAGAAATTTCGTCCGTACGTTCCTCAGATATCAGGAACAGACAGACGTACAGACCGACGGACAACCTGAAAACACTATCCTCCGGCTCTCCGGAATCAACACTGTGTGAATAACTGGGATAAATTACAGCTCAACTTAGTGTCCGAATCGCATCACATCACGAGGAGCACACACAAACACAAACACACAGTAATACACTCACCAGTCGTACTCTCTTCAGCCTCTCTTCGAGTCTTTCCTGAGCCTCTCTCTCTCGGAGAACCGTCTCCAGCCTGCTGATGAGCTCCGCTGCAAACCTCTCGGGCTCTACGTGGATGTCCTTTGGCATGCGGTACGTGCGCTGTATATGGACACAAACACAAATATTACATGTCACAAATTCCTACGCACATCTGCAGCTAAAATTATTTAAATAATTATTTAATTAAATGCCATTTTAGTAAATTAACGTTTAAATTATTAACAAATTTAGGCAGGAAAAACGGTAATAACCATTAAATGGCTCTACTAAAGATGTACTAGTTGCAATAAAGAATCAAGCAAGAATCAATATAACACAAAATGTTGTGACAAGGCAACCCACCCTCAGATATTTGTTGTCTGCTACAGTAATAAAACAAATTCTCACTGATATTTGAATTAGGTCACCAGGGATCATGTTACTGTTATGCTACATGCATACATATGAATAAGTGTATACACCGATCAGCCATAACATTAGGACAGCATGGGCACCCTGACCGGTCTGCGGCTACGCAGCCCCATACACAACAAACTGCGATGCACTGTGTGTTCTGACACCTTTCTAACGGAACCAGCATTAACTTTTTCAGCAATTTGTGCTACAGTAGCTCTTCTATTGGATCGGACAACACGGGCCAGCCTTCGCTCCCCACGTGCTTCAATGAGCCTTGGGTCTGACCGTGTCGCCGGTTCACTGGTTTTCCTTCCTTGGACCACTTTTGGTAGGTCCTGACCACTGAAGACCGGGAACATCCCACAAGAGCTGCAGTTTTGGAGATGCTCTGACCCAGTCGTCTAGCCATCACAATTTGGCCCTTGTCAAAGTCGCTCACATCCTTACGCTTGCTCATTTTTTCTGCTTCCAACACAAAGTTCAAACTTCAAAATGTTCACTTGCTGTCAAACTGCCAGATGCCATTGTAACGAGATAATCAATGTTATTCCCTTCACCTCTCAGTGGTCTTAATGTAATGGCTGATCGGTGTGTGTATAGGTAGGTGATATGAATGCTGTCTGTATAACTCACAGGTATATGAGGTAGGGGCACACGTCCATTGGCTTTGGCACTTTCATGCATCTCTTTACGATGCTGCTTCCGATATCTGTATGGAGGAATACCATCGCTGCACACACACAGATAAACAACAATTCAATTAAATTAAGATCAGGACAGCTGCTTCAGTCTGAAAACCAGTGGTGTCATGCATATATATTTTGCTGTAATTCTGGGTTCATCGGTGTGTACTCACACACTGCTGTCGGTCAGTGACAGTGTGTCTGCATCGCTCGACATGCTCTGCTGCTCACTGTCATTGGCACTGGTTGCTGGAGCACGAGCGTAACCCATGTTAGCGTAGTACGGGTTTACCGGCTCCCTCCAGGGTCTGAGGATGAGTGGACAGAGTAGAATGTAGTGAGCTCACATTCAAATGTTCATACATGTACACATTCATGCACACGCAGGCAAGGGGTCAGTCAGCGTGAAGCTAGGACGAATTCTTTTTTCCATTACATTAAACACAATTTCTATGACCAGGACACGTCTCACAACTTCTCGTGTTCGGTTGCTTCTAACTCAGCAGGTTTGGTTTATTATTTTTCATCATTACTCAGATAATATTTGTAATTTTAACACAATTTAAAGAACATAGAGACACATATAATGTATAGGAAAAAAAATTTTTAAGACCGTTGCATTTGCGCCAAAATTCACTATTACAGTAAAATGGGTAAACTGTACACTAGACATGGTGGTATTAAAAATTAAAAGATAAATATTGTCATTATGAAAGTCGGCTAATTGATCATGTAAATGATCCAATACTGATGTAAAAAAAATTATTTCAATATCAAACATTGTGATGGGAAATAAATTCTACGACATCACAGTCTTCTTGATGAACCCACACACCTGTACTCCCTGCTGTCAGGCCTCCTCCTGTTGGTCGAGGATCTCTGCGGTGCTGTCTGCATCAGCAGGCTTTGAGTCAGCCTACCAGCTGGTGTGTCTTCACACTCATCCTCATCCTTCTCTTCATCCTCCTCCCTCACTCCTCCACACCTAAAATCAGATTAAATTAGATATGTTAGTCAAACATCATTATTTCACACGTTATGAACTGCTCGGAAAAGTCAGTGGAATATATTGTCGAGTTATTCCAGATGACAGGCACACATGGATCCCGTGCAATACCTGACATTCATTTTGCATCATCTCACCTCCACTCCTCATCCTCAGCGAGTGTGGGTAAGTACCCAGGCACAGGCTTGGCTGGCCCCGATGAAGGGCTCTGATCACTGGGGTTAGGCTTGGGGCTCTCTCCTCCGGTCCGCGTGTACTCCAGGTACAGATCCGACTTCAGAAACAACGGGTAGGTGTTCTCCTCCATCATGCCCTGGATCTCCGTCTGGGCCTGGAACAGTCAAACACACTGGTCACATATCTGGACTCGGAGCTTGTACAAAACTAAATGACACCCAAAGAAGATACCTTCATTTCACTCACACAATGTTTAAAATCACTTAATTGAGTCCACCTATTAATCGATGACAGTCTTTTCAGACAGAAGCAAAGATTTAATGGTCTGGAAGGTTTAGACCCGACTCAACATTCCTCTTGACTTAGTTCCAACTCCTGCTTAGCTTTTTGAGAATAAATGCTAAACACAAGTTACTAGGGGTGGTGGGGAAAATTAACACAGCATAGTATTGTGATATTTTGCGTGGCAATATTGTATCGATACACAGACATCAAGTATTGATCTTTTATTAAATAAACTATTAACTTCTTAATCCGACAGCGGGCCCGGCCGCTATTCTGTCTTTCAGAAGTTGTAGCAGGCTCAGTCTTAAAGCTAGAGTAAATATACTGGTATCATATGAAACTAGAAAACCTAAGGAATCCATTGGTAACAACCATGTCAGAACCAACCAGAAGAACGCTAAATAACGCTCCAAAATTTTGGCGAGGAAAAACTGGCATGGCCATTTTCAAAAGGGACCTCTGACCTCAAGATATGTGAATGAAAACTCTGAGATGAACGGAGTGAAAACTGTATCTTACACATAAAACAGATGTTGAGAAACAGTTGACAAACGGTAATAAATCGCAATATGTCTTATCGCAATACTCAGCATATCGCAAAATGTTTAAAATCGCAATAAGATCGTACTGTGATTTAAGTATCGTGATAATATCGTATTGTGGGGCCTATGTTACTATGATCACTATAGGGGTTTTATAGCAAACTAACACCCACTTCAGGTCACCACAATGACACACGGTAAACCCACATTTATGTAACTGACTACCAAACTAGTCACACTTAATCCAGACTGACAGAGCTGCGTTATGCCCAAATACGTCAATCAGTGTTAGGGCTGCACAATTAATCAAATATTAATCACGATTACGATTTTGGCTTCCCACAATTAAATTAACATGATCGACTGTGATATTGGGGTTTATAGTACGTGCTCCGCTCATAGAAAACTCCACTGAATAAATCAAGCGTTTCCTAAACTAACAGCTAGAGATGAACTGTCAATCAGCAGCCGATCGAAGCCGGCAGTTTTTCAGCAGTCTCATATGCTCATATCTGGTTTTTTTACCAGTCAGACACACATGTGCAGCAGCCACATGAAGGTTTTACGTTGGCAACACAACATGACGTTGTTGTGGAAGTTCTTCAGTGGGAGTGAAGAAGACATAAAGCAGCAATTTGCCACAACTGCAAGTCCAAAATAAGCCGTGGAGGACACCAGTGATAGCAGTCTCTCATATGTGTGGGTTCTGAAAACACATTCAGTAGACCCACATCGTCATATCAGTAAAGAGCAATGAATACAGAAAGCATGAAAGAGATCAAGGGGCGAAAGAGGGCAGAGGTGGGCGAGTGAGAGAAAACCTGAAACTAAACCGCAATTTGATTTGGTCTTTTGTTGTGGTTTACTTACTAGAACAGGAAAACACAAGTTAAAGCAGCAGTGGGTAGAATTGGAGCAAATATGATTCATAAAAGTTAAACTTATAAAACGTCACTATATCCTGACAGTGGTACATTAGACAGGTAATCTGAAAAAAAAATCATGTGCCTCTGTGTCCTCCGGTGCTCCTAATGGGATCTGCAAGATTTCACAGACCGGAGGAAAACAACCAATCAGAGCCGAGCTGGAGGCTGCCGTCTATGAGCCGGCTGTCAATCACTCGCAAAGTCTGATCAAATGGTCAAACAAGGAAGCACTGATCAAATATGAATCAATATCCTGTTACTGTAATGCCTATTTCTCAGAAACATCTTGTAGTGTACTGTTTAGATGTAAAATGAGAAAGTTTGTGACCCGACAGCCATGTTGAGATCTGCTGAGGAAATACCAAGCACTGCCCACCAGCCGGAGCACAGCCAATAGTAACGCTCAATAGGAACGCTCTCCCTCCGAAATGACCCGTGATTGGCCAAAGTCTCCCGTCACGGGCTAGATTTAAAGCCTGAAAACAGAGCCATGAGGAGGTGCAGAAGTCTAGTTTTCTCTCAGAGCACTTGAAATACAATATGTTGAAAGTTATTATGGAATTTTTGCCCAATGATGCCAAAAATATCCTGCCTACCCCCACTTTAACATATAAGTCTGTGGCTTGGCAGTGACAGGTGTGGAACATAGCTGCATCCTTTCTTTGTCACAGTTAAAATACTATTTACTGCAAGGCTGTAACAGCCCCTTTACGACCACAAAACTTATTCAGGAACCCAGAAACCCTTTGATGTAATCTCTTCAAAAGTCTCTCCAGTGGAGCAGTACTGAATGTTGCTGACAGGTCCATCACAAGCTTCAAGCCTGCAACTGTTGTGCAGCAATTCTGAATGCATATATGATAAATATTCCCATCATTGTGAATAATCTTTCATAGAAAATTAATACATACACAAACATACTCTCTATACTACAAATGAAATGCAATTTGGCATGTTCTTACTAGGGCTGTCAAAGCTAATGTGATAATAATGCATCATGCAAATTCCTTTTAACGCCACTTATTCTTTATCATATTATTCACACTCCCATGTTGATAAGAGTATTAAATACTTGACAAATTTCCCTTTAAGATTTTGAACAGATAACAAAAAATGTGGGATTCATTTGCGTTTAATCACGATTAAATCTTTGAATTAATTGACAGCCCTAACACAAACATACTCTCTGTAGCACAAATGAAATGCAATTTGGTATGTTCTTACATAATACTCTACAATTTCTGGCCTCTTTCAAGGCCCGCTACACCAGTCATGAAGGAGACAGACGTGGCTGTCAAGTTCATCAAATCATGAAGTAAACATTGACATACAACTAAACTAAGATGGCTTCATAGACATAGACCAAACACACTCAGCCCCCAACTGTGCACTGGGGAGAAGTGAGAAAAGCTGTGAAGGAAAAAAAGAGATAAAGTCCTCAGCACCAGTCTGCAGCCAGCGTTGCCATCAAAGCCAATTGTGATACCTTTTAGCGGTCATACATGATCTTGCTGTATCCTGACAGCCTGCACAGCAATGCTGTTTTGCAATAGCCAATACCCCAACAGCCTAAAATGTATCTTAACTTGGTTGAACTTGAGCATTTCAAAGAACTGAGATGGATGGAAAAACAACCTGTGAGAAATCTATAACAATGTCCACTTGCCTGTGTAATCCAACATGCATTGCTCTTATTAGGAACATTTTCAAACATTTAACCAGTGTTTTTATTACCTGTTCAAACATGGCAGGGTCTGGATGCGGCCTCCCCACACAGTCTCTGATGAAGCTCTTGGTAGGTGCTTTAATCTGCCTGGAGACAATCCCGCTGCCGTCTACAATGTACTTCCTGTAGATGGCCTTGGCCAGCTTTGCCTTCTTCTCCTGGCTGGTCTTCCTGAACCCCGAGCAAGCAAACCAGAAGTCGAGAAGGTCCGCACACCCTTCCTGGTACAGGAAGTTTCGGAACAGCTGGATGCCTTCCTGGTCGTCTAGGAGAGAGTGAAGCGACTCTGCCCACTTCAGGTAAGGTGGAGTTGGTGAAGCCGAGCCCTCGGGTTCATACCCCAAGTCCAGATCCGGGCGACGCGGGGTCGCAGACGACGAGGAGGGTGTGTAGCTTGATGGATCCCCCATTTTAGACGACGAGGATGACGGGGGATAGCCGAGGGTTTGGGAAAGGGTGTTTGGACGGGTGTTGGCTGACTGAACCGGGGGGTCCACATCAGATCCCTCCTCGCCAGGAACCGGGGGTCGCGGAGCATCCTCGGTAAAGTGGGTAGGGACGCTCAGAGAGGCCACAACCCCACCACCGCCGCCGCCCCTGTACCCAATCCCATGTAATTCTCTGACAACACTCATGTCTCTGATTGCACAAGGCAGAGGTCAGATCTCCCCCTCTAGCAACGATTTTGCTGGCAAACAATTCACCCTACGATGGAAACAAGAAAAGCAGTTAGTTGAAGCATTGACAACAAAGGAAATAAAACATTATCACTAAGATAAGTTAATGGAAGCGGTCTGACTCATCTCTTTCAACCCCTCCATTGTGTCAGACCACACATATACAGTACATACATACATACATATATATAGCACTATTAACCAGCAACAAAATGAGCATACATAAAAATAGAATAGAGCAGGATATAAACAAATGTGCTTGACAATGAGGAGACTCTTAAAACAAAAACTTAAAATATTGCAAGAATGTTAAGGTGTCATGTAAGCTTGCGAACCAATATGAATACAGTCAGATACTTTGCATCTAGCAACAAAGACTCCAGTCCATATATATATATATATATATATATATAGCACTATTAACCAGAAACAAAATGAGGATACATACAAATAGAATAGAGCAAGATATAAACAAATGTGCTTGACAATGAGGAGACTCTTATCACAAAATATTGCAAGAATGTGAAGTTTTCATGTAAGCTTGCTAACCAATAAATGTTATTACTTGTTAGTTATTTTGCATCTAGCAATTGAGACTCCAGTCTCACCAAAAACACACTTTAATAGTTACAACATTAAAGTGTTTTTGGTGAGACTGGAGTCTTTGTTGCTGGATGCAAAGTAACCAACAATAAGTAACAACAATAACTGTTATTGTTGTTACTTATTGTAAGTATTCTACTTTGCATCCAGCAACTAAGACTCCAGTCTCACCAAAAACACACTTTAATGTTGTGTCTAAATATCCAAGCTGAAGTTCACCAGCAAGTTTTTTGTCGTCTAGTTTAACAGCTAGCTTTAAAAGCTAACCCGCTACCAGTTGTCAAAACAAAGCTCCCACTTCATGTAGCTACACATCATTTACTAAACAACCCAACTACATGTTAACAAGCCAAGACAGCTAAGCTAAGCCTTGTAGCGAAATGCCACCAAACCAATGCCAGTAGTGCTTTGAAGTGGGAATCTCATTCATCTTGGCCTGCAAAGCAGAAGACGGTGTGGGGGGATGGGTAACAGAAACAAACTCTACAACCACCACAAGACAGGGCCTGCATGCTAAAAAACACCCCAACAACCAGCCTACTTTAGTAATGTATTCATGTGTAAACTCATACAGAAGAAACACCAACTTTCCTACTGATTAACACCAACAAATCAGGCGATCTAACATCAAACAAAACAAGAAAGCGAGGCACGTTTTCCACTCTGCTGGCTGCAGCTAGCTAGTTTTTAGGCTAGCTTGTTAGCTTGAGTTAACGTTAACCGTTCCCGTTGTTTTCACGTTAAAGTGTCCGGTTACCGTCTCTGAAAGCCCGATCCCCTTGATCCGCTGCATTGGGGATACTGGCGCGAACTGTGTGCTCCGAAACGCAGCATATGGAAAGCGTTTCTGGTGTTAAACATTAGCTGAAAACGACCCGTCGACTAGCCCTCCTTCAACTCCCCATGGTGGTGCTGCTGGTTGGTGGCTGCTGCTCGCGGAGCAATAATACACAGCGAGACGACGAGAACGTGACGTGACGTGACGTGACGTAGCGCGGCACGCAGAGCGACGCCGCGCGGTGTGGAGCGCGTTTATAACTAGAGATACAGTAGAGAGTAGAAGAGATATACATAGATAGATAGCACTGGTGAGAGGTTTTGTGAGACACTGGTGCAATAACACCACAAAGAATCCATTAAGAGCAACAACCCCGTATTCAACTCAAGTAAAAAAATTATTAGTATAATAAGTTAAATGTATTTAATAGGCAGTATATATTTTTGGCATCATTGGGTACAAATTCCATAATAACCTTTCAGCATATTGTAATTCAAGTGTTCAGAGAGATAACTAGACTTCTGCACCTCCTCGTGCCTCTGTTTTCAGTACTACCACCAAGGGGCAACAAAACCACTCAGTTAGGTTTAGGAAAAAACGTCATGGTTGGGCTTTAAATAAGTACAGAAAATACTTACAGAAACAACGCAATATCAGTTAAAGTGGCAGTAAGCAGTATATATTTTTGGCATCGTTGGTGGCTGCTGCTCTCGGAGCAATAATACACAGCGAGACGACGAGACGTGACGTGACGTGACGTGACGTGACGTAGCGCAGCACGCAGAGCGACGCCGCGCGGTGTGGAGCGCGTTTATAACTAGAGCTACGGTAGAGAGTAGAAGAGACATACATAGATAGATAGATAGCACTGGTGAGAGGCTTTGTGAGACACTGGTGCAATAACACCACAAAGAATCCATTAAGAGCAACAACCCCGTATTCAACTCAAGTAAAACATTTATTAGTATAATAAGTTAAATGTATTTAATAGGCGGTATATATGTTTGGCATCATTGGGTACAAATTCCATAATAACCTTTCAGCATATTGTAATTCAAGTGTTCAGAGTGAGACTTCTGCACCTCCTCGTGGCTCTGTTTTCAGTATTACCAGCAGGGGGCAACAAAACCACTCAGTTAGGTTTAGGAAAAAACTTCATGGTTGGGCTTAAAATAAGTACGGAAAATACTTACAGAAACAACGCAACATCAGTTAAAGTGGCAGTAAGCAGTATATATTTTTGGCATCATTAGGTAAAAATTCCAAAATAACCTTTCAGCATATTCGTAAATGGTAAATGGACTTGCATTTATATAGGGGTTTTCTAGTCTTCCAACCACTCAAAGCATTTTACACTACATGTCAGCATTCACCCATTCACACACACATTTATACACTGAGTATACGTGCGTGCAACGCTGCGCGGTGTGTAGCGCGTTTATAGAGCTACAGTAGAGAGCAGAAGAGACATACATAGATATATAGCACTGGTGAGTGAGAGAAGTATTTACACTATTTACTTCAGTTACATTTGTAATAACACCACAAATAATCCATTTAGAGCAACAATCCTGCATTCAACTTAAATAAAAAAATATATTAGTATAATAAGTTAAATGTACTTAAAGCGGCAGTAGGCAGTATATTTTTGGCATCATTCAACCTTTCGTCATATTGTAGAGAGTATTGTGTAAGAACATGCCAAATTGAATTTCATTTGTGCTATAGAGAGTATGTTTGTGTTAGGGCTGTCGATTAACTAAAATATTTAATTGCAAATAAATTACAAATAGCCACTTTCCCAGTAAAAGTCTCCACCGCACATTTAGTTTAGTTTAGCAGGCTGTCAGGTGTGTGTCTGGCGTAACGATACTCTGTCTGCCCGGCATAACTTTAGCGAGTTTCCAACAGACCGTGGGTTTAACCGATAGCGTCAATCGATTAAAATGCTTAATGTCGGTTAAAGGTTAAACGGTTAATTATGGACATCCCTAATCACCTGCCATGTTGCTCTGCCATGTTTTTACAGTGTAGCCCAGAACAGACAAACCAAACACTGGCTCTAGAGAGAGCCGTTGGGGTTTTTACGTTACCTGAAGGCCACCGTTCTCTGAAACGCTTGTGAAACTGCAGTAATGTGAGCTGCAGAGTGCAGGTGGGTAATGGCGTTACCACGATTTTGCACTCGGCGGTTACTGCACTCACACGTTACTGCAGTCTTGGAAAGGGAGGAGTGAGCAGAAGGGTACTCAGTTGGTTGCAATCTGCAACCACACCACTAGATGCCACCAAATCCTACACATACCTTTAACATGTAAGCAGCATTTTAATGTTGCAGCTGGATGCAGTGGGGCTAATTTTACCAAATGTATTTATGTGGGGTGGTTTCATTTACTGTATAACAAAGGATTTTATTGCTCACTATAGGTTTTAAAAATCTTAATCTACAAAGTAACTATAGCTGTTAAATAAATGTAATGTAGTAAAAAGTACAATATTCCCTCTGAAATGTATAGTGGGGTAGAAATTGCATGTAATTAAAATACTAAAGTAAATAACTTCACTGTACTTAGGTACACTAGTTAAGTAAATGTATTTAGTTACTTTTCACCACTGCAGCTTACTGAGCATAAATCATATTGACAGTGTCATTAGAAATACAGTACTTGCGTGAACAGTGGTGTAGCGTTAACAGTAAATCCAAAGATTGAGGATTCAAGGATATTATCTCTAACAATGCCAGCAGACTACATCCAGTGATCTTCCAGCGTTACTCCACTGTGACCATACATGTAGTTACGCAGTGCACAGTGGTGGAAGATGTATTTAGATCATTTACTCAGGTAAAAGTAGCCATATCACAATGGAAACTACTCCATTACTAGTAAAAGCACAGAGGTATAAACAGCAAAATGTAGGCCTACATCGAACGTGAAAGTACCCATATTAGGCAGACACACACACACACACATACACACACACATATGTACAGTATATATACTGTATATATATATATATATATATAAATTGTACAGTGTAAATTTGTGTATTTAAATCTATGAAACAATCTATGAAAACAATGAAATCATATTTCAGAAACTAACTAGCATATATAATTAATAATTAATAATGATATATAATACATAATATAATTATAATATAATAATTGAATATAATTATATTATAATTATGTAATTATAATATAATATATTATAATATATAATTATTATAATTATTAATAATAATTAATAATTAATATATATATATAAAACACTTGAATTTATATCTATATTGGTGATGTATTAACACTTACTTTGTAGTAAGCACACATACTTTTTTGTAGTTGGCCCTGGAGCTAATTCTAAATACTTTATACAGTATACATTTATGTATTTAAATCTATGAAAACAATAAAAGCATGTTTTATATTTATTATTATTATTTATTAAATATATTAATTTGAAAAGTATCTAGTATCTAAAGCTGTCAGATAAATGTAGTAGAGTAAAAAGCTAAATTTGCCTCCGAAACTAAATAGAATCAAGATATTCAATTGAAGTACAATGCAGTTAGTTACTTTCCACCACTGACACTGAATTAAAATAGCTGCTGCTATCAAACAGTTTATAGATCATGACGGTTCTATGTGTCGCAGTTCTATGTCGGTGTCGCTCAACAGCGCCCCTTCCGACACCAACTGGTCACTACATCAAGTGCATCGCAATAGAAACGCTTCTAATAAACTCTAATTAGACGTTATTACAGGATGCATGATGATGTTGTTTGCACCGCACATTAAGATGAATGAACAGGCAGAATGCATTGAAAGTGAAAAAAAAGACACAGACACAGGAGGAGCAGCACAGACAACCTGAGCAGGTATACAGCACACACACACTCACTCAGCCGGCTCTGAATGAGAGACTAATCTAAAAACAAGCTCCACATGTCAGTAAGAGAAGCACCGGGAAAAAAAGAACAGACAAGGCGAGATGTTCTTACCTCTGGACAGGTGTTGTTGTGTTCAGTTAACGGAGCTCACCTCCACCGGAGCAGAGACTGACAGGACAGAGAGGAGAGGAGAGGAGAGGAGAGGAGAGCAGAGCAGGCTGACACCTGAGAGCATCCTGCTTGTCTCTGCCGGGCTGTCAGTCAGTCAGTCAGTCAGGAGCACCGGGCTGCCACCGGCTACTGTGTGTGTGTGTGTGTGTGTGTGTGAGAGAGAGAGAGAGAGAGAGAGAGAGAGAGAGAGAGAGTGAGAGAGAGAGACATTAGACTACAGTTAATAGTCATATTACCAATAGCTTAATACCCCTTAAAAAAAACACACTTTTGAAATTCACATTTTTAATATTTTAGTGGAGTGAGAACTAATCTCTAAGCTATTCCACATGTGTTTTACCTGATGCATTAAAGGGACTGTTTTTAAGAATCAGAAATGCTTGTTAACAGCGACACCTGTGGCCGTTAAAGGGACTGTTTGTAACTTTTTACACGTTTAAATCTACCGGGTCAGGATCCTATGCGCGCTCGCATATGCGCGCTCCCGTGTGGCCGGAGTCTCTGCTCTGCTGCCTGCTTGCCTTCACTCACACACCGCGCGCGCGTTCTCGCTGTCTCGCTCCACCTCTAGACGAGCATGCGCGCTCACTCCACACGGCAGTATCTAGTGAATGTATAGTGGACGTTTGTGCAGAAATAAATGCTGCAGCTCCTCCAGACCAACGGAGGTTTCCCGTGTCTTGTGAAGTGACGGGGCTCTGCAGCGAGAAATGTTATCGTCTCCGTCGGGTGCTGGTGTATCCCTGCGGGCGCAGTCAGGAGACGATAACGTTTCTCTTCCTGCTTCAGCCCCGGCACCGACCCGCTTTGGGCTGAGGCAGGAAAAGCCAACACTAGGATCAGCATTGATTCATGGAGAGACCTTCGTCTGGTCAGCTAACATTACTGCCCAGCAGGTGAAATATAGAGTGATATTGTGCTTTTAGCTGACGTGTGTCGCCTCTCTGTTTTGAGAGATGCTCGTTCATGTCTATTTAGAGCGAGCGCAAGCTCGAGCCCGACGCTGACTTTCGTTGACTTAACGGCCACAGGTGTCGCTGTTAACAAGCAATTCTGAAAGTTACAAATAGTCCCTTTAAGTGAACGAAAGTCAGCGTCGGGCTCGCGCTTGCTTGCTCTAAATAGACATGAAAGAGCATCGCTCAAAACAGTGAGGCGACACACGTCAGCTAAAACCACAATATCACTCTATATTTCACCTGCTTGGCAGTAATGTTAGCCCTAAAAAAAAAAACATGGTGTTTATATGATATGATGCAGTACTATATTACTAATCTACCCAGTAGTACACCCATGATGTCCAGTGGTTAACAGAGTATTTTACCATGCCTCCTGTGAGCCGCTCAGGCTAGCTGTCCCATGAGGAGAAGGCCGGGTCAGGTGGCTCGGTTGAGGTCCAGACTCCCGTCCTCATCTCTGTCCACTCCTGGACGGACAGTTCTTCCATAGTCATCTGAACCTAGGGAATCAAAAAAAAAAACAGCTTTAAGAACTCAAACTGAGCACTAGACTTTGTTTCACATCCGCTCTCATATATATCAGTAGAAATCAGCCTTAGAGAAGACCATATGTACAATTAGAGAATAACATTATAAATACGGCATTCATAAGGTGAAATAGATATTCTCTGTGATTTTAGGGTAACACTTTATAAGAACTATCATTTATAAATGGTAAATTTATAGTTAATTAAACTTAGTTAATAATTACTTTACTGTTAACAAACAACAAAATGATAATTAATGTTTACTAATTATTAGTATTGCTATTATTTATGTTATTCCAACAGTTTGTTGTTGCACACATTATAACATTTTATATACTATATAAATATATAAGTATTTGTTCATGATTAAGAGCTTAATGATTACCTGTAAAATTTAAAGAAATTGTTTGAGATACATCTATAAACATTACGTAGATAGATATTTGTAACACTTTATTAATGGTTAATAATAGAATTGTAAACCGTCTATAAACATTATTTGGATGACTATTATAAAGTTGAAACTGGTGATTATAATACCTTGGTAAATGGTTAATAAATACTTTGTAAAGCATCTATAAACATTATTTAGATAGATAGTTTGTCAATGGTTAATAATTGGTTTCTGGTCCTTCTATCAATATAATGTTAGATATTTTTTTATTATAAATGATTTCTTAAATGTTTACAACTCATTTGGTAATCATTAACAAATACTTAATATAGTATATAAATTGTTATAATGTGTGCAACATTAAACTGTTAATAAATACTTTACTTATATAATAAAAATGTAATTGTTATTGTCTCTTATTAGCTTTGATACAATATAGAATTTATAAACTAATTAATTAATATTACACAAACTAATGATAAAATAACAGAAATTATATAATTACTAATAATTTGTAAACATTATTAATTATAATTCCACTGTGTTAACAGTAAAATAACTAATAACTAAGTTTAAGATTTATAAATTATGGTTATTATAAAGTGTTTCAGATTTTAGTCTTTTTAATAACATGATATGGCTTACAACTTCTGTTCTGAGAGTCAAAAGGCTAATTTAGGCTAAATCAATGTATATCTTTGGACTAATTTAACTGTTGCCTCATAAATATTATTAAAATATTAGCTCATAAACTATTATAATATTACATTATTGTAAATATCTTCTGAAAGCAGCAGTAATCGTCCCAAAATATTGTCACATATTGGTGATTTTGCATAGAGATGTTGAGGATTTCAGTTTGTCAATATTGCCCATCGGTCATTTTAGCCTAAAACAATGTAAATGTCTTTGAAAAGATGACCATTGTGACGTTGTTCAGTAAGCGAGAAGCCTTTCAGCGGCCACCGATGGAGACAGACGGGGTCGATTGCAGTGGTGGTCTGAGAAAATGATGATGAAATGTTTCGCAGTGTGTTTGATTGGCAGCACACTTTACATGCCGAGCTAAACACGCTTCATTATGGAAATGTATTCATATCACTTTGGCTTATATCCTCAACAGTCAACAAACACACACACAAACAAACACACACACACACACACACACACACACACACATGCGCATGCATACACAGGTTGGTGCTGCAACAGGCTGGTGTTGTTACGGTTACTGCAGAGCCCCCAGAGACAATGAGCAGAGAGGCAAGGAAGACAAAGAGAGAATACTGAGGAAGATGAACTTGACCTTTATGATGTCTTGGTGAGGAAGGGTTGGGGGCATGTTGGTACTTATGAATCTATAATGAGTCTCCACTATGTATGTGTGTGTGTCTGTGTGTGTGTGTGAGAGTATTGTAGAGGTCTGAGCTCTTAGCTGAAGAAAGGTCATCACACAGGGGGTTCACCAATACACCTGGCTGCATGCTCCCTCTTTCTCTATCTATCTATCTATCTCTCTATCTATCTAGGGGTCTAATAGAGCTGGCTGATGTGTTGAAACATGCTCATTCTTTTTCTTGTTAAGAGTTTAAAGAGACCTTCAATGCCACTCATAGCACCATTAGCTTAGCTCAGCATAAAGACTGGAAACGGTGAACCAACTAGCCAAAAATCTACCTATCGGCACATCTAAAGCTCTCTAACGTTATATCTCATTTACAGTTTTTCCTAGCTTCTTAAATGTGAATATTTTCTGCTTTCTTTACTCCACTATGACCGTAGGCTGAATATCTTTGAGTTGTGGACAAAACAAGACATTTGAGGACGTCATCTTGGGCTTTGGGAAACAATGATCAACATTTTTCACCATTTTCTGACATTTTATAGACCAACCATCGATTAATCAAGAAAATAATCGATAGATTCATCAACAATTAACAGCCCTAATTCTAGGAGAGCGACTGTTTTGGCTAATAAGTATAGCAGAAAATGAAAATCAAGCAGTATAATACAACTGGTTCTGATTAATTGTAATGTCAATGATACTTGAACGATCTATATCATCGACTGATGACCATTGCTAGCTAGTTTGACCAACTTGAAGAGTCTCAATAAAAAGACAAAAGAGCCCCATGAATTACTCTCTAGATATTGTCAAGTATGTGATGAAAACAACCATTTCCAGTGAAGATAATAGTGGATTATTAATTCTTAAATTGAGGCAGCCCCTTTAGACTACTGAGACGATGAAGCATGGGCAAAGGAAGAACCCATTATATTTTGGAGCGGATCCGAATCACGGTGACCTTGCACGGCAGCTGGATTCTCGCAATGTCACAAGATCACGCGAGAAACGCGGGATCACATCTCACAAGAACATCCATCTTGTCAGGCTTCAATTAATGCATTTGTGTCCGGCAAGCCAGATCACGGACCAATCAGCGTCCTGTGAGGAGCTACAGGCGTGGTTTAGGTGTTTATTTTAGGGTTGGGAAATGTGATATATTCACTATGAGACAATATACTGTAAATCTGTCAACCTTCAGACATTGTGCCACATAGTTTATACCGGGTTGTCCACCCTTTTAATATCTCTGGTTGTATTTGTGTATTTTATCAAAGCAGACATGTCGACCTGTCATAGTAGGAAAAAGCAGGTGTTCCTAATAACATTAACGATGGCTCCGTTCTATTCAAGTGTCCTAGTGAACCATGACAGAGTGACGGTGAGGCAACATGCACAATACAGGACCCTGAAACTGACGCAGCTAAATGGAATTCAGCCATCATTCATTTTATTATTTCCCCCTGGGACGAGTCAAAATGTTTTTTGTGAAAATGTGCCCATTTACTGTGTCACAGCCATTCCAGTGAGCCAGCATGCACAATACCAGGACCATAATTAATGTTATGAATTACAAGTCTTTTGTGAGAATGTGCCTATTGTGGACCATGTTGCAAATCAATTAACAGGACTGCTTTATGCCAACATTGGACTTTTAAATAATTTTTGCATCAATGTATGTAATTAACTACCTTGATTATTCAAGGTTTTATTCCAGAGAATATATAATATCACAACAAATATGATATCGCCACATAAAATGACATAAGCTGTGGTCTATATCACCCATTCTTCTAGGATTCAAGGTTTCATTATTGTCATTATACAATACAGGATTTCACAATGAAATGCAGTTCTTAGTATTTTTTTTCACTTTCTGTGCCTTGTGACAATTTCTAGGTCAAATATTATATCAATCGCCAATTATTTTGATAAACGATTGACCGGTAATAAAAGTCAAAATTCTCTGATCCCAGGTTCTTAAATGTGAATATTTTCTGGTTTCTTCACTCCTCTGTGACAGTAAACTGAATATCTTTGAGTTGTGGACAAAACAAGACATTTGAGGACGTCGTCTTGGGCTTTGGGAAACACTGATCAACATTTTTCATAATTTTCTGACATTTTATAGACCAAGCATCGATTAATCAAGAAAATAATCAATAGATTAATCAACAATGAAAAAAGTTGTTAGTTGCAGCCCTAATTCTAGGAGACCGACTGTTTTGGCTAATAAGTATAGCAGAAAATGAAAATCAAGCAGTATAATGCAACTGGTGCTGATTAATTATAATATCAATGATACTTGAACGATCTATATCATCGACTGATGACCATTGCTAGCTAGTTAGACCAATTTGCAGTCTCAATAAAAAGACAAAAGAGCCCCGTGAATTACTCTCTAGATATTGTCAAGTATGTGATGAAAACAACCATTTCCAGTGAAGATAAAAGTGGATTATTAATTCTTAAATTGAGGCAGCCCCCTTAGACTACTGAGACGGCGCTTTTTGTCAGTGTGTTGGTCCAGCTCAGGGGTCCCTTTGTTCCAGCTGCCACAGCAGATTTGGGCGTCTGTACGGAGGCCTGTCAGAAACAGGCTTATCTCTTGGGGGCCTCCCAGCACAAAGACCCATTTAGATGCTCACGGAGAGTGAAATCTTCATTATATACCTCTTGAAAGAGAAACAGACCTCTGCTCTTTAAGAAAATTAATTGGCGACAAGTATATTGCGTGGCCGCAATGGAAGCTCCAAAACAAAAGGATAAGGAGAATCTAGTACAGTGAATCCTTTTATTGTGTTAGACGTAGAAGGAGTTGGGAGATATCGATGTACCGGGTCTGTTTGTGTTCATGTTTACTTTAAATTTAAACACTGTCACAGAGCTAGGAAGGACATTGTGCGGTCCATCACCTCTATTTTTTGTCTTAAACCCACAATCCCCACTTTCTTTTTTATTAAAATACTCAAATGAAGTTACACTAGAGGACGATATGTGAAATAAAGAAACCACAGTATCAATATCAAGGGTTTCCATCCACGCATGCAATTGTTCATTCATGTATCTCTATATCATCCATCCATCCATCCACCTATCCATCCATCTGCTGGCCTTTCCCAGCCATGCCTGTAGTAAGAGTGTCAGTATATCTGCCATGGCGTCCTGCTGATGTGTATTGTGATGGTGTTGAATACTCAAGCTACCAATATGGCCTGCACCAATACTGGATTAGCCACAGTGGATTAGCTGCCTGCCCTCCTGCTGCTTATTCAAATATTGTTTCACGTATTGTCATCATCGGGGCAGAGCTGTGGCCCAGTAGCTACAGAATATTCTCAAAGAAAAAACAGAAAAAAATGCTTCCATTTCCCCACAAAAGCGTCTGATTTCATTTTTCAGCGAACGTGGAATTTGGACCGCTGAGGGTTTTGGGAGGAAGCGTCGATGGGTTTCGGAGAGCGTCTGCAGCCCTAGAACGGGGAGAAAAAAGGAGGATGGAAAGATGATGGAAAGCAAAACCCAACCAGGGCCAAAATCAGGCATGAAAGCGTGCCTTGATCTTTGATACATGGTGTTCTTCTTTTTTTTCTCCTCTCTCTCTCTCCCTTTCTCTCTTTCACCCTCACACATACACTTGGGAGTCAAGGCAATTGATGTGCTGCCTTTGATGGCAAAGAGAGGCCTATATTAACAGCCAAAAGACCATGATGAAAGGGGGCTGAGAAAAAAGAAAGAAAATGGGTAGAAAATGTGTTATTAGAAAGAATGGCAACTCATGATAAATACTTGGGATGGAGTGATGGTAACCAGACATCGGGGCGTTGAGGGTTTGATGGTTTAACGGCAGCGGAGGAAAGGCTAAGGTAGACGGAAAGCTTACCGTGCTAGCCCGGCGGTAGTGGTGGCTGAGGTTGGCTTGGTGGTTCCAGTATGTCATGCTGGTGGTCATCCTGTTAGAATAAGGGAAGTGAATGCCGCACGGCCCGGGTTCCTCCTGGTGATGCGGAGGTCTGGACGCCAGTGGACGTCCCATAGCAGAAGCAGTCGCCATCTTTGTCCCGTTGTTGTCTTGGATATCCTCTCCTGCGTCTTCATCCCTCCCTCTCTCCTTTGATCATGCCTCCCTCCCTTGCTCTCTGCCGTATGACATCATCACGCAGCGGTATCGACAAGCATCAAAGAAACCTCTGGGCAGGACTGTGTATCTGTCGGTCTGTGCATTTGAAAGGGGTGCAAATATGGAGCGTAAAGAGTCCTGTAACCCCCCCGCTGCCCGCATCCACTGTTCTCCTCTCCCTGCAGATGGATGGTTTATTTGGCCAATACAAAACTATACACACACATGCACACACCCACACCACCCATCTCTCAGACGGTTGTGTCCCGAGGCCCCCTGCTGTGCCTGTAGCGTTTGATGATGTGTTTAACGGCTTCATTCATCCCAAAGCTCGCTCTTTTTCTCGAACCATTTATTTTCAGCCTCCTTATCCATCTCTTCAAGCTGTTGCGACAAACACAAATGTGTCCTTTAGTCAACTTTGTGGCTAAATGACAGTTAATTCCTCCTCAAACTGATCTAGCAACACTCCTCCTTGAGTCGCCGCCCCTCCTTCCTCCCACTTTGACTCTCATCCCCTGCTCTTTCTCTCTTACCTCTTACAGCTGGCCGGTACCATTTCCAATCCTGTTAAAGTTGTATGTCCTCTTGAGAAGCCCCTTCTGTCTGTCTGTCATCTGCTTGAAAATCACATATACATGTTTCACTGTCACACTCTCAATCCTCTGCGGCAGCTGTTATCCAATCCAATGAGATCTTCCCCCCCAAAAAACACACATAATTAGCAACAGAATGAGCAGCATTCAACCAAACATTCATGTACCAGCAAACAGAGTAAAGCCACTCAACTCTTTACCACTTTAAGCATTGTTGACATACATTATTTTTTAAATACCAGTTAACAAGCAGTATTTGACCTACAAAAACAGAAAACAGTGAATAGGGGAGTTACGATGTAGAGTGCTACAGGAATGTATTTTGGAAGTCAATGGGTTTTGTTGAATGGGTATTTAGTTAGATGCCTGAATTAAGGTCTGTGGTTAACACAAATACACATAAATATCCCACTCGTGAATTTTGAAGCCTTTACGTGTCTTTAAAAAGGAGGTTGCTAACAAGTTGCTAAATGAGACTACTAAACGTCATCACGCTGACTTGTCTGCCTTTACAGCCTCGTTGTGTATACTCACGCTCATTTTAATATTTAAAAAAAATAATATTGATATCATGTTAATAATACACTTATGGTAATATTGTGTAAATAATCCAGTGCTTCTTAAATCACGCTTTTGCACTTAATTATGGTTACTCTCTCCACCTCCATACACTCACATTTTGAGTGTAATTAATTTGCCAAAAGAGACGAAACGCACAATAAACAAAGTTAAATATGAATTTGACTGATAGCATTATTATTATTTTTCAAGTTTTCTAGAGATATTGCGATAATATCGTTTTGAGGAATTCTTCTGGCCACGATAATCGTCTCATGAAAATTTGATATCCTTGACAGACCAACTACAGAAACTGGAGTTGAGAAAAAATGGGTTCAAAGTTTTCAGGCTGGCCAGCAAACTGTGCAACAGATAGAAAGGTTGTAATGCATTATCTTATGCATGTTAAGACTAAAAGAATATTTTATCCCAACTCAACTCATCATATGAATTCTAAGATGACAGACTGCATTCATACAAGATCAGGCAGTATGGCGAAAACGCAAATATATTCATTCATTTTGAATGAAGGTAGTGCATTTGGGCCACGGCTGCGGCCACAGGGAAAAGTAGAAACAGAAAAATTAATCGTTGCAGTTAATGGGCCATTAAAGCATGGATGTATTAAGAGAACTGGATACAGCGTTGGAGGCGGGGCCCCGTTCACTCCTATGAGAGTTGCTGAGTGGCGCATGATGCCAAAATGGCTCGACTTCCATCTGGAAAATTACCCGGATCTTCCAGCGATCTTCCCCATCCATTGGGCCCATGGAGCCGGCGCAGTATAGCGTCCGCTCGGTTACATGGCTCGGTCACGGGGCCACAGCCGTCACGCCGTTGTCACGGCTTCTAACTCTACCTCCCAGCCCTCGCTCCAGCCTCAGTCTGGGTCTCATTCACATGTACAGAGGAAGGGAAATAACTCTGGATTCGGCTATTAGAGCATTTTACAACTTTTAGGACCTAATGATTTAAATAAGGGCTATTCAAGTGTTCATGCTGCGAAGTTTATTTACCTAAAAAAAAATTATCCGCCGAGTTACAGACGTCTCTTTCCCAATGTAAATCTATGAGGAAAAGTATTTTTGGGCCCAATGGCATCACCTGACGGACACAGAAGTTGTAGTACCGCCATTTGGCCACATGGAAATTGGGATCAACGACCAGCGCTCTTCCTGGGGGCTTGCATTAAAGTGACTCTCCCAGACCTCTGCACAACCCTGCGGAGAATCGCCGCAACACCTGATCTCGTGTGAATGCCACCTTACTGCCTCTCTGCTAAGCTCGGCTAGTTATCTTTTAGCCAAAGTAATTTATTTTTCTTCATCGTGACTAAATTTAGCTAGCTTTCACTTGTTTTAGCTGTCTAGTTAGCTCACTTGTTGTTGTTTTTTGCTTTATCTTGCAGTTATTGTAACTTTTACATTCTGTTTGTGCAGACATTTTATATTTCTAGAGCATAATAACTTTTTGATATGTTAAATCCAATGTCAAAAAATCGCTAAACTCAATTTTAACCAAATATGAACTGTGTTTCGGTGGTGCGCAGTTCAAACTTAACATTTAGGTCTAGGCAAATATCTTTGTTCTTTAATAAAATGTGTCAAACACAGGTCCTTTCTCTACCTTTACATTAACACTGTTGTTGCACATGTTTTTACAGACCATATAAGTCTGATTCTGGAATCCAATAATATCACATCATATAGTATATATATATATATATATATATCGTCTTTTTATAATAGCTAGTAAGCTAACATAAGCTCGCAAACTAGTTGAAACCAACCCAACTCAAACCAATAATAGTGCAGCTGCATTAATAATGTTATTCTGTGTAATTAAGCTTTATTTACATTTCATGCATGAAGCTTGAGATATGTGATTGAATATGTACTAGAAAGGTAGTCCACAGTGTATAACTGGGACTAGGGGTTTGTTAGATTACACTCAGTGGCCACTTTATTAGGTACACCTGTACAATCTAATGCAGTCCAATACAACAGCCCTGCTGTAACTTCTACCTTTAAAGGGGAACACCACCCAAATTATGAATTCCAACATGTTATTTCCATGGCCTAGTAAAGTTCATAATTCATACTGTGCAATATTTTCAGGTGGAATTTCATTTCATTATCACTGTGCAATATCATTTTTCCACTTGTGCAATTTTGTTAATGGTCTGTTTATTGTCAATACTGTATATACTGCTCCTATTTTTATACTTCCTTCTATTTTAAATGGTTCATATTTTGTTACACTTTGTTTAGCTCTTTTTTTTACTGTGTTAGCTGATGCTTCTTGTTTTTTGCACTATCCCCTTTGCTGCTGTACACTGCAAATTTCCCCACTGTTGTACTAATAAAGGAATATCTTATGTTTGTGAACATGAGCTACTC
The DNA here is from genome assembly GCF_043250625.1 of Sebastes fasciatus. Classification (NCBI taxonomy): domain Eukaryota; kingdom Metazoa; phylum Chordata; class Actinopteri; order Perciformes; family Sebastidae; genus Sebastes; species Sebastes fasciatus. Next base: position 24,032,400 of record NC_133797.1, on the reverse strand, counting down.
TCTCTCAAAGCCAGAAACCAGAGAAGGAAGTCTCAAACTTGTGATGCCATAGGGTATAAAGTCTGGAGCTGCTCCATAGACAAAGAACGGTAGACTGATTTTATGGAACCACAGAATGTTTGTTTTCTTTTTAATACCCAAATGAGCTTTATTCTGTTGTAATGTTCTCAGCTGTGAAACACAAAATGTTCCCGTATACTCAGAACATTTCCCTGGCTGCTCTCAGTGTCATCTATAACATCTCTTCAAATTCACTGGGCAGATCCAGACATTACACCCTATGACATCACAAATTTGAGTTTTAGCACCCTAGTTTTTGGATTTGGAAGAGAGTTGTTCATGTTTGCTAAAATTTTTTGGACTGTATTAGACCATAGGAATAACATGTATGGATTTTGAAAATGGGCGTACAGTAGTTCCCCTTTAAGATGTCTATAATGTTATTTTTTGGCAACATTGATGGAAATGTGTAAATTCAATTATATGTTTTAGCATTGGCGTCATACGTAGTTACGGTTGGACTTGATAATATTGAGAGGTGTTTCCTCTATTTTACCCCCTCATGTAAATGAATGGGAAGGGAAACAATTACGAACATCTCTCAATATAATGCAATCCAGTGCAACACCACCTATTTAAATATGACCTCAATAATAAACAGATAATTGAATTTACACATTTCGGACAATGTCACCAAAAATGTAACATTATGAATTTCGTAAAGGTTGGCGGGGCTTTTGCATTAGAGTGCATTAGACTGTACAGGTGTTCCTAATAAAGTGGTCACGAGTGTACGTTGGCCTGTAAAAATTTCTAAACAACTATATTGGCTGCAATTACATCTTAAGAGTGTTGGTGCCATTCATATGCAGAGTTCTTTCTGTGTATTCATACATCTAAGGGCAAATTCATACGTCTCATTAGTGAAATAGAGCTTTGATCCGGTTCCTCTTAGCACTGATCATTGGAAAGTTAAATGAAAGAAAAGTAATTAAAGCTTTTTAGAGTCACACAGCTGATGTCCCAGTTCCACCTCCTGTTCTTCTATTTTCCCCAGCTTTTTGTTCACGTCTTTACTCTGCACGCTGCCCTGCCGCCGCCGCTCTGCCCCCACGTCCCCTCTCCTGTCTAACTAATTGTCAAGGTTCTTGTTAGTATTATGCTAAAACGGGTCTCTCTGCAGCAAAAGCCACCCAGTGATATGGAAAGCACCCTCAGCGAGGATTATACCGCTGATGAGAGAATGAGTGAGTAGATGTGAGTGTGTGGAGGGGAATAACTGCTCCTGAATTTGTTGTTCATTCATGCTCTCTCCATCTCACCACCTCCTTCTCTTCAGCTCGACAAAACTGTTTCTCAGCTTTCCTAAAAAACCAAGCCCTCCTTCTCTCCTTCACGCTCCAATCACATAAACAGTGATTTACATTCAAACAGCAACTTCATCCCAGGTATTAAGAAAACTAATTTCGCAACATTAATAGACCCCTTAAAAATGCCCAGTTATTTTCTCCACAAATGACTTCCCATAATCCTAATCAACTAAATCCGTCTGCTGATTGCTCCCTTTCTGCAGCGACAAATAGGAATGTTTGGAATCAATATGAGCCCTCTTGGCCTACCTGTAGGACTGTTGGGGTAACAGCTAATAGCAGCGAGCTGACAGGCTGTAGAGGGTTGATAAGCATTTCTCATTATTGAACCTCATTCACATAGCTGGCTGCCACACACATACATACACACAGACTCTCTCAGAGAAATAGATGTCCTCCAAACCATATTCCCATTGCAACAATAGATATAAATAAATAAAGAAATCATTGGTGTGTGCATCTATTGACTATGCATGCGTGTGACAAAGGAGAAAGCATCTGGAAAGCTACAAACTGACACCTAGGGATGGACAAAATAACAGAAAAGCCTCCCTATACAATGGCTCTGCAGTAAACACCAGTTTGACAAAGCTCATAATCGCTTTTTGTTGTCGCTGTTGGACTTTTGGGTTCAACTCAGTGGTCATTTTTGAGGCCATATTTTGTTATCAACAAACACCACATTCAGTCAGTGTTGGTCTGTTTGTGACAACTTTATGAGTTGCCTCAAGCGAATGCAGCTGTGCTGTGTTTGTTGTACATCTTCATGATTTTTGAGACTTTACCATTCACCATATTGCATAAATTTGAAGTGCTTGTGATTGATGCAAAAGAAAGTCATCCGGCCTAATACAAACCACAATTACAAATGAAGATGCACACATATTTAAGCTTTAAGAGGTCTAACAATCTTGCATTTGGCATTGGAATATTTGGACTAAGGAAGCACCGGTATCACTTTTTTCTCTCATGTAACTGATGGTATAACTCATGGTATTGGCTGATATCAATGCCATTACTTATACCATTCCAAGGGCTCGATAGTTGCCAGGTTGCCATTGGCAACCATTCTGAGCAATTGGCAATTATTGGCCTTTGGTTACCATCAATGGCAACCACTTTTGAACATATAAAAGATAGGGACAGCAAACAGTAAAACGTGCACCCCAAAATAAATATACCTTAAATATTTGTAGCATTAGTGATATTTAAATATTGCTGTTACAGTCAGAACGAGAACCAGACAACGCTGCACATAACAATGCTGCATGCACATTGGTGCATTTACTCGAGTGTGCACAGACATCTGTTTTAGAGACAATGGCGAAGCAAATTAAGTTGTTTGACTGTGGGGTGAAAAGACATCACAGCCTCCTCTCTCACAGCGCAGAATGAACAAGCCGAGGCTCAAATTGTTGAGCATCAGGGATTTTCAAGGACTCCAGGTCTACTTTCACTTACTTACATGTGGTTAAAATAACCATTAAAGGGTAACTTTGGTATTTTCCAACCTGGATCCTATTTTCCCATGTTTTTGTGTCTAACTGACTAACAGTGACAACAATTTCTGAAACTGGTCCAGTATTAAGGGAGAACGCTGTAGACAGCAACAACTGACAGGCTACAATATGGTGTTATTGGGGCAAGCTGGCACCGTCATTTACGTCCACTAAAAGTGCTTGTTTTTGCCATGACAGGCTCTGATTGTTATTATAAGTGTCTGACATTATGGAAAGAGTCACGCTCAAGGAGAAGTCTCGTTCTGAAATCTGGCAAGGTGACATATTGCCGCAAGACAACGGTGGAATAGTGGAATACATCCATGGTGGAAACGTGAATGTCAGTCGGGCAGAGATTGTTGTGTTGGAGTACAGAAAGTGTAGCTTGGTGTTATCTAAAGATTTTCAAGGTCATGGCTGAATATTTAGATGATTTCCACAATGTGGATGAGGTATTTGAATTCAATGGCCGCCCATATTTATTTGAGCCAGAGTATACGGATATTCAGATTTCACAACGAGACTTTTCCTTGAGCAGGACTTGGACACAATAACAGACCAGATTAAGCGAAAGGTAAGAAAAACATTTTATTTCTCTGTAGGGTCCTTTCCATAATGTTGTCAGATACCTATAATAACAATTTGAGCCTATCAGTGGCAAAAACAAGCACTTTTAGTGAACGTAACGTTACATTGACGCAGCTCATTTTGCAGCTGCCCGGTACAGCGTTATCCCTCAATACCGAATTTTAAAAATTGTTGCCCCCATTAGTCACTTAGACAAAACATGGGAAAACAGGGTCCAGGTTGAAAAATTCCGAAGTTGCCCTTTAATGGTTATTTTAACCACATGTAAGTAAGTGAAAGTAGACCTGGAGTCCTTGAAAATCCCTGAAGCTCAACAATTTGAGCCTCGACTTGTTCATTCTACAGTTGTGAGGGGGCTGAGGCCATTGTTCGGCTAAAGTGAGACAAATGAGACCCTGGAGAGTACTACTTAGCCACTCATAAAGGTCAGATATGGAGCCACACCAATGGATGCTAATCCTGACCCCGGGGACTGTGTGCACATGCGCCTGTGGATGCAATTGTTTCACAGGCCTGTGACATTTAAACCTGAATGAGTGTACAATCCTGGGTGGCAGAACAGTGTGTACGTGTTCGTATGCCTATTTGGCTGGAAAGCAGTGGGCTTTAGTGCCAACTGAGGTTTAATTAGAAACGGCCTCTGGGGCAATTAAAACATCAGAGGCTATTTTCTCCTGTAGACAGCACCAAGCGGTTAGCACTGTAAATATTCTCTTGATTTTGATTATGTTGTTAAACATTTTTAAATTGTCATATTCTATAGAATGCTTTTTATGAATTGAATAAAACATTTCAATTAATTTGTAATAATATAATATTTTATAATAGCCATCTGTATGAAATTATGTTTTTGTGATCTCTAAGATTTCACCTGACAGCAGAGATATCATTAAGATGCTGCCACTATGATATCATTATGAGGCATCACTGTACGTTATCCATTATGTAGGCTAGTCACACAGTCTAATTGGCATTGTACTAATAACACACTGGCAGGCTGAAAACATCCGGTCCTTCCCCCTTGCGTTGGAGCTATAAGCTTGTCAGCAGGTCACACTGATTGGGGCACCTGAGAGCCAGTGAAAATGCAATTTGTGAGTTTTAGCTGAATGTGGTGGAGATAACGACGGACGGGTCACAGCAACAGTTCAGCCCAAGCGTAATGAGGAGAGAGAAATTCACAATTCTGTTAATGCATGTGTGTGTCATTATGTGTACGTGTCCTTACTATGATTAATGCCGTCACTGAATGCTAGCGCTGGTTTTACTGCACCATTGTTGCTTTAGAGAACATATTTAGGTTTCTCTTAAATTTAGCGTCACGAATCGACAAACAAAGCCAAGTTCTCCTGGTGATATCTTAAAAGGACTGTTCATGACCTTTAAGGCTTGGTGGACGCAGAGGAGGGACCCAGGGTAATGCTACAGAAATATGAGCACAGCTTTAAACCTGCAGTAGGCAAAATGTTTTTGGCATAATTGGGCAAAAATTCCATAATAACGTTTCAGCATATTGCAATTCAAGTGTTCTGAGAGAAAACTAGACTTCTGCACCTCCTCATGGCTCTGTTTTCAGGCTTTAAATCTAGCCTGTGACGGGAAACTTTGGCCAATCACAGGTCATTTCAGAGAGAGAGCGTTCCTATTGGCTGTTAATTCAACGGAGGAAGCTGTTAATCACTCGCGAACTCCGATCAAACGGTCAAACTAGGCAGCGCTGATCAAATATGAATCAATATTATGTTACTGTAATTTTCAGAAACATCTTGTAGTGTACTGTTCAGCTGTAAAATGAGAAAGCTTGCTCCAGCTGGTGGGCGGTGCTTCGTTTTTCCTCAACTTACCTCAACATGGCTGCCCATCATCCTGAGCTGTCCTTTTTGTTTAGAGCTAAATAGCATGTTATACTGCTAACAGGCTAAAAGCTAAAATGGCAAAGCAGGTAAACGTATTATACTATACTTGTAAACATGTTAGCATGCAGGTAGCATTAGGTCAAAGCACCGCTGTGCAGTCTTATTACATCATTGATACTTTTTGCATTTCTTTCTGAGCGAGACGTTTCTCATGTTCACAAAAAATCTGACTGACAATAAAACATATCTAAATATGACAAATTGTGAAGCATATTATCACTCAAGAAACTCACCCAAGACCAATGTATATTTTTGGCATCACAGCTTGTAGTGGTTACTGTGGCAGTTATCACCTTTCAGCTGGAGAATACATATACATTCACTACATCTGTCATTATATTCTTTTACATTGATATGAAACCTATATTGTTTATATTGTTATTTAGTAAATAATTTAAAGCATTCATACCAGAAGGGGATATTAGGAGATTGTTTCAATGATTTTGATAAATGATTCATCCAGGTGCAATAACCACAGCACATCTGTAACGTAGACAACCACGACTCTACAAAATGTGGGCTTACCTCCATCTTGTGGTGAAGAGAAGAAGTGCCAGTTCAATGACTGGAAGTGAATACCACAATGTCAAACAGGACATTTGACTACGTAATGTGAAACACAAGACCACAAACACCCTGCAGGTGTGTAGTAGCAGAGTACTTATTTTATCATGTAGTTGTGATGCATCTTTCCTCTCATCTACGTCTCACCCCCCTGTTGTGTCACTGAAGCATAATGAACCATAAAAAGAGGAAATGTGGCAAAAACTGTCAAACACACAAATGCCTTTAATTCAGGGACTGCTTTAGGAAATAACAGTTACAAAAAACGGAGTAACTAAATGTGACACAAACCAAAAACCCTTTTTTCTTTAAGTAAAAATGTAAAAGAATAAAATTGAAATTAAATTCAGTATTAAAAAAAACTGAGCTGATGGCAGTTATGCTGCAGAATGGTGACATGTACAGTTAATTCAAAATCACATATATCAATTATTTAAAAAATGGACACCTCAATGAAGTCGGTACCAATGTATCGTAGATATCTTTAGGAATATAAAAAAGACATTAAATTAGGATTCTGTTCGACTCCTGCGAACCTTTGTCAAGTTGTATCAGTCATTAAAAAAAAAATTGTTATTTTTGCTTAGAGCCTTGTATTTAAAACAAAAAACACTACAATATAATGCAACTTAAGATGTTTTTTTGTAGAAATTCAAAATCTGACTGACCATCAGCTTCTCTAAATGTGAGCTCTTACTCCCCGTCACCTTCATCCTTATCAGCCTCCTTGTTGTCCTGTGGCACATTGTTGCCATTGTCTTCTTCGCCTTTCTTCTTCTCTTCTTCATTCGTCTCCTCTGCATCGTGTTTCGCCTTCTCCTCAGCCGTATTCGTATCCGTTTGTGCTGTGGTCACGTCAGGCTTTGGCGTGTCCTCTTTGACTACTTCCTGGACATTGTACTTTCTATACAGCGTATAGTCTTTTACCACACTGAGGCAACACACCGCCTTGATGACCTCCACAATGATTGTCAGTTCTGGGTTGGTCAAATCAACCTTGTTCTTAGGGTTCAGCTTCCCCACGAGACCTGCAATGGTCAAACGATCAAAAAACAAAACAAAAAAAGGGACAAGACAGTTTTGTACATTGATGATCAAAAATGTGAAATTTACTTTTCATTTACTCTTTTTCATCTGCCAGAATGATCAGACCAACATATACAGCTAGGGCCCTAATTTAACGATTTATAGCGCATGGTCTAAAGTGCATGGAGCAAGTGCATTTAGGGCGTGCGTGTCCAACACTTTCGCTAGTTAAGCGGCGCATAATCTGGGCACAAAGCAAGGCGCAAAGTGGTTGTATTTAGAATCTTAATTAATCATAGGTGTGTTTTGGGCGTAACCAGAATCAAACCAATCAGTGTCATCTCCCATTCCCTTTAAAAGCCAGGTGCGCCTGCAACAGGCTCATTGCTATTTAAAATGCGGATTCGGCAAATGGAGAAGAGAGCCATTTTCCGCTGAGAAAATGGATCTGCTTGTGCGTGAAGTGAAAGTGCGCGAGCAGATGTATGTGGTGCACCAGGCTAAATATGATAAACATGTATTGATAAATAATTAAACTGTATTGCTTTCCGATGAAACCCACGGGGGGGCTCGGACTGGTTGAGCGGAATTCTCCAGAAATGCATTATGCACGGGCGTACAGCCGGGCACTGCCGGAGAGGCGGTTTGTAACACGTGGATCAGCCTCAAAACGCAGCCGTTTAGGGGGATAGGGCCCGCAAACTTTGAAGTAGTCTACCTCTACACTCGCACACAGAGGGATGAGGAGAGAAGACGCCAGAGTAGGGATTTGACAGTGAGGACATTTTTTCCACCGGTTAATAAACTTGTTACAACAACGGTGTTACCGATTACACTGGACATTTTACAAGAAAAGATGATGGTCAATATGTGTAGTGCGCTTACTTTGATCGTTAACGTCGGGTGTCTGTGTGTCTGGCCTCTCCGGTAAAGCTTTCGCTGCGGGGCCTTAGGTTTCCACCCGGCGCTGCTCTGCCACACACCAGCTGTGGCCGCTCTATCCTCCTCACGGCGATTATCTCATGAACGTTATGGTTCCCTTAGCTTCCCCCAGCTTTGGGTTTAAATCTGAAATATTGCCAAATAAGCGCTTTTGCTTTTCGCTTCGACACCAAATCCTCCGCCATCGTCTTGTCTGTCAACTCTCTCATTCCGTGTGTGTGAAATCTGACTCCTGCTACTCTGAGCTGATACTCCGTATGGAGCAGACACTTTCACTCTCAGTTTGTAGCGTCCGTCGTCCGACTATGTATTGATAACACGGTGCTGATAGGGGAAAATGAACTAAATGGGTTTTACTTCTGTAAAAAAAGCAAAACAACGGTGGAGGCGGTGGGTACGTAATGTAATCAGTCTATGCCCCGACCACCGTGTAACAACGGTAACACTGTGGCAAGCCTACCACACAGGCGTGTGAGCACCATGATCTCTCTGGTCTCTGTCTGAATTTTGTGTTTTCCTTTACATAAATAAAAACATTGTTCTAGTGACAACACGGTATTTAACTGAGGAGGAGGAGAGCTGCTGCGCGTCCCTGTTTGTGTAACAAGCAGAGAGGACGTGTGTTGTGAACCCGCCTCTGTAGACCCATCTTACCATCTAAATAATGCGCCCTACAAATAGCAGGAAAATACTGCGCCAGACTTTAGACCAGGTTTTTGTCGGTCAATGGCGCAAACGCTTTCTGCTGCCTCAAGAAAGCAATACGCCAACAAAGCACCTGACCACACCTCATTTTAAGACCAACAGGCTCACAGATAGGCGCAAGTACATTTGCTACTTACACAATGTGACCGCTGGGTGTGAAAATTACATCTGTGTCGGTCTATAACTAGCAATGACAGTTGCGCAGCTCTGTGTGTAAGATAGGGCCCCTAGAGTCCAACACACCTGCAATTGATTTGATGATTTCGTCTCTCTTGTTGTGGCTGCTGTTGCGGGCCTTGAAGGCGATCTGGTAGGTACCACAGTTTGGGGTTTTGAACCAAGGCTCCAGGAAAGTAGTCAAGTACTTCACCATGTCATCCTGGAAGGCCTTGCATGTTCCAGTTACCTGGATGACACAAAGACAAGGATAAGACACGGCGGCAGCATGAAACTTCAATTATTTTAGTCTTGTTACATAATTTAAAATTACATTTAATTGTTAAAAAACATGCCTAAACTATTATTTGGATACATACATCAATAGAAGTGTTATTATTAAATGTCAAATAATATATCCTCTCTGTCTCATTTGCAATAACAACACAAGCTTATTAAACTTAAGTTGTTTGAAAACTCAAAACATCTTTCTACTGCATCTGTAAAATCACATTAAACAGTTGGTTGACAGTTGTAAATTTCAGCTTCTCACTGGTAGCATCCGAAGGATCACACGTGACTTCTTCTTCTTGGTGGTGTGGAGATCAGACAGGATGTGATGAACCAGCTTGTCAGATTCTATGAGAGGAAAAAACAAATTGAGGCCACAATAAAACTAAAATTTACAAATCATGTCAATGATTCATTCAATAAAGGACTTACCCAGACTTTGAGTTTTGATGAAGATAACATTGTTTGCTCCGCTGTCCAACGCCTGGAAGCGCCTCTCCTGTTTAGCTCCAGATGCTTTCAGCTGTGCCACTTCCTTCTTCAGCGCTACATCAACATCTTCTTCATCAGCCTCCTCCTCTTCACTGCTGCTCCCATTATTATCTTGCAACTGTGATCAAAAAAACAAACATTCTCAATAAGACCTTTAAACAGTTAATCAATTATCCAAAATATTCTGACTATTTTAGCACTATATCAGATTTTCAGATTTCATTAATTTCTGTGTGACAAGAGAGTGGGTATTGAAAAAGACACCAGCATGACCATGTTTTATTCAAATCTATTGATATGGGCATGTGGACAATAACAAGCTTTCAAGCTTTTCTACTGTTACGGATATGTGCAATAACATGCTGATCACTCTGTGCACTAATTATATGATGCTGTGCAATAATTATATAATTATCTGACGGACACTTTGTGCAATAATCTGGCAAACTGTAATCTAGCAAAACTGTCATCTCATCAATATACATACTGTATTTTTATATTTTATGTTGTATTATCTTTTAGATTTTTTATATTTATATTGCACTCTTTTTTTATTGTATTATCTTTTCATTAGCACCTACGGGATTGTCACAATCTAATTTCGTTGTATTACACAATGACAATAAAGGGCTTGAACCTTGAATCTTGATCTAGCTACCCTTATGCAATACACAAAACCAATGTGCAATTCAAAATCTAATTAACTATGGTAAAATATGCAATTTTGTCTTTATTATTGCACAATTTAAGAATACACAAGCATAACAAAATAATAATAATATATTGTTATATTATAATTTACAGGGCAGGAGAACGCAAAAAAAACTTACTGGACCTATTTGCACGTAAAAAAAGTAAAACAAATGTTTACAATGTTATAGAAAACACGCCGATTTAAATCCAAAATGTTCTGACTATTTTAGCACTATATCAGATTGTCAGATTTCATTAATTTCTGTGAGACCTGCATGACCATGTTTAATTTAAGTCTATTGATATGGGAATGTGGACAATAACAAGCTTTTGATCTAGCTACCCCTATGCAATACAAAAAAACAAGGTGCAATTAAAAATGTAATTAATTAAAATATTATAATTATTATTATAAAATATATATAATTATATTATTAATTATTAAAATTATAAAATAGTGGTAATGCAATTTTGTCTTTATTTTTGCACAATTTAAGAATACACAAGCATAACAAAAAATAATAGCATATTGTAATATAATAAAATAGAGCAGAAAAAGTTACTGGACTTATTTGCACGTAAATAAAGTAAAACATAGTGATGCAACTTGCTCCAACTTGCACAGTAACTTATAGGAACAGGACTATAACCTGAGCCAGGCCTGGTCTATAATAACAATAGACCAGGGGCTCTGATTGATGAGTATAACAGTAGATGTTGTTAAAGTGTAGTTAGACTGACCTTCTCGGGCCCAAACAGCGTGTCTGCGTACTCATTGAGCAGGTTGAAGGCCTCGGCGGTGCACTTCCTCTCGTTCATGTTGCATGTGATGAGGATCCCCTCCATGCCCACCTCCAGCTCTCTGGAGCCCTTCCACCGCTTGTTGTTGTGGTGTCCGGCTGCATACCGCTTCTTGCTCCGCTTCCTCGAGTCATTAGCCGACATGTTTCAGCAGATAAACCTTTCAGAGAGCTTGAGTGTGCTTCAGCTCAGTAGCAGCGGGACTAGCGAGGTGTCCTGGTTACACTCCTCCTCCTCGGCTTTAACCGGTTCAAGATGAAGATTCACTGGGTTTTTAAAGCTGCAGCGACTACAATGTAAACGCCATGTGAAGTTGACTAAATGACACAGCCGGACCGCCTAAAATGTGTGTTCAAATGAGCTGCAGCTCAGAGGACAGATGTCTCATTCAGTCACAACATTGCACGTTTTTTGGTTTCACTGGACGGCGCGGGAGGAGGGACAACAGGCTGAGGGGTTCGCGAAATGTTGTTCACTACATGCTGTTAGACCAGGGGTCAGGGGTCAACAAACCTGCAGCTCCGGAGCCACATGTGGCTCTTTAGATCCTCTCCAGTGGCTCCCTGTGGGTTTTTAAACATGGAAATGAATAACTGTTTTTTTGTTTACATTTTCATTTTTATTTATCATTGCTGTAGATCTATGGTACGACGGTACGATGGAGTATTAGTGCCACATTGAGGGAAAAATAAATAAATCTGAGATTTCGAGAATAAAGTCATAATATTACAAGAATAAAGTCATAATATTATGAGAATAAAGTCATAATATTTCGAGAATAATGTCATAATATTTGAGAATAAAGTCATAATATTACGAGAATAAAGTCATAATATTACAAGAATAAAGTCATAATATTTCGAGAATAAAGTCATAATATTACGAAAATAAAGTCATGATATTACAAGAATAAAGTCATAACATTACGATAATAAAGTCATAATATTACGAGAATAAAGTCATAATATTACGAGAATAAAGTCATAATATTACGAGAATAAAGTCACGATATTACAAGAATAAAGTCAATATCACGAGAATAAAGTTATAATATTATGAGAATAAAGTCATGATATTATGAGAATAAAGTCATAATATTATGAGAATAAAGTTATATTACGAGAATAAAGTCATAATATTTCGAGAATAAACTCATAGGTTTACAAGGATAAAGTCATAATATTACAAGAATAAAGTCATAATATTAAGAGAATAAAGCCATAATATTACAAGAATAAAGTCATAGAATTACAACAATAAAGTATTTCGAGAATAAAGCCAAAATATTACGAGAATAAAGTCATAATATTACGAGAATAAAGTCACAATATTTCGAGAATAAAGTCATAGGTTTACGAGAAAAAAAGTCCTAGTATTATGAGAATAAAGTCATAATATTATAAAGTAGTAATTTTATGTGTTATTTTATTTTTTTCTCCTAAAGTTATGACTTTATTCTCATAAAGTTATGACTTTATTCTGGAAATCTCAGATTTTTTTCCCTCAATGTGCCCTAATACTCCGTAGTACATTTGCACTTGGGCCCTCACTGCATTAGACTGATAAACTATATACTTAGACTATAAACTGTGTTACCTTCATCACAATGCTCAAATGTTTTGCGGCTTCAGTTTTTTTTTTTGTGCCTAAAATGGCTCTCTTGATAATAAAGGTTGCTGACCCCTGCTGTATACTTTGTACTTTACTTGAGTATTTCCATTTTATGCTACTTTATACTTCTACTCATTAAATTTATAGATTAAAACATGACACAAAGTCAGGATTAAATAGCCACTTTATTCAACATTTCATTTGATCTCTTAAACACATTTCCAAAATAATATATACTGTACAAAACATAGAAAATAAAGTTTATTATCAGTGTTCATTACTGGTTGATTTGATTATTATTTTTAAAATAAAAACATCACTAACATTATATGAATTAATTTAATTAGTTAATTATCATTATTCATTAATTGTTACTAAACTTTTATGTCCTAAATCGTTTAATAAAGTGTCACAAACAGTCAAATATTTAAAAGTATTCACTTCATAATGATGTGAAATACGGAAAAGAAATGAATTACATTTTTAGGGAGCATTTTAACTTTATAAAAGCCAATTAATTATCCAAACTGTAATTCATAAATTTAATTAAGCAGTCCATGTGTCAATAAAATGACAGCTTTGATTTGTACTGTTGTATGTAGTTCATAAAAGGGGATCTCCTCCGTTTATAAGCATATCTATTCAGCTTTTACTTTTTTTACATAGAACATAAAGAGGAGGAACAAGTTAAAAAACATCACAAAGTCTATTTCACTGAGGTAGAACACACAAGGCTTTTTTTTTCTCCAACAAGTTAATAGCTCTTTCTCAGCGTTGACCTCTGGGGTGGACGACAGCTCAGACTCGAGTTGATCTGACAGAGTGAGACTGAAGACCCGACAGCAGGAGCTGCCACTGAGCTGCTCTTCATCACAGCTGACTCCCACTTAAAGAACTCGCAGCCCTTCTGGATCCTGCCTCCGCTGCCTGACCGCCGGACCGGGCAGCAGAAAAACCCTCGCCCGTGGTTGGCTCCGCCGTTGGATACGACCTGCCGCTTTGCACGACGCCCACACCCACACAGTGGAGATGTGATCCTCTGTCCTCCTTTCATTGTCACAGAGATGGAGGAGCGATTGGTGCGTGAGGAGAGTGTGTTGGTCGACAGAGAGGAGAGGACATTCTTGGAGGCGTAACATGAGGAGGGACGGGAGGGTTTTGCTGGGTCAGTGTAGATGGTGAAGGAAGATTTTGGAGTGTCTTGGTGCTTTGTGTGTTGTGTGATTACTGCTATGGGCCTGACAAATGAGGTATAAGGGGTGGAGGTCTTTTCTGGGATGAAGTGGTTGTGCCTGAATAGAGAGGGTGTGTTTGTTTGACAGATTTTATGAGACCCATCTTGTACTTGTAGAGATGTTCTAAGTCCTGTTTTGTGCCGATTAGATTTGGAATCCCAAGTAACAGGTTTAGGCACAGCAAAATAAGACATGGCCTCTGAGATCGTTGAATGCTGCCTGATTTCATTCAAGTGATTAAACACATTAATGTGAGAACTCTTTGTAGATACAGACGTCGTTGATGACTCATTGGCCATCTTTTGAGTTTTGAAGTTGTTTTCAATGCTCACCGTTTCTCTTGTTTTGTCTCTTTTCTCTGGTGAATGTGTATCATCAGTCTCTTCACACACATGACATCCGCTGTCAAATTCTCTCTCCGTTTCACTGATGACGTCATCGTCACCCTCCAGCACCACATCATCATATGAACCACACCTGTCCTCTGCTTCCACTAAAAGTTCTGCACCTTCCTCTTCTACTGTTGCTCCGGTTTTGGAGGGCTGGTTTGGCTGAGGCAGATTTGAAAGGCAGCCCAAAGTGGTCGAACACAGAACAAGGCTGCTGCTGTTGTTATTGCGTGGTGCAGGACAGCTGATCATAACTGAAGAGGAAATATTAGCGACAGTCACTGCTGTAATAGACTTCCTGCTGCATCCCCATAGTGGCGTAGTTGTACCATTCAGCAGTGTCTTTGGTGAGATCAGGCTTTGAACAGAACTTGAGTTCTCCTTTGTGTCTAAATCCCTCGTAATGTTCCCTGAATGTGATTTTATCTGACATGATTTGGGAGGAATCGTGCATGAGGAGGGTTTGTTTGTGGGAAGTGTGTTTTTCTCTTCATCGGTGTTGGATTTTTTGTTGTCTGCAGTTGTGTTTCCAAACATGGGTTTGACCTTTAATGGCATCTATAAGAAGAAGATGAGATATAATCAGTAAAATATCACCCACTCCTGATTTTTGAAACTGTAGTCAAATAAGTTTTATCAGCAGTTATAGGTGCTACGCTGTATAACCGCTGAGCTGCACGTTTACTTATCTTGCTCTTCCTTTTCTCTTCAGTGTCGAGAAATATTTAACGTAGCATCAAGCACAAATGTCTAAAAGCTAACCAAGTAAAGGTCATAAATATCAGTGATTATTATTTGAAACAGTCCAGTTATGTATATTTGTTTATTTAAATAAGAAAGCTTCACAACAAATTTAAAAGTTGTACAATTTCTGAACCAAACAAGCTTCATCTGTGAAGACTTCCATATCGTCATCATCCATAACAGGTTTTGCTTGGGGAGACAGAAGGGGGGCCGGGGAATTCAGGAGTTGGGATGCATCGTTGGACGACGGCCACTCACCTTCTCCAGGCTCCTAGTGATCTTCATCACACACCCATCCCTCATCATCCTCGCTGCCAAATGAGCTGTATTTCGCGAGTCATCCAAACCTGAGGAAAAACAAGACGCACAGGATTTAGATTGAGTCTATTTTCTATGGAGATTTATTTGGACAAAGGAAGTTTTGCTTTGTTTATACCAGAATGTTCTCTCCCTGAAAACTGTATTCCCAGATCTTGTAGTGCCCCGTTCAGACCTTTGGGTTTCCGGTCATAAAACAGCTGAAAAATTAAAAAAAAAGGGTTAATCACAGCATGAGGAGTGCTGAAAGGTCTAGTCCAAGTGATTAGTTAATAGACAGAAAGTTTTATGAGTGAATATTTGGTTAATCAAAGTACAATTTATTTTCTGGTTACAGCTTCTTGCATGTGAACATTTGCTCCTGGTTACATGTCATCAATAACTGAATAGCTTTGGGTTTTTGGACTGCTAATCAGACAAAATAAGCTAATTGAATACTTTACTTTGTTAACTTAAGATGGGATTTTGCCATAACTATAAAAGCTCATTCATATTGTAGACTTAATAATAATAAAAAAAACTGGTACACTAAACAATGTAATTAAAATGAACAATTGTTAGTTACAACCATAAGCATGAAAGAGAACAGATGTGTAAAGTAACTTACCCTGTAGGTGCTTCTCAGGTCTATCCAGCTGTTGAGCACATCGGGTTTATGGAGCTGCTTGCGTTTACATTCGTACAGCAAACAAACTCCGAGATCCCAGTCTGATACGCAACGCAGATGGAGGCACATTAAAGTTAACAATGTAGTTTTAGCTCAATTTCTCCACTTCATTTTTCAAAATTCCAACAAGGAGAAAATAAACTATGTTATTGTGGTGAGGCATTCATTGCATATAATGCAACAGAATGACAGAGTCAGATAATTCAGTGTTGTTGTACATGATTTGTAATGTTTGAAGATAAAAATGGCATTCTTGTTGAGTGTGATATTGTCTTCAATGCAGGTAAGATCCTCACTAACTGAGGCAGAGACTGATGATGATGAGTGTATGGTAACTAGAGATTACCATAAGAGTTGTTGACCATTGCAATTGACTTTTACCTGACCATGTGAGGAAAGTACACAGTTTTTGAGAAGGTGAAGGTGCAGAAGATCTCTGTTGTCTGTTGGGAAAGACCACACCCATCTCGAGCTGCAGGTTTTGCAGCCATCGGCTGAACCGAGAAAGACAGATCCGAAGGGGGATCCCTGCCTCAACTTGCATCTGTGACACAGAGAATCAAAGATGTCAGATGTAATGTAAAACTGTTCACAGCACACGGCAGCAGAAAGTGCATTGGTATGTTTGTAGCAGTGTATTTATGCACAGTCACCTGTGTTATCCCGGTCAGCTCAGTGCAGAACTCGGACAGAACGGGGTGCTCTTGGGGTTGAACATAAGTATGAAACTCAGACTCAATCTCCCCCGTAGACGTGTTCAGCAGAACAGCAGGAAACTCAACTGCATAGCAGGAAGAAATGTAAGAGGGGCAGATGAGATATAAGGGTGAAAAATAAGGACGGTCCACATGTAATATATAAAGAGCTACTTACTAATTTCCTGGCTGTAATGGTTTTTCTCTCTCCAGCAAGTTGACTCAAAATCAATCACAATCAGGTATGAAAATATTTGATCTGAAAGAAATCATACAGTATTAGTGGCAAGTACAACAGTGTAATCCAGAGGGATAGTGTACTGACTAGGGGATCAAGTCTAAACATGATCTCTCTCTCTCTCTCTCTGTATGCACATTATCAATTCAAATAATCATACTTACTTGATAACAGTGATTTCTTTGACCCATTAGAGGACTGACTCCGCTGCCTCAATAATCCCAGTTCTCTGTGGAGACATGGAGGGATTCAAGAGACACTATTAGAAGTGCAGTAACGTTAAACCTAATATTAACTGTAACGTTAGCCCGACATGTACTACTATTACTACTAGCCTAGTACTACTAACGTTACTACCAAGTTACTGACTGAATAAAATGTTTAGATCAGGGGTCAGCAACCTTTACTATTAAGAGCCATTTTAGGCAAAATAAAATTAAAAGAAATCTGTCTGGAGCCGCAAAACATTTGATCATTGTGATGAATGTAACACAGTTTATAGTCTAAGTATATAGTATATAAGTCTAATGCAGTGAGGGCCAAAGTGCAAATGTACTACGGAGTACTAGGGCCACAATGAGGGAAAAAAACATCTGAGATTTACAGAATAAAGTCATAATATTACAAGAATAAAGTCATAACTTTACGAGAAAAAAAGAAAATAACACGTAGAATTACTACTTTATAATATTATGACTTTATTCTCGTAATATTATGACTTTATTCTCGTAATATTATGACTTTATTCTCTTAATATTATGACTGTATTCTTGTAATATTATGTCTTTATTCTCGTAATATTATGACTTTATTCTTGTAATATTATGACTTTATTCTCGTAATATTATGACTTTATTCTTGTAATATTATGACTTTATTCTTGTAATATTATGACTTTATTCTCGTAATATTATGACTTTATTCTAGTAATATTATGACTTTATTCTCGTAATATTGTGACTTTATTCTTGTAATATTATGACTTTATTCTCTTAATATTATGACTTTATTCTCTTAATATTATGACTTTATTCTTGTAATATTATGACTTTATTCTCGTAATATTATGACTTTATTCTCGTAATATTGTGACTTTATTCTCGTAATATTATGACTTTATTCTCGTAATATTATGACTTTATTCTTGTAATATTATGACTTTATTCTCGTAATATTATGACTTTATTCTCGTAATATTGTGACTTTATTCTCTTAATATTATGACTTTATTCTTGTAATATTATGACTTTATTCTCGTAATATTATGACTTTATTCTCGTAATATTGTGACTTTATTCTCTTAATATTATGACTTTATTCTCGTAATATTATGACTTTATTCTTGTAATATTATGACTTTATTCTCGTAATATTATGACTTTATTCTTGTAATATTATGTCTTTATTCTCGTAATATTATGACTTTATTCTCGTAATATTGTGACTTTATTCTCGTAATATTATGACTTTATTCTAGTAATATTATGACTTTATTCTTGTAATATTATGACTTTATTCTCTTAATATTATGACTTTATTCTTGTAATATTATGACTTTATTCTTGTAATATTATGACTTTATTCTCGTAATATTATGACTTTATTCTCGTAATATTATGACTTTATTCTCGTAATATTATGACTTTATTCTCGAAATCTCTGATTTATTCTTTCCTCAAAGTGGCCCTTATACTCCATCGTACCATAGACCTACAACCATGATAAATAAAAATGAAAATGTAAACAAAGAAACAGTTCTTAATTTCCATTGGAGAGGAGCTGAAGATGTTACTGACCCCTGAGGTCTAAAGGAAAGTACTGCTGTGCTGTCCATTTTAAAACAAACAGTTTACATTTTAACCAATATGCAACACTCAGTGTAACATTAACACACATGTAGAGCCTGACGTCACCCAGTTAATGAAACATTCAGGGATATCATGTCACGTTTCTCCTCCTTAGTTTGTTTTTAGCGTTAGCTTAACGCTAAACGCTAACGGCTCGAAGTCACTTACTTGGCCAGTTTCTTCGTAGACATCACGTCAGCTAGTAACTAACTTTACATAATAAATGTGAAACTATAAAGAGTCTTAGTCAGACAACTCAGAAAACACCGCGCTGTTTTTTTAAATGTTCATCTATCAGTCTGAGCTTGATTAATCTGGGCTAGTCAGTGAAATCAACTGCAGAAACAATCGATCACAGAAAAAAAAACGTGGAGTTTATCTAAACTGCATTTCCGGTGTTACCGTTTATAAACCAAAACAAAAGCATGACGTACTGTAACCAATATAAAAAAACACAAATTAAAAAACATTTATACAACAACAAAGTGTTAGTCTAATCTGTTAATATGTGATTATATAAAATCTGTTGAATTTAGATGCATTTACTGACTGAAAGACATGACAACAGTGTATACATTAGTTTATTTTTAAAATTTCAAACCGGAAGTAGTACTGGCATTTTTAAACTTGTATCCCACATTGCAGCAGTGCTTGTGCTTTGTAAACCATGTGTTTTTAGCCTCTATGAGTGGTGGAAAAACATGGATTTGGACCCTGCAGGATCAACAACATCTGGTATTTACACATTTTTACGTTCGTTGCTATTCTCACGCGTTATAACTCAAGTTATAAATACTCTATAAGTGTATATTATTGTTGTGTTAGCCAGCTAGGTGTGTGTACTGTAACTGTTACTGTTCATTCTCACTTAAGTTTGGCAGGTAAACTCCATCATAGACTGACCTGAAAGAGAGAGAAAGGGTTTGTATAAAACATGTTTACAGTGTGAGGCACTGAAACAAAGTAATGTTTTATTATAAGGCACCACATTGGCATGAAACATTTAAAACAATACTCAGCCCATTCTGCAACTATTTGGCTGAAACAACTTCACTCTTCATCAGGTGGGATTTACAAGTCAAACTGAATATTTAGAATAACATGCTGGTGATCTGGGTTCATTTTGATTACCGTAGCTGTAAAGCAACACAGTGATAATTGGAATACGTATACATTACATGTGGTTGTTTATCCCATTGTGAGGGGATGGTGCATTAAACGCGTATCTAGTGACTGTATGATGATGTGTTTGCTGTATTAGTGCTGCAACTGTCAGGTGAGTCATTTTAAGCTTTATCTGTATAACTGTATTAGGTACACGTGAATGTATCCCAGTGGAATCTGAACTTTTAGAGGGGTACAAAGTTATCAAAATGAACCCAAATCACCAGCATGTTACTTATCTTTGTACCCTTTGTAAAAGTTCAGATTCCACTGGGATACATTCACTTGTACCTAATACAGTTATACAGATGAAGCTTAAAATTACTCACCTGACAGTTGCAGCACTAATACAGCAAACACATCATCATACAGTCACTAGATGTGCTTTTAATGCACCATCCCCTCACAATGGGATAAAATACCCTAAAACAACCACATGTAATGTAAGCCAATCTACTTATTCCAATTATCACTGTGTTGCTTTTACAGCTAAAGTAATCAAAATGAACCCAGCATGTTATTCTAAATATTAAAAAAATATATTCAGTTTGACTTATAAATCCCACCTGATGAAGGGTGAAGTCGTTTCAGCCAAATAGTTGCAGAATGGGCTGAGTATTGTTTTACATTTTGCATGCCAATGTGGTACCTTATAATAAAACATTACTTGTTTCCATGCGTCACATTGTAAACATGTTTTTATACAAACCCTTTCTCTCTCTTTCGGGTCAGTCTGTGATGGAGTTTACCTGCAGAATTACTTCAATTATATTAAAATTATAATATTTTAAAGTTATTTACAGAAATACAGGTGCGATAGGACTAGGGGTGATATAGCTACATTTTACCATAAATGAAGGCATGAAAACCATAATTTACAAAACTCCTTATCTTTTTCTCTGTGTTTATATTTTGTCTCAACACAAAGCAACCACAGTCTAAGATTAAGTTGAAAATTCTGATGTGAATGAGGAAATATCTGATCGAAGAATAAGTAAACAACACTTAAAGCATAACTGACAGTTTTTGATATTCAAATAGGGTGCAACTAATGATTATTTTCATTTTCGATACATCTGTCGAGGTTCTTTATTTGTCATTTGTCAATTCCAGCAAAGCATTTTCATTGGTAATGAAAATCTTTGGTCTCAGGTTCCTTCAACAATGCTCATAGAATATGTATATATAAAAGGGGAAATCACACAAGTAAAAGTAAAAGCAAAATGATAATCTAAGGCATAAAATAATGCAGTTAAAATAAATATAAACATAAGTAAATATAAAATAGGAATGTAAATGTAAATTTGAAATTTTGTTGAAAACAGTATTTCAGATTGGAAAACTGGATGTAAACAAGATGTAGTATACATATGCATGATGAGAAGTAATGTATGTACACAGAGGTGTAAACAGGAATGTAGTTTGTAATAATGAGAAGTACTAAAAATACATATACAGAGGTGTAGACAGTAATGTAGTATGTATAGAGAAGTAGTAAATATGTATATGTACAAAGGTGTAACAGTTTATAAAACAGTATGTAAAGTATATAAAGGTAAATAATGTAAAGTGACAATTCTCGATTAATCGATTAATTTTTTTATCTATAAAATGTCAGAAAATGGTGAAAAATGTTGATCAGTGTTTCCCTCAAATGTCTTGTTTTGTCCACAACTCAAAGATATTCAGTTTACTGTCATAGAGGAGTAAAGAAAGCAGAAAATATTCACACTTAAGAAGCTGGATCCAGAGAATTTAGACATTTTCTTTCTTTAAAAATTACTCAAACTGATTAATCGATTATCAAAATAGTTGTCGATTAATTTAATAGTTGACAACTAATCAGTTTATCGCCGCAGCTCTATATTCAAAGTTACAGACACATTTTGGTACTGGAAAAGTATTGAGCTTTGAAAAACAACCTTAGTTGGCTGAACACAGTGCTCCCCTGTTCTACCTTCATAAATAAAACACATTTAAAGAGCATGTGTAGCTCTTAAACTTACATAAACTTCTGCTTAAATTATTATAATGATTAAATATGTTTTTATTTTTTATTTTTTTTACCTCCTGGTAGAAGCATCTACAGCAGTAGATACATTCGACAGAAGAAAAAGAAAGCACGTCGACTTCACAGCACACGAGGAGGCCAAGAGATTAAAATCTGTGCAGGAAGATGAGGAGACACGGGAGTGTGGACGTTCCCCTCGCCCAATGAGGAGCTCCGTGCTGCTCAACCGCCTTCAACAACCAATTACACTGAATGAGCTGACAGAGCTGCTGCATTATGCCGCTCTGGGGAAAACAGGTGGCATTAAACAGCCGAGGTAATGATTGGGGTGGTAAGATGTTATCTACTTCATCAGCTTTTATCAAACAACTCTCTGTATTGCACTTTTACTGAGTCCCTGTGCTCTGACAATAATCTTAATGATCCTTTTAAAGTCTACACCACTTGTACTTTTCATCACACTCTCCCCCCCACCCTCCCGTGTCTCTTCTAGTTGGTGTCATCTCCGCCATCAGAAGAGGGTTAAAGCTGTGAATGTGGTGATCGTGGAGGGCCTGACCCAGAGTCACTTTTACAAACACTACCTCACCCTGCCAAACCTCAGGATCAACTACACCACTGTAAGTAACCAGAGGTCATGTAAATGTACAATGATATACATTATTAGTGTCTGGGCTGAACGCTGGTCCTTGTTTTTATCTGGCTGGATTAGAGGATCACTTTTACGCCATCGTCTGCCAACCTGGCTTCAGGAATCTTCAGCAGTGAAGTTCCTGAATCAGATGATCCATCTCTTTCCCAAAGACACAATGGAAACAGTGAAATGCACAAAGGTGAGACTCTTATGCGGATAATATGTTCTGAGTGTGTGTAGACGTGGGCAATATATGAATACATCATCAGTACGACATGTGAGTAGCTATTGTCTTCGACTTTGATTGTCAAAAAATTATAATGTAGCCCACACAACTTTGCCCATTCCTCATTATTAAAGGCTGCTATAGAGTTCAATGTTTTTTTTTTTTTTTTACTTTTTATGAATGCCTCACATCCACATTTCATTTGACTGTTAGTCAAAAATAATCTTTTGTGTGTAATTAATTGTCCTCTGAATGCTTGGTAATTTTCAACTTGGACCCTATTTTCTCATGTTTTTGTGTCTAACTGACTAATAACGACAGCAATTTCTGAAACTGGTCCAGTATTGAGGGAGACCTGCTGCTCACAGGCTGCAACACGGTGCTATTGGGGCAAGCTGGCATCGTCATTTACGTCCACTAAAAGTGCTTGTTTTTGCCATGACATGCTCTGATTGTTATTATAAGTGTCTGACTTTATGGAAAAAGTCTCGCTCAAGGAGAAGTCTCGTTGTGAAATCTGGCGAGGTGACGTGTTGCTGGGAGACAACAGTGGAATAGTGGAATACATCTATAGCGGAAACACGGAGTTTGTTGTGTTGGAGTACAGAAAGCGTAGCTTAGTGTTATCTAAAATACTTTCAACGTCATGGCTGAATATTTAGATGATTTCCACAATGTGGACGAGGTCTCTGAATTTGATGCCCGCCCGTATTTATTTGAGCCAGAGTATACGGATATTCAGATTTCACAACGAGACTTCTCCTTGAGCGGGACTTGGACACAATAACAAACAGACCGGATCAAGAGAAAGGTAAGAAAAACGTTTTATATCTCTGTAGGGTCCTTTCCATAATGTTGTCTTGACATTGACGCTGCTCACTTGCCCTCGCAGCTTTTTGGCTGCCGGTTACAGCGTTCTTCTTCAATACCGAACCAATTTAAAAAATAGTTGTCCCTATTAGTCACTTAGACACAAAAACATGGGGAAATAGGGTCCAGGTTGAAAAGTACCAAAGTTACGCTTTAATATTCATCCCTTGAATAGCATCACATTATTATATTGTGGCATTTAGTCATCTTACATTAAACCTCTCAGCTGTAGATTTGTTGTTTTCCCTCAGTGTTTTTACTCTTGTTCTTAATTGTGTGTGTGTGTGTGTGTGTGTGTGTGTGTGTGTTATTGCTGCAGCGCTGAGGATTCACCCAGTAATCAGCAAGTTTGGGACACAGAGGAGAGGATTGACGGCATACGTTCTCACCCAGGAGGAGATGATCAAGACACACTTCCCTGTCAAAGGTGAGTCTCTCTCTCTGATTCCATCCACAGTAATCCTGCTTCTTCCACCATTACGCTTTCAGGGCTTTCTACTGACGACTGTATCTTAGCAGGCTGCATACTGTATGTGTGTATATCCTCATTAAAATGCGCTTTTACATTTATGGAGACCTTTGTTTTTAAAAGATCAGTTTTTGATGTGAAAACTTAGATGTTGTCTCTCTCTTTCTCTCTCTCTCTCTCTCTCTTGGTTAGGAATGCCCGGCTTTGAGGAATTTGTGTGCATGGACAGTGTTGACTGTGTGACTGACAGCAGCCCTCTGTATGGACTCGACTGCGAAATGGTGAGAAGATGCTCTCAGTTATATACTTCATTCCCACTTTCCTTGTAGCAGTTACTCAGTTTTAAACAGTCAATACAGCAGCATGTATTGTGACAAATAGACAGGTACCATTATCGTGATATTTATGGAGGACCACAAGAGTCACGTAAATAGTAATAAAGCATTTATTTGATTAATAACTAATTGTACAATAAAAATAGGCATTAATATATTTATTTACAAATGTATTTAGTAAACTATGAATAAATGGACTAAATTACAAACTATTTAATTTTTTTGACATTTTAATGGGCAATGAAGAGAAGAGATATAAAAAGAGATTGCAAATAAAATATGAGTCCATCAATAAATAGTTCAAATTAAGAAGGGATTTACAAAAACACCATAAAACAGTCAATAAATACATCATTTAAATGCCAATTCAAATTTACAATGCAAATGCAAATGGGAAAAGACGTTGCCCTTTTAAATGCCTGATTAAAACCTGCATTCTTAATTAATTTGTGAATCCAGTTATTTATTTCTCTTTTTAAACTGCATTTTCAAATAGATTTTTAAATTCCGTTATTTATTTATGAATTAATTCATGTATTTTTAAATGATGACTGTTTTATGTTTTTTTATAAATCCCTTTTTAATTTGAAATATTTATTGATGGATTCATATTTAATTTGTAAATTCTTTTTATAATTCTTCTTTTTATTGCCCATTAAAATGTCAAATAATGAATCACTTTGTAATTTAGTCCATTTATTCATAGTTCAATAAATAAATTTGTAAACAAGTTTCATAATGCCTATTTTCTGTGTACAATTAGCTATTAATCAATTAAATGCTTTATTACTATTTTTGTGACTCTTGTGGTCCTCCATAGATATTCTCTCTTGTGATGTCACTTTGACGTACGTCTATTCTACTTGTAGCTGATACAAACAGCAGCTCACATTACCAGTCCACCTCATCTGTCTGCAAATAACAAGTAATATTTTATTTATCATGTGGTCCGTCCTCTCTTGTGCTGTCTCCATTTATTCATCACTTCTCAGCGTTCTGTGATGGGGATCTCATCGCTTTTGTGGGCAAGATGTTGTTAGAAGTTTGTGTTGTGAGTTATTCTGATCCAGCAGTGAATCAGTGTGTTCATGTTGTGCTTCAGTGTCTAACAGAAAGAGGATACGAGCTGGCTCGTGTCTCTCTGGTGGACAGCGATGGGAACTGTGTGATGGACGACCTGGTGAAACCTCAGAACCGAATCCTCGACTACCTCACCAGGTGCACGCACGCACGCACGCACGCACACACACACACACACACACACACACACACACATACACACATACTAGTGTGTTTTTATATATTCATCAATCTCTGTGTTAAAATGCTAAAACACTGCCTTCTGATAGGTTCTCTGGTATAACAGCACAGCTGTTGCGACCAATCACAACCACCCTGCGTGATGTTCAAGTAAAGATCAGGACGTTGTTGCCGAGCGACGCCGTTCTGGTGGGACATTCACTAAACAACGACCTCGTGGCTCTGAAAGTGAGTTACTACTGACATTTTTATTTCTGCTTGTAACAATATAATTATCAGGATGTGGTTATGTTCTGAGTCAGATGTTACCTCGAAATTCAAGTCAAGTCTGACACATTTCAGATGTCGATGATTTGTTTGTAGCAGTTAACCTCATAAATAAAAAGAGTTTTATACTCAGAGACCATAAACACTGTAATAAATGTGTCTAGAACTGATCAAATCTGGCACAATATGAAACACGTTATTATTTCATTTACATTATTATATTTAATTAAAAGTTGTCAGAATATTTGCTACACAATTTTGGGGGATTTAATATAAAATCTCTGATGCATCACCTTGAAAAAAACTTTGTAAGTTAGGAACTTTATTGTCCACAATGTGGGAACATATTTTTTTGCCTTCATCACTCACAAAAAAAATAAATAGATGGTTGTGAGCAGACACCAGGAACAAGATATTCATTACATGTCAGTGTCTCATGTAAGCTGGTTTTTATTTTTTTTAAAAATCAGACAATTACATTGTCAAAATTGTTGATATTTTAAGAACTCAAAAAAGTGATTTTATTCCCTTCATGCCAGCAGTCATTTGGAAGTAGTCACATTTCTCAGATGTATTGTGGATGGATATTTCATTTTTTAGAGGCTCTCTTTAAAGTTTTTGCCAATATTGTGTTTGTGTCGTCCCTGCAGCTGATCCACCAGCATGTAATCGACACCTCCCTGCTGTACAGGAGAGAGTTTGGAAACAAGTTTAAACTGAAGGTCCTGGCCGATGTAGTGCTGCAGTAAGTAGTCTCTCTCTCTCTCTCTCTCTCTCTCTCTCTCTCTCTCTCTCTCTCTCTCCGTCTTTCTCTCACCCAGTACGGCTAATAATTAAATTTTCCACTTGTGTCCCAGGAGGCAAATACAAACTGAAGAGGAGAAGGGTCATAATCCCACTGAGGATGCAGTGGCGGCCCTGGAGCTGGCTCAGTACTTTATTAAAACAGGACCTCGTCAGGTAACACATCGCTTCCAGACACACACACGCACACGCACACACGCACACACACACACACACACACACACGCACACACACACACACACACACACACACACACACACGCACGCACAGTTGATGTAATATTTTCTGTGTCTGCTCACTCTCAGGTTGTAGAACTTCATCTAGAGGAGCTGTGGGGATATACAATAGTAGAGGAGTCCTCTGACTGTGAACCTGCACCTGCACCTGCCCCAAGTCACAGGTACAATATACAGTCTGTATACCTCTTTGTATTCTGCACATCTACTGTTACTCAGACCATGTTCACACTAAGGCTACATTCACACTGCAGGCAAAAGTGGCCCAAATCCGTTTTTTTGCGCATATGTGACTCAGATCTGTGTGAAAAGCACAAATCACGTGGAATCTGATCTTTTCAATTCTGATTTGGGCCACTTTTATATGCGGTCCTAAATCAGATAGAAGTCTGATTCTTTGCAATGCGACCTCAGTCTGAACATTCATATCGGAACTCTGATCTTTCACATCACGCACTTTCTCAGAGAGATGGGTCGCCTGAACTGAGAGTCTTGCCATGAGAGTTTTGAGGAGAGGCGCGGACAGATGTAGTTAAAAGTAGCCTTTGACATCCTGAAATTTTGGATGAAGTCTGTTTCAGTGAAGCCATTCACGTCACGATCCCACCACTCCTGGCTCCGACTCCGCATCCACACACACACACACACACACCTCCGTACCAGGGCTGTCAAAGTTAACGCGTTAACGCATATTTGTTTTAACGCCACTATTTCTCTAACGCATATAATGTGCAATAATGTGAAGAGCCAAACAAAAATCGGATCTGAGCAATACATGTGAATTGAGCGCTAATGCTTGCAGTGTAAACCGGTTAAGTCGGGTAAACGGTATCTTTCCTCTAGGTCTTTGGCCTCCATGCTAAACTAGCATTTTCCCTCCCAAAAACGCAGGTTTGCGGACATCCTACAGACACTGGGCCGGTCAGTAGCCTTCATAGGAAAGCGTTCTGACATCACTCTGGAGCTGTCCAATCAGCAGTGGCACAACTCTGACAAAGAGGTGAGACATGAGAAGTTCTGACTGCGGAGCCGTCTGACCTTTACCTGATCAAACACTCTAAATTAACTCGGTTTTCTACCCAAAATATGAATTGATGTGTTTTTCATTCGTGGTGCATATACTGTATAGCATACATATAGAGGGTTTGCTGGTTGACCTATTTGTTAGATATTAGGATCCGTTCAGTGGTGAATATCTTCAGGTTTCTGGTTCTGAAGGAAAATCTTTAGTGGCATTTCTTCCTAATTTAACATCGAACTATGAAGATGAATGAAGTTGCTCTTTTTGTTCAAGAGATGACATTGATCATCATTGATTATATTATAGGTGAATATAACAGTTTGCCGCATTTGCACCATTTGTCCTCTCCCTCACTATATGACCTGTGTCTTCTTTTCCCTCACCATCCTCCCCTTAACTCTTCCCTTTCTCTACCTCTGTTACTGTATCTCGTCTCCTTCAGATCGTAGCTTCTTTCAGGAGACAGACCAAGTGTCCGTTCCTCTCAGTGCTCCAGTTTTCTTCCCTCTCGGACCAGCTGAAGAGGAGCTACCCTCATCAGGAGCACCAGTACCAGACGGTGAGGCATTTATTCACAACATGATACATTTAAAGTGTTGTTTGAATCTACTACTGCGTGTGTGTTTATCCTGCAGGTGGTGTGTGCGGACCTTCGAGATATGTGCGTCGTGTTTGCCGGGCCGTTCCCTGCAGGTTTCTCTGAGAGGGATGTGAGGCAGCTGTTCTGTTGCTGTGGACCGGTTCGAAATATCAAAATATTGAACACAACTGTCAGGGTATATCTCACCTACGTTATCATCCTTTATTTCACATTTAAGGGGCAGGTCCATTATTGTGAGGTTAGCTTTCCAGTGGTGTTCCTTATGTATTCAAATCCGAACATTTTGGTTGAAGTACTATGTTTTAGTGTCAAAATGTTTTTTTTTAAGCCCTGATAAAAACGTTTTCCCACGTGACCTGACGTAGGTTTCTGCATGATGATGCCCACGTTAGTTTGGATCTGAAAGTCACACAATAACACAGACAAACTAACCGATCGTTGCAGCGGTAGACCAGATACCCCCATGTTCTGCAAGGTAAAATTACTGTTTTTGTGAATGTAGTCTGGTGGGCTTGAAGACCGTGATATAACGGCTTCAGTTCCCCATCAGAAAAGGCTGCCTGACGGCAAGGTAAAGTGGTGAAAAGGTGGCTAAAATAAATGTTTCTGTTGCTCCCGTCCAAAGCCGATTTACCTCATCGTCAGACAGCCCTTTCTGGCAGTAACTGAAGCCTTTATATCGCTCTCTTCAAATTCACCAGACTACACTCAACAGTAATTTTACCTCCCAGAGGGAGTATACATACAACCTCACTTCAAATAGATCCGAACTAACCCTTTCAGTTATCTCCAATCTTAGCACAGCTAACGTTGACTCAGCTAGTGCTAGCGTTCACATTATACATAACCTTATTGATTAGTTTACTTTGGTAACTTTCGTCACTGCTTTTTGCAACGGCTGAGTGGGCGTTTCCATTTGAAAAAAAAATGAACGCAGATGGACCCACCCTTTAATACACTGCTAGTAAACTGTATTTCTGTCAGATGAACACATCAACAACCGAATACCTCTTAAGATATGGTGATAATTACCGCTTCAGCTCCTCTTAAACTAGAGCTGTAAAAGCTTCCCCCTCTGTTTGGACGTGCTTTATTAATCAGACCTATATTTTCTAACGGTTTGGTCTCCAGGTTCATGCAGAGGTAGAGTTTGAGCTGCTGGAGGGAGCTATGCTGGCTTTAACAACTTTGAATGGATTTAATATGCAGGGACATTCCATCAAGGTAACTCTCTTTCCCTTTTTCCTTTTGCTTCCTGTCACTTCTTCCCTTTGCATTACAGTTAAAGTTATTCCAGTAGACTGCTGTATCTCCAACATGTTTGCTTGTGTGTGCATTTTATAGGTCCAGAGGCCTGTTTACGAGTCAATGCTGGATTTGGATCTGACTCTTAATGCTTTGATGTGTGACAGTCTCCACGCCAGTCACCTCTACGCTGTTAAATTAAACCCCAGTATGGCTGAGAGCGTACACGTTTCTGCACGGGTCAATGGACACACGTCAGATGCAGAGTGTTCAGGTGTTACTTCTGTTAAAACAGCGAACAGGTCGCCCTCAGCGAAAGTAAACGGCCAGCGGTCGCAGTCTAAGCTGTCTGAGCAGGAAGTCAGAGAGACATTTGGTCACTTTGGTTCGGTGGAGAGAGTCATCCTGCCGGCCAAACCTGGAAAACGTGCAAGACATGCATACATAAGTGAGTAAGAAGCTATATTATTCGCTATCCCTTGTTGTACTGTTCAAACAAAGTTCTCCAACACGAGTGTCTCTGGTTGGCAGAGTTTGAGAGCTCAGATTGCAGACATGCAGCCTTCAGCTCCACTGAGGACCTCAGGAGGGAAAACTACCTCATCTGTCCGTCCCTAACTCCACCCCACTTGCCCTCATGGGTTGCCATGACAACACCAATCGCCACAGTGGATCCTGACAGTGAAGCAGCAGCAGCAGAAGACGAGGAGAGGACCCGCGTGAGCACCAGTTCTCAGGTAAAGACAAGGGTGTGTTATTGACTCCAGTTGGTTGTCACACATTCCTAAAGTCACTGTTTAGGAAAAGGAGTCGATCCCAGTGAAAATGGGTGAACGATTATTTTCATTGTCGATTAATTTGTCGATTATTTTCTTGATTAATCGATTAGTTGTTTGGTCTATAAAATGTCCGAAAATGGTGAAAAATGTTGGTCTGTGTTTCCCAAAAGCCCAAGATGACGTCCTCAAATGTCTTGTTTTGTCCACAACTCAAAGATATTCAGTTTACTGTCGTAGAGGAGTAAAGAAAAACAGAAAATATTCATTTAAGAAGCTGGAATCAGAGAATTTTGACTTTTCTTTTCTTAAAAAATTACTTGAACAGATCAATCGATTATCAAAACAGTTGCTGCCTGAATCTAACGCCATTTTAAGCCGACACTGATGCGTAGGCACTGTTTTTTGCCGGGGTTTTAAGTAGGGATGCACCGATCTGTTCTGATACCGATCCGATACCAGTGTTAAATTAATAAGCTGTATGCCTCACTGTGTGGAAGAGACTGGGATTATTCTTTTATGTGTGAAGCAACAACAGGCTTGACTTAAACGTTGCTTTCCTAACTTTGTAAAACAAAATGTAAGAAATAAATATAGATATAAATGTAGTAATTGTTATTTAGTATTAGATTAATGAATTGTACACCAGGACAACAGGAATTACAATTCAAGTGTTCACCTTTT
Organism: Sebastes fasciatus; assembly: GCF_043250625.1. Lineage (NCBI taxonomy): Eukaryota > Metazoa > Chordata > Actinopteri > Perciformes > Sebastidae > Sebastes > Sebastes fasciatus. The sequence goes on along the minus strand of NC_133797.1, from coordinate 24,001,010 downwards.
TACTGCAGCAACAAATTGGTCAAAACGTACACAGGAATTAAAACTCCAGTATATAATGTATATAGCATATAAACATAGAACTGAATTGAATAGATCGGCCCCATTGTCACGATATCCAATCCAGCTATTTGAGTCAGTATCGGCCCGATACCCGATGATATCAGGCAATATTGAGAAGACATGCCGTCTATGGCGCACAGCTTCACAACAGTTTGACAACAGCGTTAGTTACAGCCCTATTGAACACATGTAATGAAGACTCCAATATGTGATCTCTGTAGGAGCAGGAAATGGATCTCATGATGGGGAAGTTGGACCGCTGCCTGCTGAAGCTCTTCAGATCTCTCCCAGAAGGCACCTTGTCTGTGGTCGTGCTGCCCGGATGCACCAGGTGAGGACTCCGACAGTCTGAGGAAAATCTGCTACCAAGTTCAATATTTCTAAACCTCCTCTCCTCTCCTCTCCTCTCCAGTGCTCTTGGTCACCTTCCTGGTTTGTGCCTTATGGAGTTCAAGCATGGGTCTTGAGGAGGACAGAGACCTGGTCCTCTGTGGGAACGATTATAAACCTGCACTATCAACATATCTTCCAGTCCAAATAATTAAAAAATAAACCACCACAGACTCAGCAAAACAATTCTCTTTACCAGACTTGTTTTTTTACTGAAAGAGCCGAGAGTTGTATGTCTACACTTTTCTATTTGGCAAATTGATATAAATGAACGTTTTTAAGTCAAATACAGTATTTGTAAAATACTTTGTGGCCTTGAAATAATCAAAACTACAAATTAACATCTGCCTTTGGTACCAAATTATTTATTCTCCACAGTGATCATTGTTTGCATTTTGGCTCTTGGTTTTACTTGGTTTGTCTCTTAATGGGAAACTAACAGAATCAGTTGGTTATGAGTGCACTCATGAAAGTCAGACTTGGCACATAACTCTTTAATCATAACACATGTTGAGGTGGAGTTTGAAAGTCTTCCAGATACAGTTTGTTCTGGAAGAAGATAAGACGGCAGTTTCATGAGGTGACTGAACCCAAAGACACACGTATCAAACACCATGTTGGGTTTTATTATTATAATATCACCTTAAACAAGGAGATAAATATATATTTTAATTATTAGCTGTTTTTACAATACAGGATGTTTGCATTTTGATACTGTACCATTAAATGTGTTTTGATGTCAAACGTTGTCTTCTTTTTGTTCCAGGAACTAATTAGGCCTTTCTTCATCACAGTTGATGATTTGAGTCGTCATAGTAGGAAAAGCACTGATGTTACTAATGACATTAATGCTATATTATGTTAGGTTAATGCCCATTTCTCGCCTCAAATGTTTTCAGAATCATCTTGTAGTGCACTATTTAGCTGTAAAATGAGAGTTTGTGACACCACTGCCATTGTGAAATCTGGTGGAGGAACGCCAAGTTCCGGTCACATGACCGGAGCACAGCCAATAGGAACGCTCTCTCTGAGACCCACGATTGGTCAAAGTCTCCCGTCACGGGCTAGATTTTTTAAAGCAAAAAAATTGTGCTTTAAGTGTGCCATGTACAGTGTAATGACAATGTTTGGCAAATGCCCCTCAGGTCAACGGAGGTGAGTTTGGGAACAGAAAAGACAGAAAACAAAAGATACTAAGAAACATTCTTTAATTTTTTTCCCTTTCCAAGGAAATATTTTAAGTATTTTTAAACTTTATCTTATACAAAAATGTATACGTCTTCTTAACGTTTACACCTTTTGCATTAAAACATACTTTGACAATGTTGCAGATTGACACAGTTACAAAACACAAAAAGTAAAGAAAAACTGTACAAAACGAAAACAAGTACCTCTCAAAGGATCAAAATGCCACCAATAATAAACATCACATTATCATTGATAAGCTTATATAGTTTTGATAAAACTGGGGAAGTTGATAGAACTCGTTTTAAAATGGAAAAAGAAAAAAAATATTTGACTGCATTAAAAATAACTAAATAACCCAGACGTTGTAAACTACAGAACCTGTCCGGTGGTATTTTATGAAAACGGATTCACAGGGATACAAAGACAGGAGAAAATGTACATCTCCCTCACATGCACAAACTCGCACACAACTCGCTCACAAAATATAAGACTGTTTGGAGGTGACGGGGCCATTTAAAATCATTTCAATGTGACAGCATGGCTGTGGTGGCAGATTCCAGTCTGAACACAGAATAAATCAACATTTCTGGAGTTAAAGATTTTAAGATTCTAGTGAAGAGCGCGTGTGTGTGTGTGTGTGTGTGTGTGTTTACCCAGAAGAGTTGCCTGCTCCTCTGATATAAGATCAAAATATGGCAGCTGTCGTTATGGCTTGTGTTCTCCCTTTCAATAGTCCAGTCAAGAGGCTTGGCTGGTAGCTTTGGACACGGATTCCACAGCTGCTGAGTGAACGAATGAATTTAGGGCGTGCACCACTCCCAGTGATGTACAACCTTACAGGAGAGCGACCCAAGTGCTTAGGAAGAGACTCTTAAGCAGGAGCTCATTGTGGGACAGTGGCCTCTCCACTCCTCACCTCTCGCTACCAGACTTCTGGCACCTCAAACAGCGATGTTGTAGATTCAGCCCCTGTACAAGGAGAGGGGACAGACCGGTAAAGATGAGAACAAGAACTGCAGCTTCCAGTATCTTGATTTGCAAGTTATACTGAAATCTTAACAATGGTACATTTAATCTCTTGAACCCAGGGCTTTTTGCTCAGTTTTGATTCCCTTTGTTTACAAGTCTTGGTACAGTCTATAGGGTTGGGCGATTGGACAAACATATCAGCTATTGGTGATTGGCTGAGTACATTGACGGTTGTTTTTTTTTGGGGTGATTTTAATTTTTCTTTTGCCAATTTAATGGTCTGCCTCCAAAAAACGAATGAAAGCCGCAGCTCAGCGGACAGCTGCCACAGCGCTAAAACCTGTGAGAATATATCTGCAATCGCCGGTTGTTTGGCTGACGGTTGCAGATAACATATCGCCGCATTCACACCAGAGCAGCTGCCTTGCAATGTCTATGAAAAGCTGCTGCAGCCCTTTGACTCTGCAGCAAAGTGCGGCCAACCAAAAGTTGGGAAAAGTTTTAACTTTTAGCAGCATAGTACAGCCAGAGAGGACACGCAGCCAATCAGTCAACATATTCTGTGACATGTTGACTTATGTTACAAAAGAATTTCTTCCCGCCTGAAACGTTATAATCGTGTAGAAAACATGATTATTATTTTTTTTCAGGATAAGGTGCTACTCAGAAATGCCATCATTCCACGTGTCAATGGTACTATACATGTTCTTGCTTTGCACAATGTCAAGTTGTTTCAGTTTTGCCTGCATGTCCACATGTTTTCAACACATCACAAACATCTGTTCTGTATATGAATGGATCGCCACGAGTGCCAAGGTCGCTTCGACATTAGAACCATGTTGAGGGGACATTCTGAACCTTACTAATCTAAAACAAATAAAAAAAATGTATTGATTGTTTTTAACAAATCAAGATTAAACCTGCAATAACTGAGTTTCTGGCAAACTGGGGGCAGTGGAAACAAATTTTAAAGTTGATAATCCGTTGACATGTACACATATCAACTTAATATTCATGAATTTAAAAACAGTATTGTTTTGTCTTATTTTTATTTGGGATACGAGTTTTGACACTACGGTTCCCTTCATGCTTTGGGTGATGCAAACAGGAAGTGAGTTAGCTGTACGCTTCGCCTCAGTCCTGCTGATTGTGGCCATTATTTCTTTACATATTATGAATCAAAACATGAACTAACTAAAACATATAAATATGATGAAAGATGATTTTAGACATCAACCCTCTTATTAAGTGTTGAACTGTCATTCAAAGTGTGTATACGCCCTCACACTGACAAACGCACCTTCAGACTTCTTTTTCTTGCTCTTTTGACCTTTCCTCCCGGGGACCGTCGGAGCTTGTTGCCAGGTGACCGTCCCCTCAGCATCATTGCCTGCAGGACTTTCCTCCTCCTTATCACCCGGGACTGGACTTGACCCCGCTGAGTCCGATGCATCTCTGCAGGGCACAGCAACCGTTTAGAGACTTGACTTGCAGCAAATAGAATAAAAGAGACAGCATCAACGATCGCCTCCATTTTTACTTACGCCGTCTTTAGCCATCCTTCTGAGGTCTTGCTCTCGATAGCTTCTGCATTTGCGTGTCCGCTTTTGTCTGGGAAACACAATGACGACCAGTGAATGAGAGCCTTAATTAGACCTCCTTATACAGCATATAGACACACTTTAACATAAAATTAGGAGGGATACACTCAATGCTGGTAGGGTTTTAAAACCAGGACATATGGGGGGAAATTACATGTAAATTTTCCATTATGGTTTCTTTGTCAATAACTTGATCCCATAAAAATGCCATCATTTACGACTCAAATTACAATATCAGATACAAATGAATCCACCAAATATACTTGTTACTGTTATTTAATGTTCATACCAAAAAATAAGATATATGCATAATTTAAATTACTTTGCATTTTCTGTTTTTCCCCTCTTTGAAATGAAATGCAAAACTATCCAGAGGAAATATGTGCATCTGACCTGTCCATTCTGCAGCAGGTAGCATAAAATCTATCTGATGTTCAACAAATTACCCAGAGTTCCTGGATAGTTAATCTCAACAGTTGTGATGATTATTCACAATGCCACCTTCCCTCTCTCTCTCAGGGCAACGCTGTATCTCTGCCAACTACTTTTCTTGGCTGCATGTTACCACACTGCAGCGTTCACACACACCATCAGTTTTCATCTTCTTGCTGCCGGTGCCATCCGGGTACGAGTAGTGGCTCCAGCCGTCTGTAACTTGATTGTCTCCGATCCCCTGCTCTCCGAGAACGGGACTGATGCTGCGTTTCCTCAAACCCCTACAACAACAAAAAACAGGCATCAATGTAAATAGAAAACTGTGGACACCTGCAAAACCTCCCAAGGCGAGAGGTAAATGCACGGTATGTTATGTTGAAAATGCAAAACGCATATCAGCAGCGCACGTTTACCTGTGATATCCAAAACTAACAGAAGAAGCGGAGGTGTAGTGAGGTTTCACCCAGCCGTCCTCTCCCCAAGATTTGGGCGTCGGGCCGAGCTTCTCCTTGTCCTGCTGCTTACCCTGGATGTACTCTGCATACGTCTGGATCCTGTAGCTCTCTGCATAGCGGCTGGTGTTCATAGCTGCGTGACGAGACAAAGACGTTAACAGATTGCAGCAACACTTTTTATCCAGCCTGGTGTGTGTGTGTGTGTGTTTGAGAAACTCACCTATCTGTACCTGGTCCGTCTGACTTAGTGACACAAATGCTGACATGTCGTTGATCCAGGAAACCTGGATGTTTCCTGAGTGGATAACAGGAGGTAGAAAGTGAGTGATAAACAATGGGTCATACCTGTGTGCAAGCAGAATTATACAGGAAAAATCATGTCTTACCAAAGGCACTAAAGAGCTGGTAGAGGTCACTGGTCTTCCATTCTTTTGGGAAGGTGACATACAGGACATGGTCTCTTTTAGGTTGCACTGTAGGAACAACAGCAACAGTTGAGGTGGAGAAGTGGTGATAGTAGTCAAGGAAATCAAACGCTGAAGTTAAGTGGCTGGTTTAAAGCCCTGGCAGGCTAACACTGTGTCCTAACTGAATGTGACGCGAGCGAGCATCAGCGACAAAATCACTTGATTGCATTGTTTTCTATTGGAATGACCTCACTGGCTGCGAGCAACGCTGCACAGCGCACCATTTTGAGCTGAACATTTGTTGGACGCTCTGTTTCTATTTATTCCTGTCGCTCGCGTTGAAAGCGCTACACAGCTCATAGGTACATGGTTTGTTTACATGACGTAACAGAAGTGCATATTTAATGGATTCAGTGTGGACGGAGAGCGTCCAATGTTAAGCGATAGTCGGATGCTCGCTTGCTGTCATGTTATACACAGCTAAGTTTAATAGTATGGCCTTTGACTTTGTTTTGGTATTTTCCTGCCCTTCGTGGTAAACATTTTGTCTCCCACCAAAAGGCACATCTACATCCTTTGGTGCCTGAAAAACATGAGTGCATTTCCTTCCTTATAACATTTGAAAAGCAGATTTTTAAACATATTCTAAAATTGTGAAGTTTACTTCCGTGTTTGCTGCTCTTCTTCACTGCTTTTGTATTGTTTCTTTGCCACTAATCTGGTGGCAGGAATGTGGATTGTTGTGCACAATACAAACAAAACAGGGACCTACTCGTAAAAACATTGCTCTATGGTGCTACTACTTCAATTTTGTCAATTTCCAGGCATGTAGTCAATGCAACAATCCTGACATATACAGTAGCTCTGCTGTGCTACATTATCATACTCACAATCTGGTCCTGTGATGTTGAGGTAGGGAATATCTATTATCCTCATCAGGAAAAGCCTTGAGAACAAAAATCAGAAGTATTATATGCATCTATTAAAAATGTTTTTAGCAGTTAATAAAAAATAAAAATACAGTAAATCCAAGTGCATCTCTTACTTGTTGAAGAAAGGCTCAACTAGTTTGGAGTGAGCAGAGATGTACGCTTTAGGGGGAGTCAAGAAAGAGCCTGTAAAGAGAGTGTTGAGCAGACCATGTTAAACAACAGGTATCTAGTCATTGTTTTCTTTACAAAAAGGATCGGTGTGACTGTGTGCATTACCCAGGTAGTTGGCCATCGAGACGAAACAGAGGCCAGTGATGTAGGCATCGTACCCGGCCTCGTGGAGCTGCTCCTGGGCTGTGTCATAACTGTGGAACCCCTCTGCCGTTTCTGATAGTGAACCGTACAAAGATAACAAAAAGGTGTCGGCAGGATTTTGTAGGTTGAGAGTGGTTCACACAAATATTAGCGTATTTACTTACCAACTTGTGGTGACTTGAAGGGGCTTTCCTTCACCTGCTTCTCCAACTCTGCCAGAGACGTGTTATTGATCAGCTCCTGAAACACAAACGTAAAATAAAACTCATCCGTTTTAGATATTATCAAAATATATTAAAAGACAAAATCTAGAATAAAATGTTGGGATGTACTTTAGAGCTACTTGTTTGCTTGCTGCTCTGACCAGTAATACAACTTGAACATTTTTTAAATCTAAATATCTCAATCACTAACAAATTGGTGTCGCTGGTATTCTACAGCGCTGAGATCCTTTACCTTAAAAGGCTGAGTGGTGGCCATCAACTTTGTGTCCAGAATTCTGCAAGTGGATAGATAACCATTAATGTGTTGATTGAACAACAGAAAGTACAGAAAAGCATCTGTTGTGATGACAAGTATCCACGTTTAGCAAAGCAGAGGGATATTACCTTGGGAAGACACACATTGTGACCTCTTTGAAGTCTTGAAGATCCTGAAAAAAAAAAAAAAAAAAGCATAAATCATTCATAAATCACATTACTGAGCAATAAACTGCCATTTCAGGAAGCCGAAAAAGGCTCCATATCTTAGATTTTACCTCTGGCAGAGGGCAGTAGAACTGGTGAATGGTGTGCATCACATCCAACAGCATGTTGTGGCCAACCACGAGTTTACCCTGAGAGTGTGAGATGAAATGGGTTAGATTTTCCAAAAACAAAATATTTAAACAAAAGAAAAAACTTGAATTGGCAACAGAAAGATTAGTGCTCGCGTTGAAAAAGCTACACAGCTGGTAGGTACATGGTTTGTTTACATGACGTAACAGAAGTGCATATTTAATGGATTCAGTGTGGACGGAGAGCGTCCAATGTTAAGCGATAGTCGGACGCTCGCTTGCTGTCATGTTACACACAGCTAAATTAATAGTAAGGCCTTTGTAAGAGGTTAGTGCAATTAAACATTAGAAATGTATTCCAACTGTCAAGTAATTCAGGTAAAATACAATTCAACGACTTGGAGCTGATTTCCAGTTTGAAAAAAAGTTGACTCACAGATTTAGAGATGGCGTGGACGACCCTGGAGAAGCCAACAGCATCATTTAGCTCCTCCTGTTGGAGATAGAGAAGTGTGGGGCAAAAATATTAGATTTAATAAAAGCATAGTGTATCTTTATGTTTTCCTATGTTCAGTATATTCCGCACAATTAAGACAAGAATGTGACACTTTCATTTAAATGTCCATCTTGAACCCCAGACTGACCTGCTCTCTCTCCTGTTTCTGCTGCTCCCTCCTCTTCCTCTCCTCGTCATCTACTCTGCTGATCTGGATGAATCGCTCCTTCTGCACACATACACAACTTACAATCAATATTTTACATATTCCAAACAAAAACAAAAAGGCCAAATTGGTTGACATAAAATGTGCTCTTACCTTTTCTGTTTCCACAGTTTCCACATGAAGCCCCTTGGGAAACCTGTGGAAAAAAAGACCAATCTTAATCTCCTTCAATCCAACACAAAAAACAACAACAATAATTGCGGTAAAGGAGTGTTAAAGATTACTCACTTCCAGTTCAGTGTCTGGTATATCAGCTTTCTCTGAAACCTGTTAAGGAAATACAAGTATAAATAATAGAAAAATACAAAATGTACATGATAAATACAAATTTAGAGTAGGTGTGGTATTTTGAGAGAAGGGCTAGATTACCCGGTACATGGATCCAAGTCAATTGTCTTCTCAGAGTTAGTGAAGAGGGCTTCAACCTTCCCTCTGTAAGGAAAACAGTAGAAGTGACAGTTATGCCAAAGCCAACTAAGAGGTAAGGTCCCTCCCATGTGACTCCTATACCCTTTTCCCACCAAAATTAGCCCATATATGCAGGTTTAAACACGCAAAAATCCATTCTCATTGCAAGTATGCCGTACCGCTGCAGTGACCTTTTTTCTCCCAGAAGCCCACTGCAGAAGCAGGGTTAATAAACAGTGAAAATGTTACAGTGGTTACTTCTTTTCTTATATCGGTTACTTATTCGGTCTCTCAAACCACAGCTGGGGATTGTTGGAACAATAGAAAGACTAACAAAGACGGTGAAGTTTGAATGAGGTTTTACAATGATCAGCAAGGTAAGATTATTGTTATCCGACTGGAGTCTGGTGGCTTTGAGGGGAGGATATTAAGTGTATGTTTTGTATATTAAAAAATTGTCCAAATCCCTGTTGATTTTATTTATTATATTAATTTCAATGAGCAGCACACCAGAAAATTAGCGTGTCCATCCGGGTGTCATGTTTCCATCACTGTCGATAGAAGCAGGTGCCGATAAATAGCTGTGACTACTGCAGAGTCATTTGTTCTGGGAATGAATGCTGTAACATTTCCCACTGAAGGCAAAAGCCACATGTTGGTGGGTGTTATTGGGTTTTTTGTCCAGAGGGAAATGGGCTCCAGCAAATCCTGGGTAAATGATGGGGTCTCCTTCCAGTCAGCCATGCCCAAAACATACCCCCAAGGAAAGGTAACCAGGGGGTAAGCCACCTCAGCCTGCTCATATTAGTGTGAAACAACTAAGCTGCTACCACCATGCAAAACATCATACACAACCCTGTTAGCACCCACAGCTCGTAGTCTGAAACAAGAGCCCCATTATTGCCTGAAGTGAACATGTTTTACACACAAAAAGTACTCCATATGTACTGTAACACTTACATCACCCTGTTGATGAAGTCTTTGTGTTCCTCAGGTACGTGTGCAGGGCCTTTGGAGGATGGGGAGATGAAGGATGGCGTCCCGACACCGTTAGCATGTTGATTTCTCCGCTCCTCCGTCTGCTCCCTCAGCTGGGCTTCCTCTTCTTGGTTTAGGTATGGGATTCCTTTGAAAACCAGACAAGTCACAATTTTACGTCTTCCTAGTGACCCGAAGCTCTATGGTGGCTCAACACATTCACTGTCCTACAGACGACTGCAATGAACACTGCAAGATGAGAACGCAATTTGTTGAGCAGCAGTTTTCTTGCATAAAAAAAAACAAACACTCAAGAACCTCACCAGCTTTGGGAAAATAAAAAATGGGAAATACAAGTGAACAACAATAACAGCTTTTGCAGGCTCCACTAAACCTGCATAGCTTTTATGTGTAGTTACATTTTCGGAGGAGTGAATGTAAGCGACAGCATAACCCTCTACTAAGGATGAACCATTTTGAAAAAATAGCTAATTCTGATTATTTTGATTGATATTGTGATTGCAATGCAATTTGCGTTATTTGAGGGAATAATCATTTTAACATCCTTATTCTCATTTTCATTGAAAAATATTAAAATGATTATTGTGTGATTTTTGCAGGGATCTGTACCAAACAAAGAGGTTTTTCTTAAGTCTGTAGAATATGATGTGTAGGCCATGAGATCTCTGCAGCACCACAATATTTAATTTAAAATGGTATTTTGAAACACATTTTGCCTTAAATATTGCACCTCCTGCGATTTGAAAATTGCGGTAGACCATATTGTGATTTAGATACAATTTTGATTAATTGTGCAACCCTTGCCTCCATCTACAGCAGACACCATAGCGTTGAATAAAGACTGACCATCAGACTGTAAAAGTCACGCAAAGTCTAGCCTAATAATCAGACTGAATTGCCATTTCAGAGATTCAGAAGTCTGGATCCAGTCTAGCAAAAAGGACCAGTATCACAAGTCTAAGTGAAGAGCAAGAGTATGGAACCAGCTGTCCAGTAAGACAGATGATTCCTAACCCAACACTGAAGCTGGGTAATGTTTAAAATAGTTTAGAACAAGATTTTCATTTAAAAACCAAGAGATAATAATCTAAGATTGATAAAGAAACTGACCATGCATTCACTACGACTTTCCATAAAAGTTTAATATGAGGTGCTATAATCTCTTTCTTAATAGTCAAATATAGAGGTTTGGTCCCAAGCACTACACATCATGACAAAAAGGGTATGTCACGGTCACTCTCTGGGGTACTCACCATGACAGAACACCTTGTTGAAGTCAAATCCCTGACTGGCCAAGAAGTCAATACTGGAACTCTGAAATGACAAAGACGATTTCCATTTTCACAACTTTCAAAAAAACAACAGATGTGTCATCTTTTTACAGTAACAATTTTTAAAGCATCCAAATCATTGTCACTATTAAAACTAATTTATCTCAGTTCACACTGAAGCGATCCAACCAAATGACCCTGAGCAGCAACGCTGACTTACTTGACAGATGAACTTTAGGTCAGGGGACGTCCTGTTGAACGGTTTGGGGAATATATAAAAATTAAAAGGCTTTGTGATATATCTGCAGAGATGGGAAGACAGGACACAGAAAAATGAAGATTAGTGAAATCATTCCAGCTGCTGGGAGTTTATTAAAATTACCTGCGTGCAAGTCACACAAAAGATGGATCACTTCCATTATCTTCATCTAGTTGGCAAATGTTTTTGAATAAAATGCATCGACGGCATTGGGGGAAATCTCTGTAAACTGTTACTTGTTTGGACTAGGGCTGTCCTCGACTAAAGAAATCCTTCGTCAACGAACACTCATATGATTTTGTGGACTAATCGATTTAGTTAATTTAATCAACAAATCTGAGTTTCTCAACAAATAAGGAAAAAGAAATGAAAAGCATAAAAAAAAGAGTAATTAACTCAAGAAATCTTGGTCGACTAAGACCAAAACGGCCAATTAGTTAACTAATCGACTAAGAGGGAGCAGCGCTAGTTTGGACCATTTTAAATTGAAATTCAAATAGATGATAAAATGTGTTTAACATCAAGACTTAGTCGGCTGGATTACGGGGCAAAAATGAGCTGCTATTAACCCCACGATTTTTCTACGCTAAAATCATACCTGGCCCTGATTTGCTGCGGATTGATTTGATTAAAACACATAAATTAGAAATAATCATCATAAAAGTCTGAATTTGAATAAACGATTGGTCAAGGCTAGATTTTGACACCGGGACCATCTGGGCCTCAAGATCTGGTAACAAAGCAGGAACATTCAAGGAGAGGAAAACATGCACATTCTCAAAATTGTTTGTGGTGCTGGAAGTAGATACCCTCCAATATGTACTTTTTCAAAAAAATTACTTGCTCTCGCACTCACTTTTCTCTGCTTTACTAGTCAACGTTTCGGTCAACAAGGACCTTCATCGGGACATTAAACATTACTTAACTTAATGTCCTGATGAATGTCCTTGTTGACTGAAACGTTGACTAATAAAGCAGAGAAAAGTGTGTGCGGGAGCAAGTCATTTTTTTTTTTTTTTTTATAAATAAAGCAGTAACCACCTAAGGCTCCCATTAGTGTTGCATATTTGCAAAAAAATTAGCACACAGTAAGCCTGGAGGTCCTGGGAGCCTCCAGTCTTTAAACCTTGATTAAATTGGGAGATGGTATAAAGAATATTGTTATTTGTCAGTGTGAAAACACACATTTATTTTGTCCAGGTACAGAGTCCAAAAACTGATAACTCACAATAAATCGGCTTATTCCCCTATGTACCTGACAATGAACCAATTTGGTCTTCAAATGTTATATTTAAATTGGGTAGATACATACCAGTGTTGGGGAGTTCTTTGGGAGATAGTACTTCCTAATTTGTCACCAAATATCAATATCAGATCTAAAGTGATGCATTTGTGAAGCAGATATGACTCACTTTGACTTTGTCTGGTCGTACTTGAATGTACATAATCCAAACTGGAACAGCAGAAAGTCCATGGAGTGCTGAGTGGGACACAAAGGGAGAGAGTTTAGATAAGATAAGATATTATTAATCCCCAGAGGGAAATTCAGGTGTCAAAGCAGCAACATCAGCAAACAGAGTGAAACACAGGTAAAGGTATACAAAAACAATACAACTTTATTGTCAGTTTGCACTGAAATTCATTTTGCATCCATAGGCAGCTCAGTTTGAGAAAAAAATACACATACAATAGACATACTGTTACCATAGACAGACAAGTAAGACCCATCAGACAAAAAAACAAAACACATCACCATTATTAATACATAACCCATTACCAAATGTCCTCTGGATTTAGATGTCTTTAGCAGCACATTAATTATTATTTAGCAACAAGATGGACTGATGGACAAAAGCCTTCTTTAGCCTGATGCGGTTAAATGTAGGGACTCTGAATCGCCTCTTGGAGGGCAGAAGTTGGTATTCCCCATTTCAAACATGTAAGGGATCAGAAGAGATGCTGTTGGCAAGTCTGAGCATGCTCTTGTTTTGAGCTGCATGAAAGGAGGCTGTTACAGGTTGGCCAATGATCTTCAAGCAGATATTGATTTGGCTATAAAGTTTAGTTTTAAGTTTCACAGATATACTACTGAGCCAGGCTGTGCTGCAGGACACTCTGAATCACTGAACTGAGAAATAGAAAAATGATCATAGAGATATAAAACATACAGAGTGAATGGGTGAACATAGTGTGTGCAGTCCATCAATAAATAAATGTAGTATGTGCAATGCATAAATGTAATATGTGCAGTCTATAAAGTGGTATATAGGATGTATAGTGTAAAGTAAGTGTACCAGTGGTTAGAGTCCCAGATGGTAGCAGATAGTGCATGCGTTTAAATGACAGTAAACTGGACTATATGGAGGGAAAGCAGGATGCATTTATGAAGCTGTGCAGTCATTTCTCACCTTTTTAAGCTTGGTGTATCTCTCCTCCGGTGTGTCCAGCCCGTTGGTGAGTGCACTCACATTAGGACCATCGCTTATCCCTGAAAACACACATCAACACATGTCACATGTCACATTTCATCCACACAGCTTTGACTACTTCAATGTTAATCTCTGCTTTAACTCTACAAACACAGTTACCTGAAAACTCTCCATCGATGGCGAGGAAGTCCGCCTCCTCTATGGCGCTGTACACCGTGTTTAAGCTGTCTTTATAGTCTGAAACAGAGGTGAAGTGTGTTAACATCTGTATCTGTGTGAGGAGAGCGTGCTAGCCAGCATTAGCCTCGCAGCTAGCAGCAGCACAGTGTGAGCGATAAAAGACTCGTAGTGTGTTTTAAACACATATCAGCTCACTAGTCTGTTCTGCGTTATCACGACGGGTATAGCGAGGTAAAGCTAGAGCGGGTAACTTGAGGCTGTCTACTTACTTCTGCGTGTCACCTCCATCCTGCACAATGACTGAACCGGCTAACAGGAGCTAACGCTAGCTAGCGACGTCAACTGGCTTTTAACCGTTCACCAAACACTTCCGGGGTCAATGCTGCTGCCCGGGAGGTCAACTGGAGCTTTTCAAACTGTCATCAGCTGTGTGTACTGTTTTAATTAAATATATTAGAGTTAATATTTAAAATTACAACCCTTATATATATTATATATATATACTTTTTGACAATATTTATAATATAATATATAATATATATATATATATATATATATATAATATATTAGGTTATTTATTATATTATATATATAATATTTAAAATGACAACCCATATATATATATATATATATACACTTTTTGACAGTATAATATAATATATATAATATATATAATTCATGTATATAATACATAATATATATAATATATATATATAATATAATACATAATATATATAATATATATAATATATTAGGTTATTTATTATATTATATATAATATTTAAAATGACAACCCTTATATATATATATAAGGGTTGTCATTTTAAATATTAAATCGAATATATTTAAATTAAAAACACCAAATACAGCTTGTATATTATATATATATATAATATATTTAGATATATATATTATATATATATATAATATTCAAAATACATATACATATATATAATATATATATATAATATATAAGGTTATATATTATATTATATATTTAATATTTAAAATATATACTGTATATACATATATAAGGGTTGTCATTTTAAATATTAAATCGAATATATTTAAATTAAAAACACCAAATACAGCTTGTATATTATATATATATATAATATATTTAGATATATATATTATATATATATATATATAATATTCAAAATACATATATATATATATAATATATAAGGTTATTTATTATATTATATATTTAATATTTAAAATATATACTGTATATACATATATAAGGGTTGTCATTTTAAATATTAAATCGAATATATTTAAATTAAAAACATCAAATATATATATATATATATATATATTAGGTTATTTATTATATTCCGTGTTTGGCTTCGAAGTTATAGAGATGTAAAAGGGGAAATTAAACTGATTTTAGGTGCGTTTTAGTGCAGCAGCTTTAACGTTAATTGTTCTCTTCCCTGTCTTCTTTTTCTTGATATGTTGGTTGAAATAGCCTATAAGTTGCTACAAATTTATATATCAGCAAATGTACTTAAATTACCAAAAGTGAAAATGCTCATAATGAAGAACGTCTCCTTTAAATATGTTATATTATTAAAGAATATTATATTATTCTGTTTTTTTTATCAGTAACACATACATATAAGAGCATTTTGATGTATATGATATTTAGATATTTCTTTATTAGTCTCACAGCATCAACAATAAAGAGAAACAAGATTAAATAAATAAGTAAACTGTAAAAAGAAAAGCAAAATATAATAATAGACAGACTGAATGGTTGAATTCACATTATTGCACATATAAAATATGAAATATTACAATTACACTAAATTGATATTGCACAGAATATTGATATTATACAGAGGTATACATTGAAAGTACACATAAATTAATCAATGAGTCAATGTGAAGCCAATTTTAGATTCTATGTATACTACTCAGTAGATTAGTAATATAGTACTGCATCATATCATATCATATGAATATCATATTTTCTTCTTTTTGTAAAAAGTAACTAGTTATATGTGTCAAATAAATGTAGTGTTCCTCTGAAATAGTGGAGTAGAAGTATAAAGTAGCATAGAATAGAAATACTCAAGTAAAGTACAAGTATGTCAAAATTGTACTCAGTGTTTGAGTAAATTAACTTAGTTACAATATATTTATCTAAACTGTCTCTCTAAGGCTATATCAAATTAAGGAAGCAAGATGCACTCAAAATGCAGTTATGCTGTGACCTCATGAATGGATATTAATGTTTTAACTTTAGGGTCACAGGGGTAATCTAGAAAAAATGTGCCCGCAATAACACATTAATTTATGGTCTCTGCTTTCTTCAGGATCAGAGGGGGCTGGAGGCATCAAAGATGAGACGAAGGCAAGGAAACAAGGAGCGGATGTAGGACAAAGTCTACCACAGCATAATGTAAGCATCCTCAAAAACCTGCCTTGCATGTGTGGAGGATTTGCAGCTCTTACTGTGGATCATGGTTGGATCTCTTATGAGTTCCTTAAGGTGGCTTCTCTGAAGTCAGGCTGGCGATACAGCTGCCACCGAGTTTCTAAGAGGCAGAGCAGCTCCTGTGATTATTATCCACAGTTTGAATGCTAACATGAACATAAAAAATGCATTTTTTATAAGAAAATGTCTTCACGGTGAGTGCAGGGGTGAGATATTCCCCTCCATTGAAATGCAAAGATGACATTTCAAAAAGTACGGACTGGAGCAGATTTTCTTTTCTTTAATGAAGGGAATCAGGAAAAGGCTTCAGCTTTTATTTCTAACGTTTTCTCCAGGGGTGTAATTTTGTAGAATTATATATTTTTTTGACAGTATTTTACAAATATGCAATACAAAGTATTTTTTAGCCTTCAGATTTAAGGCATTTAAACACAGCATAAATCTATATTATCTTACTGTATGCAAGATATAGTTGTCTATGCATGCAACGAGCTGCATTATGAATGCCTTTGTTTGTTTTTTATTACTATTATTATTAGTTTTCGTGAGCTTGGATGTAGACAGGCTTTATACTCATTCGTTATTATTATTCTATTATTTTAAGATGACAACAAGCAGAGGAGAATATAATTACAAAATCTGCAGCTGAGATCAAAATCTTTCTATAAAAGCATCTCACTTCAGAACAAACAAAAGAAAAAACAAACAAACATCAGAATGACAAAGATATGAGTGGCATAGAAAAAAATAGATTACAGCAGAGCACAACATGGTGAGAAAATCTTATATAAGTGATAAATGACAAGGCAGATTAAACAGATTTAATTAAATATGGTTGATGAGTGGAAGTGAGAGTGGGAGGGAGGGTGCGTGTGCGTGTGTGTGTGTGCGTGTGTGTGTGTGTGTGTGTGTGTGTGTGTGTGTGTGTGTGTGTGTGTGTGTGTGTGTGTGTTGAACTTTAAAAGGGGCCACTTGAATCACATTGATCCATGGGATGCCTTTATTTTTCAATGACCTTTAAGGTGTCATTTCAGATTTACTGCTGTTATGGTTTTTCCAACCCACACTCTGCAGCAGAATCTGTGGTGTGTTACGGAAAAACTGCAGTCAACTTTCTCCAGCTTTGCGGTTTTAAGGTCTGTTACATGTGTGAACAGAAATGTCCTCTCAAACAGCTAAAAGCCTGAATGAGTTTATCATTTCCGTGAAAACATATCCCCTAAAAGGTTTTCACACAGCGTACATGCAGTTCTGGCGAGTGTGTCAGAGATGCTCACTCTTGCTCGACGTCACGTATCCACTATCAATCTCAAGAAATCAATTTCTCTAAATGACTTTTGCTCTTTGTTGAGCAGTCAAATTTGTTATAATGAGAAAAAGTTTGAATCTTTAGTTGGGGGAATTTTATGCCTTTAAACCTGCAGTAGGCAGAATATATTTGGCATCATTGGGCAAAAATAGAAACGACTTCTGTGGATTTTGTCCCCCATCACTTACATTGAATTCGCTTTAGGAAGGAATCTCTTTGTATGGACAGCAGGAATGATTACAGCAACCACAAATGATTTCAATGCGCATATGGGCATGTCAGTGCTGTTTTAAAACAGACTTCAAAGGATGTGAAACTGTCCTTTAGTGGACAACGACAGTGGAGCGAAAACAGGATATGAGAGGAGAGAGGTGAGGAATGACATGTGAACAATAGTCTCCAGCCGGACGTGAACTGATGCTATCACACACACTTTGGCGTTAAAGAATTAAGGTCAGTGTTATAAGTAGTACTCGTGCATGTGGACACATGTTAGGTAATATGAAGTGTGTTTTACAGCTGCCAAGATTCACTAATCTAACTCACAGCCAGATTAACCCACTATACGGCCTTGGGGCAACAATAAACTGTGTGCAGTCAGTGTGTATGTAGTCATTCACCTGTCACAAGTGTCAATCAAGTTCAGTGCACACACCAGACTACACACGACAGTGTCATTATACTTTGCCTGGAGTGCCGTATCCAACCTGTCCCGCTGTGTTGGGTTTTTGTGGTGTTTGTCAAATTAGTTTCACAAACCGACTCGTCCGCCTTTACAGCCTCGTTGTGTATACTCGTGGTGTAGTTTGTTTATAGCCTAACGTTAGCTTTTTACTTCTGGTGATAGCATTCACACTTCAAAAATCATAAAAGTGGTGTTCATTTGTGGAGATTATCTTGCTGAACAAAACGTGTAAGTATCATAAATGTGTGTTTGCCACAGAGTTTATTTTCTGCGATAATCCAAAACCCAATGCAAAAATCCCATTGGCTTTTTGTCGAGGGAACCCGGGCGATTCTAACTTCTTGGTTGGCCTACAAAAATACGTCATCCCTGTAGCACTCTATGAGCAGTTACTGTTTTTTAAGTCAGTAAATAGTTTTAAGTGTAAGTTTACTTCTGACACGCTGTATAGCTGAATCAATCTCATCCACACTTTGAAGAAACATCAAATAATACTTTTGCGTTGTTCACCTGAGTAAAGATTTAAAATACTTCAGGCAGATTTGAACTTCAGACATCCTATCGCCCACCATTATCAAGCCTGGATCCCCCTGCTGTCTGGTTTGATTTGCTGTAACACAATCAAGCCGTGCCAAAAGCACACCTTTCAGTAGAATAGAGACGCTTTTTAATTTGGATGTCATATTGCAACTTTTAAACAAAGCCTGTCATAGTTACTATGTCGCAAAAATTATGCTTAAAGCTGCACAGTTCCTTTGAACTTGTCTTCATACACTCCTTTATAAAGATTGTTTTTATGTATTAGATTCTCATTTTGGTTTTTTATTGCATCATTTTATTATTGAGCATTGTTGGAGGGAGACTTGAGATCCAAGATTTTCATTTCCAAACAATTATACAACTGCTTCTCTTTAATTGTTGTGTCACATTAAACCTACAGTTGGCAGAATATTTTTGGCATCTTTGGAAAAAAATTCCACAATAACCTTTCAGCATATTGTAATTCAAGTGTTCTGAGAGAAAACTAGACTTCTGCACCTCCTCAGGGCTCTGTTTTCAGGCTTTAAAAAATCTAGCTGGTAGGCGAGAGACTTTGACCAATCACAGGTCATTTCATTTCATGGCTGTTCATTCAGCGGAGGCAGCTGTCAATCACTAGTGTATTGTTTAGCTGTAAAATGAGAAAGTTTGCTCCGGCTGGTGGGCGGTGCTTGGTATTTCCTCAACTGTTCTCAACATGGCTGCGGGGTCACAAACTTTTTAATCTCACAGCTAAACAGTACACTACAAGATGTTTTGAAAACATTTGAGGAGAGAAATAGGTATCACAGTAACAGAATATTGATTCATATTTGATCATGGCTGCCTAGTTTAACCGTTTGATCGGAGTTTGCGAGTGATTGACAGCTGCTCAGAGACAGCAGACTCTAGATCAGCTCCGACTGGTTGTTTTCCTCCGGTCTGTGAGGTCTTGCAGATGCCATAAGGAGCACCGGAGGACACCGGAAGACACAGAGGCACAGGATTTTTTTTCAGATTACCTGTCCCATGCATTACTGTCAGGATATAGGGACCGTTTTATAAAAAATATTGGTTTTTTAATCATATTTAAACTGATGCTTTAAAGAACCAAAACTTGCAACAGTTTCACACCTGCATATCTATTTAGAGATTTTTCTAAATTTCTTTGAGATTACGTCTACATCCTATTTCCCCAAACTTCATAAAGCATCCTTCAGGTTTTAAAATAATCATTGGTTTGTCTATAATCTAAAATAGACAGCCACCACAGGAGGGCGCTCCACTCCACAATTTCAGATGACTTGTTTTCTTGCTTTCAGACAGTACCTCCCCTCTTCCCTGTCACACACACACACACACACACACACACACACACACACACACACACACACACATGCACACACACACACACACACACACACACACACACACACACACACACACACACACACACACACACACACACACACACACACACACACACGCACACACACACACACACACACGCATGCACGCACGCACACACACTTGCATGTGGATGCTTGAGCTCACTATAAAAGCCCTCTGCTCCCTCGTTTTTTTCCTTTTTTCATCACAATACATCATAGCTTTTACAGTGAAAAGGAGCGCAATGGGGGAAGTCACAGACTGGGCAGAGTCAGGAAGTGAATGAAAGAATGAGATTCAGTCAGAGTGAGGGATGAGTGGTGGGATAGAGAGGCAATAGGGGGGTGGTAGGGAGAAGGGGAGCTGCAATTTAAGGTAAAAGCCGGCTGAGGGTAGACCATTAGCATCTGTCAGGTTTGTGTGTGTGTGTGTGTGTGTGTGTGTGCGTTTGTTTACTGATCCAGCCAGTGGGCAATCAAGCCTTTTTTAGAGTGGACAAAGAAATTGAAGAGAGGCCGCAGGGGGGTAGGGGTGTTAAAGAAGGAATATATGTTAGTGAAAGAGGCAATCAAGAAGGTTGGATGAAGGTCAAAGAGGTCGAGAGGCCGGAGGCTCGTAATGCAGCAGGTGTGGACACTAAAAGACTGAAGGAGCACAGGTGGGGAAAAGAAAGACTGGTTGTAATGTGACAGTTAGTAGTTCAATAAACATCTTCTAGGCTGTCACACACATAAAAGTGCACACACACACAGAGGGGAGCTCACATTTTTGTAACCTGCTCAGACAGTCGTGTTATTGCTCTCCTAATCATGCGTGAGATTAGGTGGCAGCACACAAGCAAAAACCTGCTGTTGACACGTCCTCTTCCATTTCATCACACACGCAGACACACACAGACTGTCTGTTTTAACCCGTCCTCAAGTGAATAGAAACTGCTTTGCTTTCAGGCCAAACAGAGGAATGAATAAGTGTGGTTTATCATTCTATAATTGTAGGTTGGGGATGGGAGAGGAACAGAGACGTGGCTGTGAAAGGGATAAAAGTTTTTCAGAGTTGTAGAAGTGTAACAGATAAGTAAGAACAAAGAATAAATTGATGGCAATTTAGGGAGAGGAGCGATGCTGGCTGCCTGTCTCTGGTCTGGTTCTTTGTTTAAAAAGAACTTGTGGGAGGATGAGGGGTTTGACTGGGATAAAAGGAAGAGCTGGAGTGAATCTCAGCTGTGGAGACAAGGAGGAGGAAGTCTTACTCTATGAGGTGAGACTCATAGAATTTGTGCCGACCATTTTCCATCACTAGTGTACAGAAATGGCTTCTTTCATTACGTTTGGGACTCTAAATTTATCTGATCAGAGAAGTGCTGCAAATTCTGAAAACGACTCTTCATCTTCAGCTATTTCTGGACTGCCTATTGTCTGCAGTCGATGCGACTGAGATCTCAAACCAAACACAAATGTGCAGAATCAGGATCCAAGTTTTGACTTTTTGGCGCAAGCAAATTCAACAGCTCACTGGCACACAAGGATAACAGCGACTCAACATTTAGTACAAAGGCAGAGCACAGGGCACACAAGAGATAGCAGACAATGCATATCACTTTATATACACACAAGATTAAAAACATTTACAGTAATGCAACAGAGTACCCTGAACGTGGACTGTTAGCTCATGTTAGCACTGCAGGAGAAAAAGTGTTCAGAATCAGATATTGTCCCTCAAACAGTATGTGCCTAATGAAAGCGTGACACTGAATCTGTCAATATCTGATTTGTGGCGGTGGCCCTGTTCACACCTGGCATTAACAAGCGTCTTGGGTGATCTGATCTCAAGTGGACAGCTCTAACTACATGAGCTCACACCTGGCATTAGGATGCGTCTAAACATGCGTCTCGAGTGACCACATGTGATCGGATCTTACTTCCATCCATCCATCTATCCATTTATGCGCTTATCTGGGGCCGAGTTGTGGGGCAGGGTATTCCAGACATCCCTCTCCCCACCAACGTTTTCCAGCTCTTCCCGGGGACCCCGTGGCGTTCCCAGGCCAGACGAAATATATAATCTCTCCAGCGTGTTCTGGGTCTACCCCGGGACCTCTTACCAGTTTGATGTGCCCGAAAAACCTCCAAAGGGAGGCGTCGAGCGGCATCCTGATCAGATGCCTGAACCACCTCAGCTGGCCCCTTTCGACGCAAAGGAGTAGCGACTCTACTCCGAGCTCCCTACGGATGTCTGAGCTCCGCAGCCTATCTCTAAGGCTGAGCCCAGAACATCCTACGAAGGAAACTCATTTCGGCCACTTGTATCTGCGTTCTCATTCTTTTGTTCACTACCAAAAAGCTCATGACCATAGGTGAGTGTTGGAACGTAGATGGACTGGTAAATCGAATCTCACTTCTCCACTCTATATGCAAATAAACACATTCATTATTTCCGTTTGCAAAGACTAAATGCGTTGTTGTTTTTTAACCAATTTGTATTTCGAATGATTTAATTTACTTACTTGTGCCAAGCAAATGAAGCAGTTGGCCATCGATAGACTGAGAAAGAAATTATTGAATTCACTGTGCCGCTCAAAGGCTACCGGCATCTTTTAAGGTAGAATGTTTTCTTGCGTGTTACTCAAGGTATGAGTTGACGTTGTGAATTGACGCCTTAAATGTCAATATGACAACTTTTACCATTCCATTTGTTTTTAGCTCATGACATACGCTTTAGTGATGATTAGACATTCACGTACATGTTGCTGAAAGAATGTGGCCATATGTGGCCCAAACCACCTCCGAATGTGGTCTGAGCGATCGGATCTCAATGTGTCCTCAATACGTCTTGGGTGCATTCACACCTGTACTTAGAGCTGTCCACTTGTGACCCGATCACTTGCTAGGTATGAACAGGGTGAGTGCGACTTCAGTCATATGAGAACTCTTGTGAGGTACAATAGGGTGTTAAACCTTAAAATTATTCATTATCTGGCTTCATCGCTGGCAAAACACAAAGTGACATAACAGGGCCACAGGAGAATTTGACTGCAATGTCAAGGCCAAATAAAGAGTCTCTGTAAACTATCTTTAGAAGCTGAAGATGTGGCTGGATAACATTTTAAACTGAGACGTTTTATGCACCAAACTCAGCTACTGTACGATCCACTGAAGCTGTGTTTATGATGCCATATGAGTATAAAGATTGTTACCTCTTTGGCATGTTGGTGTTAGCAGTTGTTCCCTCTGTTCATATGAAACACAGTCGTCAACATGGGGATTTTATTGACTATAACTTCTAATAGAACCCACACACACACACACACACACACACACACACACACACACTACACAGAGCTGAGCATTGGATGATGATAATCTCAGCCTGTGATGGCACTCACTGCTGCAGTAATTTTATGAATCACTTCCAATTTCCCAGGCCTCTGACTCTGCAAGATAGGAGGCAGTTACCATACAGTTTTCTAAAAAACTGCCTGTGTAAATCCCCATTATAATGTCCAATACCATCTCTAGCTGCAAGATACTGTAGATAGATAGATAGATAGATAGATGGATAGAAAGATAGATAGATAGATAGATGGATAGATAGATGGATAGATAGATAGATATATAGACAGACGGACAGACCTTTCAAACAGCTCTGTATTGTTGTTACACTGTCTTTCATCATTCAGCTGAGTGAATCTCCTGATAGACTTCTCTCTTTCACACTTTCTGTATCTTTCACACAGACACACATGCAGATACCCACACACTGATGCATGATCCTCGCCAATGCTCAGAACACGATGACCAATAATGTGAAGGTTGATGACATATAGTTAGATAACATTCAGATGTTGTAGCCTTGAGACAGCAAACAGTAACAGCAAACACAGTGGTGGAGCATCTCGTGTCAGGCCTGTTATGTCATCATGGTTGGTGTTCAGCTACCGAGCAGAATGAAATGCCATCGACCAACCAGGTAACTTAAACCTGGATTGATTGATTTGATTGTTTTTTTTTGCCATATAGGGGCAGCAGAAAGTGAAGCCAAAACATCTAGATTGCCCCCTGGTGGCTGGCTGCAGTATAGGTCATAAATCCTGCCTCCTCCATGTTAGTGGATGGGACATGGGCCAAACTAAAAAGCAAAAGTACACATCAAATAAATTATTCCAAAAGATGGTTTCTGTCATTTCAGGTAGTTCTCATCACACTGATGTATGTTCAAGTGTAAATTTTTCTGATAAGTTTGGTTTAATTAGTTATTTGATGCTATAAAAAGAGGGTGAGATGTCATGATTGACAGCTGTGAGTCTCTCTCACTGACAAGCTGCAGCCATGCTCGTGATTGGCTCGGGCGGGTGTGTGGGCGGGACCTCGATGCCGAGGCATACTGTATAATCACCTCATAAAGTAGTTTTGGTGAACATATTGGCAATCTGTTTTCCTGTTTACTTATTTAAAAGACACATTAGCATTCATTATGAGTCATGTTTCTAGCTACCTGGAGCACACTTGTTTTTGCCCTTTTTTGGTCTCCATCAACTTCTGAGGGAAATATCTGGCTCTTTAGCAGCTAAATGCTCCATGATATTCACCAGCTAATTGCAGTACAAAACATTTTTCGGCCAGAAAATCAAAACAATGAGCTGAAAGATGCTAAAATGCTCAGAGAGTGCCGCTTTCATCCTTTTATCCAAGGTGCTTGGGAGGTTGCGCTACAGTCGCGTCTGTCGTTAATAAGCAACCAAAACCTGCCTGCTGCAATGACGATGATAAGTTGAGGTAATTTAGCAGTAAAAGCCTCACTGACTAAACCAAACAAAGTCAAAACAAAGACAAATGGATTTCCAGCACCGTAAATCCATCATAGTAACATTACTGCTCGATTTCTCTGTGTCAAGTTGGCTGACCTTTCAACTGGATGTTTTAACATCCTTGGAGGGAAAGGATGAAGGAAGTAAAATAGTCCGTGGGACAGATTGAAGCTCTGGGTCCTGCACTAAACACGGCATGTGAACGAAATCATCAGATTCATTGTTAATATAAAAATATCGACTAGTGCAGCTTTAAATGTGTTTACTATATGTTATTTTACAGTGCAGATACCAGCTTGAAATATTTTAGCACTCAGGGGACAGAGTGGTACTAAAATCAGTTCAGCGGTTTTCAAAAGAGTGTGTGGTTTAAAATTGTTTGTTTATAAAAATGATTACTGTTACACATATTGGTTCTGACTCTGCAGCAAAGATTCAAAGTTTAAATAGAGTGGTTTTTTAAGACTATTTCCTCAGAGATGAAGAAAAAAAACGTCTCTGTGTTGCCACTTCATTTAACTGAAAAATGGCTTTCAGGCACTGCTGGACCTAGATTTCTTGCTCGTTCTGACCGGATAGACCTGATGAATTTATAAATTTTTCATCCAAACACAACATTTGCTGCTAAATTCAGAAGAAGGCTTGGACAAAAAACTGCTATATTTCACAAAAGTCTGGTTGTCTGAATATTTTTGGTAAACCACTTTCTCTTTAGATAACACCACCAGTAATCCAAGGGTTGTTTACTGAAATGGTCCTTAAACCTTTAATGCCCACTTTTTTATTTTTCTGAAACAATAAACATATGCTGTATTTATAGGTCCCACATGAAGTAGCTTATTTGTATGAATATGTGCAAAGACATGGCTGTATTCAATTTGAATTAATACCTTTAAGCTAAGAAGATACACATTCAAGAAGTAAACATACTCTGTCCTATATTAGAAATATAATGTAATCCAGTACAGCAATTCCACAATCTGTAGCCTTAAATATGATCACAGAGTTTAATCAATATGTCTCTGACAGAACGTCAATAAACACTGAATCAAAGCCTTGTCACACTAGAAATTGTCACAGTGAAGTTCAGCCTCATAAAGGTGGTTGCTAGAAGCTTGTTGGCGCAGGGACTACTTGCATGGCACGTTGAAAAACTACTGTAGTGAGCTATTGCTAACATGCTGGCCAGTCACAATAGCTCTCCAAGCTCTCTGGCTGAGTTAGCGAGCAAGCTTGGTCGACAATGAGGCAATTTGACACACTTTATTTAGGAGACGTTGGTCGAGGGCGTAGGTTTCGTTTCAACATTGGGGTCTGGGGGTCCTCGCCCACATTTTGAGTGTCAAACACTTAATTTCCTGCATTCTGGTGAATTTGTATGCACCAATTGATGCTGGAAATGTATTTATTTAAAGGAAAATACAAAATTCAAGCGGCAGGTGACAGTTCAAAATATAATGGACTATAATGCAGTAATGCTCTCAGGCAATTTTGTATTGCTTTCAAATATTTATTCTCCTGTAGATCAACTTTTCTCATTTAATGTTATCCCTGCTGAGTCAACACACATGTTGGCATGATTTACGCTTACATCCTTTTTTGTGTCTTTTGTTTCGGGAAGTAACCTCTTTAAATGTGCATGTGGCACTTATTCACCTCAATGATACATTCATTTATTTTAATTAATGTATAAATAAGTTCTGCTCATGTTAAAAAAAAATACACTACACGACACATTCAAAACAGATTCGCTCGTTCACTGAGAAGTCATAATATTTTGAGAAAATTTAATATTATGAGAATAAAGTTGTAATTTATAGAGGATTTATTATGCCTTTCTGCTTTTCCCCCTTCCTTGCATGAAGTCCCCCCTTTTCTTCCGTAACATGGTGATGTCACCAAGCAACACATTTGCATAATATCTACCTAGCAGCTAGTTTGAGCGATCACAACAGAGTGGGTCAGCTGACCAATCAGAGCAGACTGTTTTTTTTGGGAGGGGAGGGAGCAGAAGCTCAAACAGAGCGTTTCAGACAGAGGGTGAAAGGTGCTGCAGCACAGCTGGTATTAAAAAACTAAAGCATTTTTTTTTAACTTTGCAGCATTTAAAAGTGTGTAGAAACCCAAAATACGAATATGAACCTGAAAATGAGCATGGTAGGTCCTCTTTAATGAGAATAAAGTCTTGATATTTCAAGAAAAAAGTAATTATATTACGCTAATAAAGTCATAATTTAATGAGAATAAACTCATAATAGTCTAATAAATAAATCTACCTGTTCTATAGTCTGCATTAGGCCTATGTTATTGCTCTGCATATATGGTAGTATCCCCTGGATGAGACAAAAGTTACCAGCTGGGCGCTGCTCTTCATCGGAGGTTGAAAACCAAAACTTACTGTGTCAATACAAGCACGATTTTCCTGTATTTTCCTGCACAGAACTGTTAGCATAAGGATGGTGTCTTCCTCAGTTAGACAACAGTGGTTATATCTTAATGTTTTGATCGAAATTATTGCTATAGGTCAATTCAGTAGTCGCTGGACATTGGTAGGAACATATCCTACCAATGTCCAATTGTGGAGCTGTTTGCACGACCGTAGAGCAACACGACTACACTGCTAATGGGTTATGATAGCTTCCTCTGTCTTGAACTCCCTGACTCTGTGTTCCCTCAAAGGTCAGCACTGTCAAGACAATTTGCTATCTTTTATTGAAGGAGTAGGGCTGTGCAATTAATCAAATTTCAATTACAATTACAATTTTGGCTTCCAACGATTATGAAAACAAGATAATCGACATTTAACAATTATTGTGCGGCATATCCCTTCGCAATGACGCTCTCGTTTTGTCTTGAATTAAATCCAGCGCACCCTTTTCCTTTACAGGCATATTTTCTCCGCGACCGGCTCTAGGTTGGCTCGGAAAGGGCCGGGGTGAAGGTGGCGCTCTATAGCACCCCTCGCCCGGACCTCTGCACTTAGTGCTTTCTGTGCCCTCTCTCCTTGTGGGGAGGGACAGAGCTCCCTACCTGACTGTCAACCAGCGCGGACTGACCTCAGTGCAGCGATGTCGGCAAACCCATCTGATCCGCCTCGAAACATAGATCCTGTCTCGTTTACCATGCTTTCTGGGTGCGATCTAGCCTCCTAATTTAGCTCTCAAAGTGCATCAGATTGGTGCATTGATCCAGATTGATGCATGATGTTTCCAAAATCAATGAGTAATTGTGTTACTGTAAATAATCGTGATCCCAATATTAACCAAAATAATTATGATTATGATTTTTGCCATAATCACAAAGCACTAGAGTATGATATGTGTTGCATTGGATTGCACAGGTGTATTTAACTAAAAGGTAACCGACTTTTCCTGCAGTTGTGGGCCAAATAACCTCCCTCATCTAATACTATATAAAGTCTATCCTTGGACAAATCTCAAAAAGACCACTGCAAACTGTCGTAGTCACTGACTGCGACAGTTTCTGTCCTGTCGCTGCTTTGTGTAAATTTCACTTTGATCTGTCCTTTCTATGGCTATATGTGAGAGTTGATTCATGCACAGTAATAGCTCATGCATCATCAAGCAGCTGGATCGCTGTTTATGACGCAAAATGCCATAAAAACTCTATGAGTCATGGTTTGATAAAGGCATACCGATATACATGTTTAAAGTGCCCTTCAACAATGAGGCTGAATCCTCCACGTCTTTAATTCAAAGCTATGACCTTGTTTGGTTAGGCTAATTTGAACCTGTTGTTTACATGACAATTTCATACTCGAGTATATTGTTTTAATTGTGTTCATATCAGAATATTGCTTTAAACATCGTCACTTTGTCCATTATAGTTTCACATTGTGGGGGAGGATGGTAACCAGTTAATCAAGGTGGGTGGGTTTGTGTTTGTGTTGAAGAGAGAGCGAGAGAATACACCTTAATGAAGACAGAAGTTGTGTGTGGTTTAATGAAGCCGGTGTGTGATGCTCAGAGGTGTACTTTGTGTATAGGCTTGTGTATGCGATGCAGCTCAATTATCTTCATCTGGTGCGTGGGCAAAGCATGAGAGTGACACTAACATGAAAACACTGTGCATTATTTATGAAGAACAGGTTGTTGCAGGGAGCGGTATATGAATGCAAACACAAGTGTGGACGAGTACCTTCCCACACAGTGCATTAGTTGGCCATTCAGTGGGATGTCAGTCAGTCCATCAGTCAGTCACTCGGTTAGTTGAAGAGTCACTTTGATGTCAGTCACTTCATCAGTTAGTCAAAGACACAGTCAGCTAGATGTATGCTCACTTTTAAGCCATGCTAACGGCATGTTGGTTGGTCCAGACTGAAATATCTCAACAACTGTCAGATGGATTGCCATGAAATTTGGTACAAATGTGCATTATCCCAAGAGGATGAATCTTAAACCAAATCTGTGTAACGAATGATATCAACCCTTAAATTGCTACAACAACTTATGAGATATAATAGAGCATGAGAATGGCCATCACAAACTTATATCACCATGTTCTACGCTTTTATACACTTTCACAATTTATTTTAATTAATTAATTCATGTTTATTTCTGATTTATGACTATAACAACTTGACACACAGTGCTGAGCTGCATCTCAAATTAATCTTCAGGTTCCCAGCTTTCAGATGATGTACACCACTTCTATGTGACATCTATGTTGACCTGCTATCTCCATCTAAATATCCCCTGTACCCCCATAAAAAAAAGACAAAAAAGGGTCTATTGTGGATCTCAGAGGGTTAAATAATTATGTGCAACATTACTAGATCACAGAGTCACGGAGGAATTTGTCAAGCACTGTGTGAGACGTATTGATATTTCTCAGGTCTTATTACTTCACAGTCTGTTTGGTGTCCTTTCTTCACCTCCTCTGCCTCACCCTCATAACTTTCTTTGTCCTCACTCTGTGTTATCAACCTCTCTTTTAGCATTTACTGTTTATATTATGATCCTCCCTTTCCCTTTTAACTCCAAATCTCTCTGTCTGTCTGCCCAAACAGCTTCTCAGTTAAAGCCTGAGTTATATGTCTGCATCATGGTGGTCCCATAGTGGACATTCAGTCTTTAATAACTGAAGTATTAACACTCTTTTATTCACTTAATGAATGACAGAGAGCGTGATATAGAGCGGCAATCAGTAGGCTTACTGTAGTAATGGTCTTTTTTTATGATCAATTATTTATTCATTGTTTGTATAAAGGAGGGGCAGCATTATTGCAGTCATAAGAGTGACATAAGGCAGAGTGTAATATCACAGTTTCTTGTTTCCCTTCAACCAACCCATTCCACCTCCACCCTCTGACCCCTGACATGATGAACTGAGGCAGTGTACAAAGAGAAGAAGAAAAAAACACACAAAAAAACAGAACAAAACAAACAAAAACAGTACAACGTACTCATTCCTCCCAAACCCATCCCCATCTCCCTGCTACCCAGGAATCCCATGACTATTATGAAGTCAATAAATGTACATATCATACATGTATCCTATGTATAATATATATAATATTCTGAATGAGTAAACAAGTAAGCAAGCAGGCAAAGTACACGAAAACATGGCTGAAAAAGACATTTAACCACGTATATTTATAATAAAACACTTATTTTCTTTGACCTTTGACCAGCAGGTAATATTTTGTGTTTTGGCATAATGTAATCGTGCTTTAGAAAGCTCCAGCTGTGCAATATCCCGGCAGGAAGAGAGCCATTCCCTCGCCAACAGTGCATGTGGTGTTCTTTTAGCAGCTGTGAGACCAGCTAACAATGGGCGCCTATCATTTGTAGTTAGCTCCAACGAGGAGGTGTCATTAAGTATTAGGCAGACACTGTGAGTGCTCTCAAAAAATATTAGATATGATACTGTGGAAAGAAACTCGGCTTCCCATCTATCAAAAGAGAATAGCTATGAAAAATTGGAGATTGACGAAATAATTTAATACAATTTTTGGCAAATTGTTGGACTTTATGCCAAACAGTAGAAACATGTGATATAAAAGACCCGTTTCACTATCTTATGGGTTATGTTGGAATATATCAACTTTGGTGTGTTATGTTAATTGTTCTCCAATGGGACGTTATGACACACAATCTCCAGATTCAGATCTGGTAGTGAGTCGACACAGAGCAAAACACCATAAGTACCATTCAAAATTAGGCAGCTTAGTGCTGATGACAGAATGCAACTTCTTCCAGTAGTTATCCAGTGGGACTAGAGGTATCATTGAGCTAATAAAAGTATATACGAGGCAATACATTCATCTCAAATCTAGACTGAAAATCTCCTTAAATTGGTATCATTTTGGATGTTATTGCAGTTCTTAGTGGTTAATGTGGGAGGAAGGATAGTCAGAGACCTCTACGTATTAGAACAACAACAGGAATACTCAAAGCAGGTGCCTGCCCACTTATATTAACCCAATGGCATTAATGCTATTTTTAATTTTCCCCATTTCATTTTATACCCAGATACCAAAAACCTAAAAACTTTTTTAAAAGTTGTGAGGGATTTTTGGTAAAAATCTGAATATCGTCTGCGTACAAAGTAATGTGATGTAGTGTGTTATGATTGGCTCAAGGACCTCCGACTGCCGTATTGGCTGAGCAACAAGCTTAAAAGAAAGAGAAAATAAAAATGGAGATAAGGGGCAGCCGTGACGAGAGGATCTGTAAACTGAGATCCTAGATCAGCAAATGTTGCCTTTTATCACACTACTGCGTTAGGGTTAGCATACAATAGCTTAGTCATAGAAAAGTCTTCATTGAAGCCCATGTGTTGGAGGAATGGTACTTTGCTCTTCTGATATTAAAGCTAAATCTATAACAAGAAGCAAGCGACGGACATTATCAGATGCTAGCCTCGATTTAATAAACCTGGTTTGGTCGTGGTGGACCAGACGAGGCATATAGCGCTCCGACTGCGTTGCCAAGACCTTAGCGTAGAGTTTAACTTCACAGTTCAGGCCTGTAAGAAGAGAAGTCAATTCGATGCTTGTCCTTCTTTAACAAACGAGAAAGAAGTGGAAAAGCAAACTCTACTGATGGAAAAATTAAGCATATTCAACAGCAGAGGGCCAAAAAGAAATGTTTAATTCTGGAGGCAATCCATCCAGACCCGTACATCTGCCTTTGTTCACTGATTTAATGGCTTGTCTTAGGTCTTCTAGGGTGATAGTCGCTCCCTCTAATGATCAGACGGCCTCCAGAGAAGTTAAATGTAATGGTTCTAAATATTCAGCACAGACTTTTTCATCATGAACAACCTCCGACTTATACACGTTTTGATAGAATAGTTGAAAAGTGTCATTAATCTTTATCTGATCAGAGTTACCCTCTTTGATCTTGATTGCTGAGATGTTAAATGATCATTCATCCTTAAAGGGACTGTTTGTAACTTTTTAAGCGTATAAATGTAGCGGGTCGCCACACATGCGCGTTCGCATATGCGCGCTCGCGTGTGGCCGGAGCCTCGTCTCCGCTGCCTGCTTACCTTCACTCAGACAGAGCGCGCGTTCTCGCGTACTCGCTCCACCTCTACTAGACGTGAACGCGCGCTCACTCCACACTGCAGAAGAGTTAGTTTAGCTCTGAGAATATCTAGTGAACGTACAGGGGACGTTTGTGCAGAAATAAATGCTGCAGCTCCTCCAGACCAACAGAGGTTTTCCGTGTCTTGTGAAGTGACGGGGCTCCTCCACGTGTTACGTTGTCGTCTCGTTACCGACCGGGTGCCGGTGTCTCCCTGCGGCTGCCGGCTGCGGTCGGGAGGCGATAACGTAACTTGTTGAGTAGCCCCGCTGCCTGAGCCTGCGCTGAGGCAGGAAAAGCCAACACTAGGATCAGATCTAAATCATGTTCATGGAGAGACCTTCGTCTGGTCAGCTAACATTACTGCCAAGCAGCTGAAATATAGAGTGATATTGTGCTTTTAGCTGACGTGTGTCGCCTCACTGTTTTGAGCGATGGTCGTCCATGTCTATTTAGAGCGAGCAAGCGCGAGCTCGACGCTGACTTTCGTTGATTTCAAGGCCACAGGTGTCGCTGTTAACAAGCATTTCTGAAAGTTACAAATATTCCCTTTAACTTAAGAACAAGCATGTGGCTGGGTCAAGCACTGTTCATATAGAGGTCAAAGAAGCAAAGAGACAAAACTCTGGTGCTTTTTTGACAATAGCCGCTAGATGACGCTGCGGTAGCGCCATTTTGGAACAAAAACCCCAACGAGTCTGTGGCCATGGATGTATAAAGTTACGTCTGTAAATCCGAGGATAATTTTTTTTGCTATGCTAAATTTTGGCGAAGAAAAGCTGGCATGGCCATTTTAAAAGGTGTCCCTTGACCTCTGACCTCCAGATATGTGAATGTAAATGGGTTCTATGGGTACCCACGAGTCTCCCCTTTACTCACACGCCCACTTTATGATAATCACATGCAGTTTGGGGCAATTATGGCATAATGAGTATTATATTCCATTTCTGCTGATATATCCCCCCGAGATATTACACACTGTTCCTTTAAGCTAAATGCTCCTTGTGCCTCGGCTGCTCCGTGTGCCCGTAATTCATCTTCCTCTGTGACGCTGTTATGAGTTAAGACAAGCATTCAATAGAAACAATACAGAGCTGTTTAATAGTGGCAGTCAAGAACACGGGAACAAGAAAGCCAAAAAGAAAGGAAGACAAAAATGAATCATTCAGGTTTTGTTTCCTCCCCATACCTGTTTTATCATTTCCACCACAGTTCAGATAAAAGCCCATTGTGTCAGTATAGAGTATATACAAATAGGATCATCTATCCATCTGTGTGTGAGGAAAACGGAGAGAGAGGAGAGAATTTATGGTAAACCTCACACACACACACAGCTAATCTCATACGGCCTTGTGTTGAGGGAGGATTCAGAGGTAGCTTGAGTTTAGCCTTGAAGGGAAAGAGAAGGGACGATGAAGAGAGAGAATAAAAAGGAGAGAGAAGAAATGAGAAATAATGTGACGGGGTTCATGTGAGGGTTTGAGGCTGTTCTCAGTTTCTAATTTGACAATAGCAGACACACACACACACACACACACGCGCACACACACACACACACACACACACACACACACACACACACACACACTACTATATATGTATTATATACTATAATTGCATTTATATTTAATTTAGGGATGTCAAAGTTAAAGCGATAATAACGCATTAAGGCAAATTTGTTTTAACGCCACTCAATTCTTTAACGCATTATCTCAATTTACAATTTCGAAGGTTGTAGCGGAATCAGTTTTAAAGCTAGAGTGAACATACTGGTATCATATGAGACTACAAAACCTAAGGAATCCATTGGTACCAACCATCATCGTCATTCTAGCTTGTCATGACGGAGGATAAATAAAGCTCCAAACTTACACTAAATTTTGGCGAGGAAAAACTGTCATGGCCATTTTCAAATGGGGTCCCTTGACCTCTGACCTCAAGATATATGAATGAAAATGGGTTCTATGGGTACCCACGAGTCTCCCCTTTACAGACATGCCCACTTTATGATAATCACATGCAGTTTGGGGCAAGTCATAGTCAAGTCAGCACACTGACACACTGACAGCCCTATATTTAATACACTTAATAGATCCCACTTCTCAGCATTTTGTATTTACTTATTTGCACTGTGGTTATATGTTATATATTATATGTCTTTAATGTTACTTACTCCTTTAATTCTATTTTCTTACACTTCTTTATGTTTATATAAGAGCAACTGTAGCGTCCCAACTCCTCCCCGGGGATCAATGAAGTATTTCTGATTCTTTTTCCATCTTATATGCACGAATTAGACATAAAACTGTTATTTCTTCCTGGCGGTTGGTTTTTATTTTGTTGTAGATGTACTTACTCTGTGAGTGTGTTCATGCATGTGTGTGTATATTTAACTTATTTGTGCAAATGTGTGATTATTCAGGTAAAGAATTTACTACACACATGCTCAAAGGGAGGATTGATTACGTGCTGTAAACTGACATCCACCAACACGTCATGGCCTTGACATGCAGCCCGGAGACGAGCAGGAAATGAGATTGTGTTTTATTGCCATGTCACACAGCGGCTGCACACATACACACACACACACACACGTACACACACATAGGGAAGGAAACAGTGCTATTTGTATGTGAGAGCTGAAATTCAACATTTGCTCATTAAATACACTGTCAGAAATGTAATGCAATATATAGTGCAAAATTAGTCATCTCACACCGTGTAAAAGGGAGAAAATGATCTTGTGCTGACAAACGTGTGTGTGTGTTTCTGTGTGTGGGCTTAGATTGCAACTTTCATAACAGGAGATTGTCTTATTTGTCTGCGCTCTCTCACATTGCATTTCAATTTTAGTAATTGCAAAACATTTTTTCCGAGTTTAATTTGAGCTCGCTATTTGCTTCAAAGCTATTTCCCAGTGAATTTAATACATTTCGTCCCCCGCCGCTCGGAACAATGTTTTACACCCGTTTTGCTCATGTGCAGGTTTATAAAATTAATCTTTTCACCGCTAACCATTTTAGAAGGAATTGAAATGAAATCTATTCAAATGAAACACCAGCTTTAGTGAGGATTTCTCTTGTCTCTAGAGATTTTCCCACTAATTCAGGGCCAATCAAGATGATGCTCTGCGGATGAGTAAAGTGAGAGCAGGAGGAAGGAAAACCATTTGTGTTTAACAAACCAAAGATGATTCACCATTTGAGTATTTTTCATTTATTTTAATCATGAAAAACTCCCTTTTTCAGTGCTTATGCTCATACATTTGGGTATCTGGAGTTCCTACCAACCCACAAACTGTGAAGTAAGACAACACAGGCAGTTTTTGGGGGCTGCCTAGATAAAAAAACATGTGAATCAACATTCAGATTTGAGTCCCCTTCCTATGTCACATGCAGGCTCATTAGAATATATCGCCCACAGCTTGAGAACGACTTTGCAAAGGTGCACCATAATTTTCTTACAAGCCAATCAGAGCACACTTGTTTTTTTTGTGGAAATAATGTGTTTTTTGAACATTAAAGCATGTAAACATGTTCTAGTGGAAACCCAAAATATAAGAATGAACCTGGAAATGAGCATGATTATGGAGGACTTAACTAAAAAGAAATAAATAAGTGACTCGAAAAATTCATTTAGATCTGCACACCTGTACCAGTACGAGGCAGCAGCGGGGGAGCAGCAGCAGGTCGATGACCCGCTGTACGGAGCCGGGAATGAAGAC
This sequence comes from Sebastes fasciatus, assembly GCF_043250625.1. Taxonomy (NCBI): domain Eukaryota; kingdom Metazoa; phylum Chordata; class Actinopteri; order Perciformes; family Sebastidae; genus Sebastes; species Sebastes fasciatus. Next base: position 23,964,786 of record NC_133797.1, on the reverse strand, counting down.
TGGAGTGCAGCTAACTGGCTGGCATATAGTCGATCTATGCACTCTGACCCCATGATGACACACGTTGAGTGACAGCCCCCTCATTTGCATAATGAGGCAGAAATGCCTAAAGAAATGTAAAAATAAATGTGTAAAGACATGTAGAGAAAGAAAGAAAATAATACAGGAATAGATAAGTTTGGGGAAATAAATAAGGGGTGAAATGTAAAGGGAAAATCGTGCACAAATAAAAAAAAATACATAAATAAATACATACATTTAAAAAAGAAAATAAGAAAGTGCATAAATAAATACATACATTTAAAAAAGAAAATAAGAAAATGCATAAATAAATACAAAATTAAAGCAAAAGGGAAAATTGAACAGAAGAGTAAATAAAAAAGGGAATTAATACAAAGATAAATAAATAAAGAAGCAAATTAAAACTGGAATATCAATTTATGTCACATTTTATAAATTGATTAATGGCTACATGTATTTTTTAATATTAGTTTTGCTATATTTAATAATATATTTATTTATTGACTCTTTTATTTATCTCTTTTTTATTTTTTTTTATTTTGGCAGGTTCCGTCCTCCATACATGATATGTCCCCTTTAAGATTGTAGCTTCCCTGTTTAGAACAATTTCAATATTTGGCAGAAAGACTGAGCAATGTAGCTCACACTTTTTGATAGCTTACTTTTACACACGCTGGTCATTTTCTTATGAGTATCTAAATAATATATGCCTATATTTACACGTTTTCTAATACAGATTAATGAATGAACACCTGTCAGGACATTAATCAAACTGCTTTCCATTGTATACCTGTGCATATATTGTGATACATCCCAATCAGCTGACAATTGGATGATTGATTAATAATAACATCAAACACTTTGTTTATTCAGCACTGAAAACAACAGGTTGACAAGTTGATTAATTCATAGAGGAGGTAAAACAAAGGTATACAGAAAATTAAAAGACAGCAACAAAAGCTTACAGTGATAAGAAAGGCTCAGTAGGAGGTAAAGGCAATAAACACAGATTAAAAAGGCCATGATATACATGTAAGATTTTAAACAAGATTTAAAGGCCCTGCACAGATTATTTAAATTTTGGGCTGATCTCTCCTAATGGCGCAGTTAGATCGGATTTCAATTCCCATTAATTTCAGTGAGGAACGGGGTGAGACACATTCGTTTCTTGTCATGAATTGACCCGCCTCTTTCTCTTAACACAGACTCAAATCTGGTTGAACTTTTGACATGCAAAATTGCAAGGCTCTCTAATGTCCAGTCAGTTTGTGTGAAGTGGTGGGACTGACCTCTCATTCAGGAACTATCGACTGTCTATATTCTCGTTTTACAACTGCACAGCACAAAATAATACAAACAGCAGAGAAGAAGAAGAGATGCTGCTGGTCTGCAGTGAGTGTAGGACAGTGCTAGAGGTTAATCACAGTAAAATGTTTGCAAAAACACTCTGTGATTTACAACTTTGTTTACACCCCTGACCAGTATTTCCTGTCCCCCTCTGCTTTTGGCCGGACCACACGAGTAAATTTCACCAGACAAATTCACAAGCTCAAGGACTGTGTGAACATGTGCAGAATATGGATGTGTCCAAAATCATTCTCTACTTACTATAAAGTGCACTTTACTCTCCGCCATTGTATTTGAAGTGCCCTCAAAGATCCCCACAATGAAATGGTGAAATGAAAAAAGAAGTGTCCATGACATATACCCTGCATTCTGCATCCCACAATGCACCGCGTCACATTTTACAAGTGCAAAAACTAGAGTGGTGTGACACTACACCTGTAAATGATGATGTAAAGTGATAATTAATAAGTGTCTATTATACAGGCTGTAGTGAAACAGTAATTGAGGGAGTGATTTCGGACTCAGTCTGTGTTTGATTATCATCTCTCTCTTTCACTCCTGCTATATGCTGCTCCTGCCAGGGTGGGGCAAGTTACACCTTTATCATTCTTAAACCTCAGTTATACTTCTCCGCAAGGACGGTTGCACAGACATGAGCTGACGTGAAATCGTGACGAGGAAATGTTTGGATCTTTTATTCTCCAGGCAGAGGGCCGTGTCTGATGGTGTGACGTCACTTTGGCAATGCGGACACTCGAGACCCTCGCAGTTGTGGCAAGCATAAATCCCGCTTTAAGCCTCGGTTTTACTCCCAAATGGACACGTACGCGGACACCACAGAACGCCTAGTAGCTCTGTTTATACTATTCGCTTGGAGGACGTGTTCGCAGACTGTCTGTGCAGTCACAACAATTGGCGGTACGGGGATGTCCGCACAGAGCCTAGTATACACCTTCTGATGCAGTTGCTAAATCTACCTGTGATTAGTTTAACGTTTCTAGGGAGTTTCCAGAGGCTGCGAGTCATGCCGGATGCCCCTGGATTGCATAAAGTAGCCTATAACAGTTTTTTGTCACCGCCCCCTGCTGCTGCTGCCTGATCTCGTCAACTTTCAAGGTGAGGCGCAGTTCATCTCGAACGAGCCTAAAATAATGGGACGCGAACACCGGTCTCCTGGTTGAAAGTCTTGTGTTTGTTTGACCCATCCACCACCTGCCCTAAATGGACTCTCACGCAAATAATACGACGTCACTTGCTCCGACCGTCCAATAACACCGCGGGTGGGTTTACATTGGAGTTAGTTGAAAGCCTGTTTTTTTCACATACTGTTGCTGAAGGATGCCTCCGTGCGTTGGTTTCCGATGCTGAGGGGCACTTACCAAACGGTGGTATTTGACAAGTTGGGAGCGAGAACGGTTTGGTTTATAGCAGAATATCATCAAAAACGATTATAAAAGGAAAGAGATCTCAAGGCAGATGATTGCCGTTACATCCTCCTTTCATAGAAGGTGGTGTAGGAATAATAATATTAAAATGGTTTTATTCAGCACTGTTCACCAAAAAGGCGACGAAGATGGAGAACAAGTGTTGGTGTGTGAGAAATCTACAAACTAGACTTTCTTAAATCCTAATTTTCCAAACATCCGAATGAATTAATGATTCAGAAAAAACAGTGAAAAGATTAATTGTCTCGCAGACGATTAACTCCGTGCTTATTCTAGTCCACTGGGCACCGACATAACTCACAGCTCGAACCAATAATAGACACAGTGACCGGGGCTGGAGGCCCAGGCCTCTCTTAATTATTACACTACTCATGCCAGCGTAGAGCAGGCTGAACTGTAGCCTGTGAGAAAACACACAAACACACACTCAGAGAGCAGTTTTTTAATTCCCCACGCAGTGCAATCCTTGATCATAAGAGTGGAAGGTGAGCCACGCTGTGAGTTCACAAGTCCCAGAGCGAGCTGTTTTTCATCCCCGATGAGACGTTCAATCCTGGTATCTCTTCCTCTGGCAGCCCCTCCTCCCATTACCCTCAGCAAACTAGTCCATATATCCTCCCCGTGACATTTATAGCATGAGCTGACGTACTGTTGTGTACTATCTTCACATACGTGCTCTTCCTGTTTTTCTCTCCCATATGCACATACTACATACATACATGCACAGGATCACATTTAGATAGTAGAGAGAGCTATAAATGATCTCAGGTCAGCAGTAAGCCATGAGCATGAAGATGAAATCTTGCCTGCATGTGGTGCTTTCTTATTTTAGATTATTCCTTGCAAATATATTCATGACTTCCGCCACATGGTATTATTGGTATTATCTTTTACGAGTATTTGCTGTAGTAGCCTTGGCAGTTATCCATCTTATGAATCAGATCAGACTACAGGACATTCATCAGGATACAACAGTGTATAAATTGAAAAATGGCTTTTAATATCAGTAATATAATTGGAAAATAAAGGGAATAATGAATATTAGACTTTCTATGGGTTTTGCTCAGTTGTGGTCAAACACAATGCTCTTTCCACACATGCTATTTTGGGTTTCTTTTGCCCACAGACTCGCAAAAGTAGCTGCTGCCCACCCTCAGAGCAGCCGTCGTAGCAGTTTGTGAACTGGAGCGTGTGCAGTACCACATGTGAGGCTGAATAGCAGGGTATAAATCTAAAAAAAATAATCTTGAATTTATGTAAATTGTCGTGCACAGAAAGAGATGTGAGTGCTACCTCATGAGGAGATATGCAAATGTGGTGCTTTTGAGTGTCAAACGTGTCAAAGGAAGTCCCAGTCAGTATAGAAAAATGGAATAGGAATGAAATTGTTGGAGGTCTTTAAAGCCGGGCTGCAGTAACTAGCTGTGCAGCTGCTTAACACACCAGTCCATGTGCAGCGGAGCCAAAGAAACAACTTTAGAGAGCAGCAACTGGAAAAGGAAATTATCATATGTCTGATGATGACTGCTGGTAATAACATGTATCCCTGCATTTTATGACACCCATTTCAACAATGTCAAATCATTATGGTACAATGCAAATGGGAGGAACATTATCACATGCAGAAAGCGTGTCCAACCCTTTTTCTCATTAACTCCCTGTGTTACATAGTCCCGGGAAAATTAACATACATTTCAGAGTCACGACTCTGGCTTCCTGACAAATGTAAGGCCAATACTCACTCTTCTTTTAGCTCTGTTTTTCCACCAACTCCTGAGGGAAATATCTGTCTCTTTAGACGCTAAATGCTTCACTATGTTCACCAGATAGTCGCTAACTTTGTCTTTTCGCTGTTTGGTGCTGGGAAGGTAGTGTTCCAACCCGATCTCACGTGAAGGCGTATAAATAGCACGACATTACAAGGACATTACACGTGTCATGAGAACGCATTTTAGCCTTTTTGTGTGTCATTTTTACGCCACGTAACACAACTACGGTAACAGCCGCAGTTAGGTTTAGGCAACAAAACCACTCACTTAGGATTAGGTAAAACATCATGGTTGGGCTTAACATCAGTACGTAAAATAAGAAAGTATGCACAGAAACAACATAACAGAAGTACAGAAAACACATCACAAACGTCACTAACGTAACTTCAAAATAACTCAACCACACATTGGGACATGATCACCAGTCTCCTGTGTTTGTCGGACCCATCGACCTCCTCTCCCACCCACCGTAAGCAACCTTTCTCAGTTTTGATTCTACTTCACTAGCTCTGAGTGTAGCATATTTACGTGGATGCGTTTACAATGCAGTTAATACAGACTATGGCGTACAAATGACACGCCAAAAGCAAGAACAGCATTCTTATTGAATGCTAAATGAGTTGCGAATTACTTTGTTATTCATACGCCATTTAGTGCGACCGGGCTGAGTGTTCAGTGTGTTTTTAGAGCTTCTTTACACAAACAGCTGCATACTGCATCTGGAAACAGCGCTGAGATGAGAGCCATGAGAGTGAACCAAAACAGTAAAGTTGTGGCAGTGAAACCAAAACAATGAGCTAATGCTAAAGCGCTCCATGGAGCTGAGGGGAACTGCAGAGACGGGTGATACGATATCACTACAACACCTTTCATATTACACCTAGCAGGGCAGGAATATACCCAGCGGCAGCGGCGGCTATGTGGCCCCTCTGTCTGGCCTTGATGCCCCTCTGAAAATCGTATGCCCTGCGGCCACAGTGGCCTTGATGCCCCGGCCGTAATGTCCCAGCTGATGTCATCGTTTTCTCCACTGCCTCTTTCCTGTCAATACGTTTTTTAGACACCAGTGTCTTTTGTTGAGATTCTGAATTCTTACTGGGCGACATCATGGGATGACTGATATGAACCACTGGAAAACAGAGCTATTTATGATGATAGGGCACAGCTATGCTGCATTTTGGCTGCCAAGTATCCACCAGAGCTGATCGTGATCATGATGCTCGTGATTCCACCAGATGCACCAAAGCGCGTTTCAGCAGCGGCTCTCAGCACTGCTTTGCTAAAAATATACTTTTTGACGGACGGTTGAGGGGATGCACCCAAAACCTGCTCCTTCTCCCTCTAACCCCCTTCTGTAGTCTTTTGTGTAGGAGAAGAAATGTGAGCATTCTCCTTGTGCTAACAGACACTGTATGTGAAATATATATCCAAATTAATTATGTCGGTCATAACAGGACTTTAACGATATTAACTTTGTCTGTAGGAAATAAGTACAATAAACAACTTACAAATATTGGTAATTGGTAACGAGCAAAGTCGTTTTAATGCCACTAATTTCTTTAACGCATTAACACAATCAATCTTCCGGGTTTTGTTTTAAAGCTAGAGTGAACATCATATGAAACTAGAAAACCTCAGGAGTCCATTGGTACCAACCATGTCATACTAGCTTGTTGTGAAGGAGGCTAAAAAATGCTCCGAACTTGTGCTAAATTTTGGTGAGGAAAAACTGTCATGGCCATTTTCAAAGGGGTCCCTTGACCTCTGACCTCAAGATATGTGAATGAAAATGGGTTCTATGGGTACCCACGAGTCTCCCCTTTACAGACATGCCCACTTTGTTTGGGGCAAGTCATAGTCAAGTCAGCACACTGACACACTGACAGCTGTTGTTGTTGCCTGTTGGGCTGCAGTTTGCCATGTTATGATTTGAGCATATTTTGTATGCTAAATGCAGTACCTGTGAGGGTTTCTGGACAATATTTGTCATTTTTTTGTGTTGTTAATTGATTTCCAATAATACACATTTACATACATTTGCATAAAGCAGCATATTTGTCCACTCCCATGTTGATAAGAGTATTAAATACTTGACAAATCTCTCTTTAAGGTACATTTTGAACGGATAAAAAATGTGTGATTAATTTGAGATTAATCGCGATTAAATATTTTAAGCGATAGACAACCCAAAAAAATATATAATCATCCTTAACCTCTAAGTTATTCATTATTTCTGTGGGCTTAAAAGCATTGTGTTAATTGATGGCCTTGCTGCTCTGGCATTTGGCCTTTTTGCCCTCAAAAAATTTACACCACCAAAGGCCAAGTGGCCTTGACCCTAAAATGATGAAACCAGGCCTGACACCTAGTCATGTGATCAGTTAGTAGAAAAATATTAATTAGGGCCAATTTAACCAAAAAACATAGTCTTTCCCTAACCTTGACCATCCTGTAGTCACCATGCACAGATACACTGATCATTGAATGTAATCTGGAGTTTTGCAGAATGGAGAATATCAGTGTCGGAGTCGGAGTCAGAGTCATGCAGATTGTCAGTTTTATTTGTTGAGGTTTGGAGATATCTTCTGCTGCCGCCAACCTAATAGAGGTGAATGGGTTTTTGTTTGTGCTCTTCAAAAAAGTCACTTTCTTTGGTAGGAAGTAGTTCCAATGAAAAGTGTTTACAGTGAGGTCGAAGATATTGTTTCTGGAAAGATGTTTCTGTTGAGCTTTTTCAATTCTCTCCGATGTATCGGTGTGTTTGCAGACATCTCAGAGATTGATATTTTAAAGACTGAGAAAACTATCAGCATGACTGCCACTACTGGTAGTAAAATAGTGAAGAGATCATTTTTGCAAACTAAAAGTTACTACTTACTTCCTGCTGATCTGGAAAGAGCTGAATTTGCCAGAGGAATAATTTTGTTGGCTCTTGGGATTCCTCTCATGGCAGCGAGGCAAAGATCACTGATATCTCTGAAAGATTCTTGGATATTACAATCACAGGACATCTGCTGCTACTAATGCTCTCCCCGAGGACTTACGAGGACTGAATATTAAGGAATGAGTGGTCATGGTGTGCATTATGAAAACACTCAGTTTATATTTAATCATATTCATGTCTGTACTAATATTCTGAAGCCTAACGTTTGCTGAGACGTGTGTGTTGATAGGAGAGAAAACAAAAATATATCCACCCAAAACACCCATTCATAAAGAGTCATAGCACACTGACCTTCACCCAAACGCATTATTGGGATCATAATGTGATTTTATGGTTGACAGGGGACCTTTAACCTATCGACCCTCCATCCATACGCTGCAATCTCAGAAAGAGCCTCTTCACAGTCATAAATTCCTGTATATTTTTATGTTTCTTACCTGTTATAATGTTAATACAACAGCCTGCAACTGAGTCTTTCATAACTGCTGCCAGTTCATCGTATCCACAACTCAATCCATCTTCATATAAAGTGTTGGGTTGTGTGTTTGTGCACCAAAGGTTTATTGCAATTCGACAAAAAAAAATGTGGATATTCTGTGTGCTCCAAGCTAAATTTCATGCAGCTTTTATTTTAACTCCTGTTAGACAAAAATCCTTGCAGTTTTTTTTGTGTGTGTTTGCAAATTCAGTACGGTATGTGTGTATGCATTGTGAAGTACAAATCAATAAACAGACATTAATCGATGAGTCTTTTGAAGTCTAATTTGCTAACAATGCATCATCCAAGACACACAAACAATGCGAAAAAAAAGAGGACAGAGTCATTGATTATCATCTATAGATTTGTACTTTAAAATGCACGGACACATGCAATATTTGCACAAACATAAGCGCACACAGGATGGGGGCTGGCGCTCACTGTGAGTGCATGTAAATTTAGTAAAAATACACGCAGCATCATACAGTATAAGCCTCTTACAATATAATTAACAAACAAACAGCAGTCTGGAATAGAATATGATGATACGGCACATTTCTCGAATGTTCCTTCCAAAACAACAAAAACAACCGTGTACCATTTGATAAATAAGCCAAATAAAATGAATAAACACAGAAGCGCTCATAAACAGAAACGCTGTGATTTTTTTTTGCAGCAGAATGCGAAACAATTTCTGTGATCATCGCTGAACTGTGTTGTAAAGAAAATAGTGTAATCTGAAAAGGAGCTTTTCTTGCGTAGCTTCAGGCTATAATGTGTACACTCTGTGTTTATAGGGCAAGCACGCTAATACAACACGACTCCCAGACAGAGGTAGTAGGTGGTTTATACGGCTTTCTGCCTGATCAACTGAAAGTCATAAGGACTTTTCTCTTATTATGTTTCTCCTCTTTTTATTATCTGCAGTCTAGGCCTATTGTCGTGATCACTCTGCTGCACTGAAATGTGTTTTCTTTGGGTTTTATTTTTTTTTTCTACAGTGTGGATTAACATCAGCCTCAACTTTACGAAGGGACATTACGAAGCCTGAGTTCTGTTCCAACAGAGCAAGAGGTTCCTGCAGAGGTCCCCTCTCATGGCACGGCAAAGAAAAAACTTTGGTACATCTGGTGGAATCACGAGCATCATGACCGCGATCAGCTCCGGTGGACACTTGGCAGCCAAAACGCAGCATAGCTGTGCCCTATCATCATAAATAGCCCTGATTTCCAGTGGTTCATATCAGTCTCGAAATCAAACCCATCACTGGTTATGTGCGCAGCGTTTCCAATGATGTTGCCACGTAAGAATTCAGAATCTCAACAAAACACACTGGTTGTTAAAAACCATATTGACAGGAAAGAGGCAGAGGAGAAAACAATGACATCAGCTGGGACAGTGCGGCCGGGGCATCAAGGCCACTGTGGCCGCAGGGCGTGTACGATTTTCAGAGGGGCATCAAGACCAGACAGAGGGGCCACATAGCCGCCGTGGCCGCTGGGTAAATTCCTGCCCTGCTAGGTGTAATATAAAAGGTGTTGCTCGTAGTGATAAACAAATTATCCCCCGTACATGTATGTATATATTTATTATTCTAAATCAATTAACAACACAAAACAATGACAACTATTGTCCAGAGACCCTCACAGGTACTGCATTTAGCATAACAAATATGTTCAAATCATAACATGGCAAACTAAAGCCCAACAGGCAACAACAGCTGTCAGTGTGTCAGTGTGCTGACTTGACTATGACTTGCCCCAAACTGCATGTGATTATCATAAAGTGGGCATGTCTGTAAAGGGGAGACTCGTGGGTACCCATAGAACCAATTTTCATTCACATATCTTGAGGTCAGAGGTCAAGGGACCCCTTTGAAAATGGCCATGCCAAACTTTTGTGCGAGTTTGGAGCGTTATTTAACGTCCTTCATGACATCTAGCATGACATTGTTGGTACCAATGGATTCCTGAGGTTTTTCTAGTTTCATATTTGATATTTGATTTCACATTTGATGCCAGTATCTTCACTGTAGCTTTAAAACTGAGCCCGCTACAACCTAACAATCACAAGTTGCGTTAATGCGTTAAATAAATTAGTGGCATTAAAATGAATTTGCGTTAACGCGTTATTGCGTTAACTTTGACAGCCCTAAAAGGGAAAAGGGATCATACCATGGCACACATCTGAAATACTAACTTAATCTACATAAAGCATATTGATTTTAAGATAAAAGAAAAGCCTTTGATGGCTTGTTGTTATTTTCTGAAAGATCCTTGTATAGAAATCATGTTGAACTAAGAATGGGTGACATGAACCTTTCTGCATTTCTATCCAACAAATACAGTTTCTGTTACTGAAGCTGATTGATACATTTAAATTAAATTATGTCTTTTTCTTCTATTGGACAGTAAGAATCATAACAGGTTTTTATTTAAGCCTGACATTTGCAATTTGAAAAGGAACATTATCCTTTTGCAAGCAAGAGTTGCTGTGAGCTGTGTCCCAGAACGACTAACTAACCTCAATACTGTATTCTGGCTGTTACACGGCCAGCTTCAAACTTAGACAGTTTTTGATTTTTTTTTTTTTTTAAACTTTCTCACCGGTGTCCACATTTTATTTGGATGTTTTCCATCTGTGAGCAGCTTTGTCATCAACTTCAACTTTATTATTGTCCCAGAGGAAATTTGGTCACAGGAATACACTGATGACAGCTACAATCAATAATCAAGGACATAAAAGCAATATATAATATACAGTATATGTACAAATAATAAATAAAAACAGAATATCAAAAAAAGTTTTTTAATAAAAGGAGAGATAGAAAGGAGATCAGACTCCTGATGAAGTGGGTGATCAGGGCAGTTATGATATATGAATCAGTTGAGCTGTACTGATCTTAAACGCTGCACCCAGATCACCTCGCTGGCCACATTCACTGAGGCAACCACATCAAGCAGGATAATACATCAACACCACATTCAAAATGAGAATACCTCATTTTGTCACTGTTGCTTCTGCTTGGGCTGGAGTCGATAACGTTACTCACTCCCGTCGCCACCGCTCTCTCTCTCTCTCTCTCACTCTCTCTCTCTCTTGCTTCACCACTCACTTCCCACGTACACACTCACTCTATGCACTGACTCTGCTCCAACTGATCTACGTTACATTCACGTTTTTCGCGTTGGCCACCATAGCTCTCCAACACGCTTGGCACACGGGAGAGGCTTCAGTTGGTTACAATCTCCTCACCTCACCGCTAGATACCACCAGATCCTACACACTGGACCTTTAAGTATTGTTTTGGCCAGTTTTGCCTTTATTAGATTGACAGTCGGCTGAGGGGGGAGAGGGTCTCCAGCTGGATTACATGATCAATGTCTTAAAACCCTAAGGCCCCCAGCAGTGGCAGACTGTCTGAGGGGCTGGGCAAAAAAAACTAAAAGGGGCACCAGCTCGCAGAACGTTTTCTAGCATGTAGGGCAGCCTTTATGGCACTGCACCACACTTTCTCTATTTAAGGGCAGCCATTAGTGCACCCTAGAGCAGTGGGTCTTAACCTTTTCGAGTCACGACCCCCCAGAATAATCCGGTTTGTGTTTGCGACCCCCCAAGCTTTGTTTATTTAGAACAGTTAGCACATAGGCGATGTCCAATGTGCTCCAGGAGCTGTGGATTTCTGATGCGTTCAGTGACTTTTTCTCTCCCCCTGACCCGTCGGAAACCCCCCGTCAGAAAATAATCTGCAGACATACTTTGACTCTCATAAACACACTCAATAAAATATTATATCCCTGGTACAGGCGAGGGCGGCATGATGGTGCAGTGGCTAGCACTGCTGCCTCACAGCAAGAAGGTCTCAAATCCGGCTTGGAGTTTGCATGATCTCCCCGTGTTAGCGTGGGTTTTCTCCGCAGCTTCCTCCCACAGTCCAAAGACATGCAGGTTAAGTTAATTGTTGACTCTGAATTGAGTGTGTGAGCATGAATAGTTGTCGGTCTCTATGTGTCAGCCCGACAACCCCCAACTTCGCCCAATGTCAGCTGGGATCAGCTCCAGGCCTCCCGCAACCCTTAATAGGATAACCGGTTACAGATAATGGATTGATGGAAAGTACAGGCGATGTAATGTAAAAAACATCCCCCATTCTAAAATATGTAATTTTATTTTGAATATGTTTTTTGCTCCACAACCACCTAGCGACCCTCAGATTTATCTAGCGACCTTCTTGGGGGTCCTAGTTGATAACCACCTTATCAGTTTTGCTGCGTTTCTTTTGAACATGGGGGCACCAAGGGGAGCCCCCCAACCCACCAAGTCCACCAGTGGTCACCAGGACACCCCAAATTGGGACATAGTTTTGTTAAAACTGAACCTTCTGTGCATTATTGAACTCCTAAATTAAAGTTCACTAAAGAGACACCTGTGCAGGATGTGGGGATTGGAAACCAAACTGCTAGATTCAAGCGAACAAAATATGATATCAAGAACTAACTTTCTGGGAAGAATAAATATTGACTGTAATTCTGAAGAGAGGTTGAAGGATAGCGGAGCTGCATGCATTAGTAATCATTAGGAACATTCACACTCAGCTCTGCTGGTTCCCGCCTCGACTAAACATTTTGTAACCTTTAGGTATAACTGCCCTCTGGAGAGACGCGTGTATGTGTGTGGTTTTTAATTTCCACTATTTAAATCCACAGAGAGAAAGGTGGAGAGCCAAGTCTTTCCTAATATTCTTTTATGAGATTCTGTGTATTTCTGTGTGCGTGGGGGTGTATGAGGGTAGCCGCAGGTAAACCTCGGGGGGGTTATGCACGCATAGCTGAAAAGCAACTGTAAGCTGAAAGAAAAGTTTCCCTAAATGCTGGTAAAATGCTTAGCCAGGAGTTTGACTGGAGAAAATTATGCAGAAAGTAGCTTGTAAGGAAAACTAGACATACTGGGACAGAACAATTCAAATAACATTAATCAACATACAGTATAGATAAGTAATTTCAAATACAGAACAGCTGACAAAGCTTTACAATATACATTCAGTGTCATGGCAACATATCAATTATTTTCACCCTGTCCATTTCCTTGTGAGCTAATGTTGGAAGTTCACTCTTAATTTTGGAAACAACAGTTGAGGAAACAATCTCACCACCATTTAGTAGCTGTTGTGGCAACACCTTATCACTCCCAACTCATCATATCTCATCACTCGTCATATACCGACGCTTGGTCAGTGGCTTCACTCTTCAAAATATGGCACTCTAGGTACCCCTCTAGCGTCAGTTTTGTACGTGTCAGGAACGGCGTGTCACGGCGTGTCACGGTGTGTTCCTTGTTCACAAGAAACACACAGTTCCCGCTTGTTACATGCATACAGTCTTTTTTTCAAAATAAACTTCCAATGTAGGTTGACTTACGCAACAAAACTACTTGTCTGGTTTAGGCAATAAAATAACTTGTATAGGCTTAGGAAAAGGATGTCGTTTGGATTAAAATAAATATGTTTGTTCGTAGAATAACTACGCATGTTAGGTAACTGGCTTTGGTAAAGTATGGAAGTTACGTAAGAAAACTACGGTAAAATAAGTCAACGTTGACTTTTCAACACAGGGCAAGAACAGTGGTCTCAGATGCCGAGGGGCACTGACCAAGCTGCGGTGTTTGACAGGTTGGGAGTGAGACCGTGTTGGTTCTGGAGCTCTGCTGAGTATTGCTGGCATGCTGCTTCAACATGGAGAAATCCATGCCTTGTTACAGGTGTTAAAGTGATAGTTTGGGTGTTTTGAAGTGGAGTTGTATGAGGTACTTATCCATATTTGGTGTATTACCTACAGTAGATGACGATCGGTGTGTCCCCAGCATTGAGAAACAGACAGGAGCACTGACACCGGATGCAATGTACTTCTGTGGACGGGGACAGCAGAAAAACGGATTTTAGCCACCTAAAAGATAGGCTCACCTAAAAAATGTTATCTGTGTAAGTGTACACTAGAATATTTAACGACGCCAAACTGAACTGAGAGTGAAACGTAGCCATACTGTTTTTGTCATCTGATCCTGCTGGCTTTGGAGAGAGCGTAGATAAGTTCCACTTTCAGTTCATTTCCCCGTCGGAAAGGAGAAGGAAAAGGCTGTCTGACGGCAAGATGAAAATATTCTAAATATAGAGTACACTTAAATGGATATTGATTTTTTTAGGTGAATCTTTCTTTTAGGTGGCTAAAATATTGTTTTTCTGCCGTCCCCGTCCACAGCAGTACATTGCTTTGCTACACACACCACACACCAACCGTCATCTACTGTAAGTAATACACCTACTATGGATAAGTACGTCATACAACCCCACTTCAAAACACCCAAACTATCACTTTAAGACTGGACAATCACTGCTCGGGGTTTAGTGAACATTCAAATGAGTCAATTGCAGTTTGAGTATAAGGCAATATTATTGGTTTTAATGAATTAAAATACCTTAAATTCTCCCACACATCAGCACAACCCCCCACTCCTAGTTTGGGTTACATCTGTTCTTGTATTTCTTGTCTTTTATTTGTCTCATGGTTGTATTAAAAAGTTCCCTGGTTACTATATATTATGATAATAATTGGTAACACTATACACGTCTGACTTCTCTGTGTCCCGATTTTCTCAAATGCAGCAAGATAGACTTGATCCACATGTGTACTGTACCGTAGGCCTCTATACAGAGAGTGATGTTTGAAAGATGCAGGGAGAGACTGTATTATATTCAACACTTCCAGCAGACAAGTCCTGAGCTACTGAAATTAAACAAACAGAGATTTTGAGCGGCGGAGGTTTCAGATTGTGTTGATTGCTGCTGGGAAGGATTTATTAAGGGCAGAGAACGATGACAGTCTATCACTGTCCCCTGAAGAAAGGAGCGTTTGGACAGGCTTGATGGGGAGTCGCCTGAGGCCCTACTAAGAAACAGAAGGAACAGCTGTCCTTGACACATACACTGCACACAAATACCCGAGCAGGCATGCAGACAAAGACGTGTACATGGACACGTACATGCACACGCACACGCACACGCGTGCACACACACACACACACACACACACACACACACACACACACACACACACACACACACACACACACACACACACACACACACACACACACACTCAAACTAATCCTGTCTATTGTTGCCTGAGGGCACATTTTTGCAGAGAGAGAGAAGCTTTTCCACAGGACAGGCATAGGAGAAGCCCACAAGGCCGCCACACTCGTATTGTATCACAACCTCATATCTCCTGCACCGTATGACAGGTGGAAAAGACCTGAGTTTCAAATTATGTGTGCTTTTCATGAATGCCTTTGTTCGAACACAACCACATCAGTCCTGTAACAATTTGAAAAGAAAACCTTTAGTTGTTGTATTCCTTTAGATGAACTCTCTCTCTATTTATTTCTCTATTTAAATAACTCCATAGCTGAAGAATCCTGCAGGACTTGTTAACATAGCAGGCCATTAAATGGGCTCATTTAAAACAGACACTGCTTAAATCGTCTGAGAACGGATAAATCAATGTCTCACACACATGGACACACACACACACACGCACACACACACACACACATGCACACACACGTAAACAGATAGAGGTCTTAAGGGAAGTGTTAAGGCGCCGGTGAGTTATGGCAGCCATTAGGTTTTCACATGGAGCGTTTCTTGCATATTGGTTCCTGTTGTTTCCACTGAAACTGTTCATTCTTCTCCTCTATCAGTGGTTACACTTAAGCGCCTTTCCCGCTGGACAAAAAACCCACTAATACCCACTAACATCTGGCAACTTTTGTCTTTAATGGGAGAGGTTACAATCGTCATTCATTCATTCAAATGACTCTGCAATAGTCAAAGGTCCGATCGGCAATAATGGAAATGTGATACCCGAGTGTCCACGGTAATTTTTGCCCCTTTTCTGGCGCTTTCTTTGTCATTTCAGCCACAAATTCCAGCCGTCTCCATCCAAGCAGCGCTCGAACATTGTTCCATAAAAGCAAAAGTGCCCTCTTTGATGCCTCTATGGTAGAAACATGAAAACGTGATAAAGTGCCCTCTAGGTTGCCCTTTCAAAAAACACGATAAAGTGCCCTCTAGGTTGCCCTTCCAGTGGAGAAAACAAAATAAAGTGTCCTCTTGGGTGCCCTTCCGTTGGAGAAAATGTGATGAAATACCCTCTTGGATGCCCCTGTGGTTGATAAAACATGATACAGTGCCCTCTAGGGTGCCTTCCAGTGGAGAAAAGGAGATGCAGTGCCCTCCTTGGTGGCCTTAAAATGGAGAAAACATAATGCAGTTTGCAAAAGACAGACTTAAAGTAACCTGACAATCTAAGACTAGTCTAAGGCCAAGACTCATCTTAAACTAAGTTTATGCAACTGTCCCCTTGGGATTTACAATCTGTCAGGAAGATGAATAATCCAATGGGCAAAGTTCTTGCAACGATTTACTTCCAGATGCACCTGCTGATGTTGTTTGCCATTAAAAAAGGCTGCAAGCAGATGTGGAGGATTTTTAAAATTACAGCTTTCCTCAGACAACTGAGGAACAGTCTAAGTCTAGTGCTGAATACAAATTCACATCTAATCTCACCAGACCCTGGAAATGTGCTTACCTTGCAGTTGAACAACTTGAATCTCTAAACTAACAAGTTGTCCTTGAAGATACTGATCAGGATATGAAAACAGTTCATGTCTGCAACTTCAAACGATTCAATACTATCGGCTAAATGATGCTATAAAGGTTAGAAAGACAGAAAGCCCTTCATGTCCTGAAGAGTTTTTAGGCCTTTCAGATTCATAAAACGGTAAAAGTGTAGCAGAAAGGACGGAACAAGGTGAAAAACAAGGCAGATTAGCCCTTTAAAGAAAGGTGTAGGGGATAGATGAGTGACACCTAGGGGTGTGGGCGGAGAAAAAACACCAAACAAACCACAATGGAGGAGAGCAGGAAGGAGAGAAGAGAAATGGCTTGAAAAGGGAGATATTTAAAATCTAATCCAGCAAAAGAAGCAAAGTAAAAGCACACTGTTTGACTAAAGTAAAAGTACACTTGGAAGAATGTGAGTGCCAGTTTGTATGCAGAGCAAGCTGGATTTCCTACATGGGCAGCCATGTGCTGCCAGGCAGAGTGCTGATCCCCCGAGTTGCTATGATTGATTCTCTTTTTAATCTTCACCTTTTTCTGCCTGGATTTAACCCCCAACTTCTTTCTCTTCGCTTCACAGGATATTCTCATTTGCCCAAAGGAACCATCTATGTAAGTTTCCTGCTTTATTGGACTCTCTCTTGGCTTTTTGACACAGTTTGGCCTTTAATTCTCAAACCTGTTTCTGAACTGACAAGAGCTCATTGTCTACTGGGATTATCTTTTGGTTATTTTCTCAGATTATTCCAATGACTTTCTTTTTAATACATTAGTTTTGCATATGTCCATCCATATTTAGTTTTGTATTGAGAGTAAATAAGGGATTGCATTTGTCTTTTTAAGGAAACGTAGTGTAGTTTTATAACATTACAGCCTTTTCTTAAAGGATTAATTGGTAAAATAATGGCTTTTATGTGGTCATAAAAGTGCACTTTGCCATATACAGGACAACAATCATGTGTCTATGTCACGGCTTTAGTTGTCCCCATCACAGGACCAACATGTAAGATAACCACAGAATACATGTGGATCTTAATGGATATTAGTTATTCATCATTATTGTAATCTTTATCAGCAGTCATTCCCACATTCACATATGTGCACATATAGTTATCACAAAGGAATGTAAAATTTGGTGCCTAAAATATGATGAGATAGAGTTTAGCATCACGTGTTGCCAACATGTGTTATTCCATTTATTTATTAAGTTTAGTCTACACCATCTTAAATTCTTCATGCTTTGGCTCTTTCACTTGTTTATGGTGAAATGAGTTGTACCAACTCAATACTGCTATATTAGTTTAAGACATTAGGGTGGGAGGGTGTTGCAGTTTTTTTTGAAAGTCAAGGGGACTGTTTAAAGAAAATATGAATAATGCTGGGGATGTTTTTGCTTTTTTAAAAAGTGAAACAAAAAGGTGCAGCCCGCCTTCCCAAGTCTATGAGAAAATGACCTCATATATTATTACCTCAGTAAACATTGTAAACATGAGTTTATGATCTCAATCGCTATAGTTTAAAGTCTTCATCAATACAGCATGATGTTCATTTAGTAAATTATGGTCCCATTTAGAGTCAAATAGACCATAAAGCAGGGTATGCTTTAGGGCGTGGCTACCTTGTGATTGACAGGTCGCTACCACGGTGTTGTCCGGTCTGGGAGTTGTCCGTGTTTTTGTCTTACAACTTTAACCCTTTCACAGCGTGTTTACAGTTCATGAAAGTTAATTATAACCTTTTTGGTCGCCTAATAATGCTTTCAGTGTTTGGTTGTACTTAGCTCCACCGTCTTGTGTCACTTCTGGTTGCAAAAAACCAAGATGGCGACGGCCAAAATGACGAACTCGAGGCTTCAAAAATGGCAGTCCACAAACCGATGGGTGACGTCACGGTGACTGCATCCACTACTTATTTACAATCTATATTCAGAAGTATGATTACTCGTCCGTCTAGTGCCCAACCTTTACTTTAAATACTAATTCAATATTTGATATCTGCGTACATGAAACATACGTGTGTCTACAAGCACACACATCCACATGTTGCCTGTCCCCGACTCGCAGACAGGCAAGATTTTTAAAGTTCCACATATGAATATTATTAATCCGAATTTCTTGGTTAATGCGATTGGCGTCGTTTTAAAGA
Organism: Sebastes fasciatus; assembly: GCF_043250625.1. Lineage (NCBI taxonomy): Eukaryota > Metazoa > Chordata > Actinopteri > Perciformes > Sebastidae > Sebastes > Sebastes fasciatus. The sequence continues at coordinate 23,945,960 of NC_133797.1, read as the reverse complement.
AGAGGAAGTTAGATAACTGATTATGAGTGGGCCTCATTCGAACACACACATGCGCCCGCACATCCCCTGGTGAATATGTATGAGAGTTGATGCTTCCTAGTGGGATGACAGACTGTTTTCAACCCCCTTTGATCTGTATGGCTGCTCCTGTATCCCCCCACACTTCACACGCACGCACAAGCAAACACACTGTCCCTTTGAACCCAGGCCAAGTTGGTGGGTCAGGAGCACACAGTGTCCAAAACAGGACAGGAAATGGAGCCGGTCCACGTAGGCATCAGCAAACTCTTGTTTACATGTTAGAGAGAGGGAAAAGATGGACAAAATAACAGCTGAGGAAGAGTGTGATATCTGTCAAGCCTTTCTAGTACTGTTACAGAGATTCTTTGTTGAGGGTTGACAGTAAATGCAGCTAAGTATATTTTGCGCGTATGCACAGCTTGTGTGTGTTTGAGCTGCACTCGTGTGAGCACCACCGCCAGTGTTTGCGTACTTTTTTCACTCGTGTGTGTCTATTGAATAGGCTTCTTGTCATTGACCTAAAAACAGTGTGAAAGCCTGCCAGTGTCGCTTAAATCCTCTTTTCTTCTCCATTCCCCCAGTCTCTGTCTTCTAGTCGACATGCACGCACTCGTCTGTGTGTACGCGCGCGAGCGTCTCTGGGAGCGCATGTGCGCACGCGTCCGTTGCTGTCTCTATTTAAACATCATACAGACTCACAAATGGCGTTCCTGCCAACGGAGATGAGAGCATACTGTTCACAAAGACTCTTACTCTCCCACTCTTTCTCTCTCCCACTCTCCTTCTTCAGTCCCTCCTTTATACTTTGAGGTACTCATGGGATATCATTAGTGTTATTACCGCATTGAGATAAATGAGAGCGTGTGCATCTCCGTGTGTGTGTGTGCAGATACATACGTGTGTGTGTGTGTGTGTGAACAGCATGAGGGAGGTGGTGAGATGTCGCATGTCCACCCCAAAGTGTTAGAGAGCGAATACAGAAGCTGCTTTCAACATTTCAAGTGTTTTTCTTGCATCCTGCGACTCCTTCACTGTCTCATCCATTAATTCGTGGATGTATGTATATCCTACATGCGTGTGTGTGAAAGGTAGAGCGAGTTGCTGGTGTTTTTGTCAGCCTCATGAAGGCAGAGTGATGTTGCATCACCAAATCTCTCCTTAAGGGGTGAGGGTTAAGCATAATTACGGCTGCTGCTTTCATGTTTTCTCTCGCCTCGGCTAGTCTTCGCTGGCACCGCTGGCCTTTCGTTCCGTATCAAAGGAGACTTTGGTCCTCTGGGGCTGCAGACACAGACACACATGACACGGGCAGATTAACACACACTGCTCACACATTCATCAGGATTTGATGTGATGATTTGCATCAGTTATTTTTATTTTTTTATGTTGTAATTTCAATCTTCTGCACCCACCAGGATTTCATTTACATTTTAATACGGTTTTATTAATTTAGAGTTATATTCAGTTACATAAACTAACTGGGTCCCAACTGATTTCTATTTATAGGTCCATATTTTTTTCAGGATAAATTATTTTATGTGTCAACAATGGTGTGTTTCTTGCAAACTGTATATCCTATAAGTGAATTACGGTACGCTACTGTAAGATTTAATTTAGCCTGTAATGACTGTTCCCTAAGATATGACGTACGGCACATATCAATATCCAGGTTACAGTGATAGCGCTGGCAGATTCACCAACAAGAAATTCACAGTAATTTTTGCAACAAAGGGTCCTTTATTCCAGGCGGCGTTTCATTTCTTGCCAACAACCGTCGATTTCCAAATCCGAAGCTTGACATATCTGCTGTGCCTAGTTACAGTTGCTAAGCTGTGATTGGACAGTTGCTGGTCAGGGGAGGAGTTTAGCAAATGGCCAGTTATTTATTTTGTGTTTTTCTCAAGTCTTTTATTTTGGATTTGACCTAACGACTAAACTGTGCAGCCCTGCTTTGCTTTACAGCCTTCATATACACGTACAACAACACATTGTACACCAATGAGGGTGACATGCCTGTCAGCTGTATTGTGACGGAGGTCAAACGTAACCCAACAGTGACTTCCTCCTCACCTCCGTCCTCCTCTTCTCTCGCGCTGTCAATCATCTTAAACCCCCCACCTGTCAGAATTTCTTTCTGCCTGTCCGTCCGTCCGTCTGCCGGCTCGCTCAGCCTGTCAGTCTATTTCTCAGTCTGTCTCTGTTGGCATGACGATACTGACTGCAGTGTTGTGATTGTGTGTATGTCTGCATCTTACCCATACAGAGAGGAAATATACAGTATGACCACATATGTGCCTTTATAGGACATTTATGGCATCTTGATTGTAAATGCAAGTGATCATACTGTATGTTAAAATACATGTTCATATATGCAATGACATATATGAACATGTATAGGATTATTAAAGTCAGTGTAACAGAAGTTAGAGCGTTTTTAGCTACAGTACTGTGACATATTTTCCAGTGAAACTGAATATTTGAGCGTTGTACAGTTACAAGAGGGATTTAAATCAAATCCTTTTCATTTGATTGGACCGCTAAAAAGTGGGCGGGCGACAGTCTCCCAGTCTTTTTGCGTCATCCTGCAGACTTTTGCTGGTGGGTGAGCGGGGACCTCCGAATGTTAGAGGCATAGAGGGAGGCCGGGCGCCATTCATCTGCACGTACTGCCCGTGCTGCAGTAACACAAAGCCGGTTGAAAATCGTCAAAGTTTCCCTTGAATGAATTAGACCTCAGCCACATTGTTTTGGAAATGAAAACAACATTTTTCCCACCGGTATCCAAACACACATCTCTTTCTGTCTCTCCATATTGCTCTGTTAGCTGCTACGATCCACAAATGGTGAAGTGTGGTTTTATATGACCGGTGTGGCTAACTACTGTAGTCGCTCAAAGTCTCATTTAATTGGATTCATTTTTTGTTAATGCCTGAGTGCAGGATGAGTCATCAAACATTTGAAACTGTTTGCAGGAAGAAAAAAAAGACAGTATGTTGAAGTAAAATATGCCGATACTGATTTTTCTGATACTGATTTTTTTTTTACATATATTTGGCATATAACAAGAGGTAAATGAACATTTAACAAAAGGACACAGGGTTAAAACTGGTCAAATGTATTTTTCATTTCACTGGGTCTTTAATGCATATTGTCATACAGTATGTTTGTGTTCTTAAGTAGTGATCATATATGAACATACTTAATGACAACATACAGTATATATTCATATATGAGGGTAACGTTGTGAAAGCTGTGTATTTTGCAATACATAAACACTTAAATTGATGTTTTTGTAAAGTAATACTATTATATTTAAGTCACATAAATTAGCCTACATGTTCTTTCCTTTTGTAAAACACAAGCGAAATATCCAAAGGAAGATTAGCAACCACTATGGCAGAATATAATGGGCATCCAATAAAATTAATTATTATGTATTATGTATGTATTATGTATTATTATTTGTATGAAAATATTGGAAACAAACAAACAAACATCAACATTTACCATTATAACTATTTATTTAATTTGATTTGCGTTGTAAAAATTGAGCTAGGCGCTATTCATTTCCAGCTTCTATCTTTGTTTAGACTAGATTTAAAAAAAAAAAAAAGCACAACAATAACAGTAAGTTTTTCTGTCTGATCGTGGCCTAAATGGGTTTTATTATGCAGCGTACAAAATCTGTTCTCATTCAGATGGCTTTTAGGGTGATGGAAATACCTTTTTAGAAGAGTGGTAAGTGTTGTTTTTCAAAGAGGGCTGAGTATTTATATTTTTCATAAAATCAAAAGCTTAGCTCTGTGACTTGAACGTAATGGTAAAACATGAGAGACACAAACTAGACGTAGTTTTTGACATGCAGTTTAACTAAATATTTGCATATCAGAAGTAAACATAAACATTTATTATTTGATGTCAAACAATGATGATGCTGTATATGTTCATATAATAAAAGAACATGTGTTTTTATTATTGTTTATGCAGACATATACACTAATATATTGAGGGAACAAATAATTATTCTCATCTGTTTTTACACATATATTTATACAAACAATGTATGTTTTTTGTTTGGCAACATGTCTTAGGTAATAAATATATTTGGTTGTGATTTCATAATTCAGCATAATAAATGCTACAATGCAGTACAAAGGCAATGTGAAATTACATGTACCATTGTAGTAGTACAATCTCCTGTTTGCATATATGTGCATGAATAATACATTTAAGCACATGTAGTTATTATTTGTGTAAGTTACACACTGTACAATACCTTCAAATTAGCATAAATAGATGTATATTTGTACATTAATCTGATTTGCATGTGTGGATGTCTTTGTTTGCTGCTTACATGTGACTGTTCCAGTTTGAGTCTATCAGGTGACACCTCTCCCTCATAATTAATCAAATCAGTCTGTTAAAAGGATAATGTAGCCCCTCCAGTATTCACATTAAGGTCATTAACATCATGTTTAATTGAGGACAAACACACTCACACAATGGTTAAGTGAAAGTCACAGAACTGTGACAACAATCTTCAGTGGTGTTATGTAACTACATCTACTGTACAAGTACTGTACAATTTTGAGGTACCTCACTTGAGTATTTCCATTTTATGCTACTCTATACTTACGACGGTATTCCACTATGTATTTTTGTTCCAATACATCTCAGAGGGTAACATTGTACTTTTTAGTCCACTACATTTATTTAATAACTATAGTTACTGGTTACTTTTTACAGATTCAGATTAATACAAAATACAACTAATATTCAACAACAATCAACTAACAAATAAATCATGATTTATTATTATAGATTAAGATATCTAGCAGTATGTAAAGTAGTTAAAACCACCTTTACCAGCTGCAACGTTAGTGATGCTTACACATTAATGCATCAATAATTTATAATCCAATAATATAATATTGAACTTGGACTTTTACTTGTAACAGAGTAGTTTTACACTGTGGTAGTGCTACTTTTAGCTTAATATTTGTTCTACCTTTGGCAACCTTTGAGTCTAAAATTTCCTCTGAGGATTGTTAAGTAATGGAGGGAATATCTACAGGTTTCTTGTTTCCACAGAAAACTGGCCAAAGGTAGTTTAAAGAGGACCTATTATGCTCATTTTCAAGTGCATACTTGTATTTTGGGTTTCTATTAAGGCATCTTTACATGCTTTAATGTTCAAAAAACACTTTAATTCTTCGGACTCTGCTCCAGCTCCGCTCTAACTAGCTTTGTTTTAGGGCGTGCCGAAGTAGCCGCTAGGCAGGTATGCAAATGTGTTACTTGGTGACATCACCATGTTATGGAAGACTTGAAGCAAGGCGTTTCAGGCAGTTCAAAAGCAGTGTTTCTGTGCGGGAGAGTAAATCCCTTTGAAGGGCTGTATGTTAATTTTTTTTGTACAAAGCACTGGTGGGGTTGAAAGATTTTTAGCACAGGTCAAAAAATTGTAGCACGAGTTTACTGATCATTTTTGTTTTTTTGTTTTGTTATTGCAGCTGGTATACAATGAACCAGACTAACTTTTTTCACCACTGTAATTTAAAACATCCCGTAGTCAATGTAAACTGTCAAAAATTCTAAATGTTTATTTTGTTGTTGTCATCTTCGCTCTCTAATATCGATTCTTTATTGCTGTGAAAACTTCTCCTTCAAACAGCTATATTCATTCAATTCAATACATTCAATTTTATAAGATTACATATGAACTAGGGCTGTCAAATTAATCACAGATGTATTTATCTGTTCAAAATGTACCTCAAAGGGAGATTTGTCAAGTATTAAATACTGTTATCAACATGGGAGAGGACAAATATGCTGCTTTATGCAAATGTATGTATATATTTATTATTGGAAATCAATTAACAACACAAAACAATGACAAACATTGTCCAGAAATCCTCACAGGTACTGCATTTAGCATAAAAAAATATGTTCAAATCATAACACGGCAAACTGCAGCCCAACAGGCAACAACAGCTGTCAGTGTGTCAGTGTGCTGACTTGACTATGACTTGACCGAAACTGCATGTGATTATCATGAAGTGGGCATGTCTGTAAAGGGGAGACTTGTGGGTACCCAGAGAACCCATTTACATTCACATATCTTGAGGTCAGAGGTCAAGGGACCCCTTTGAAAATGGCCATGACTGTTTTTCCTCGCCAAAATTTAGAGTAAGTTTGGACTTATTTAACCTCCCATTTTGACAAGCATGGTTGACATGAACACGTTAACACGTTTAAAAAATTAGTGACATTAACACAAATTTGCGTTAAGGTGTTATTATCAGTCCTAACTTTGAACACATCATGATAATGTTGAATTCACCTTCGCCCAATGCTCATTTCTTTGGCGTGGACTTTGGGCTTTATAACTTTGCAGACCTTTTACATGCACAAAATACTATACGAAACACTAAAGGAAAAAGCACAAAATAGGTCCTCTTTAATATCTTGATGTGATGTGACATCAACATGCTTCTTTTGTAAGTGGAAAAGTGGAACACTTTTTAGCAATCTGAGACAGTAACCGTATAACTCAACATTTGGCAGGGAAGTTCAACAATCATACCGACAAAATCCATCGTAGACGAGGAACAGATACCATTTATAGCCAGAGTAGACCACAATGCAGAACACAAACAAGTCCTGACACATCCTGACTAATGGGGCATCACTCTTACTTTTAGGTCTGGTATCACCATCACTACAGGTTTATAGTTCTGTCTGCATGTGTGACTCACAGCTGAAGGCAACAACTTCATTCTAATTTTCCAGGTGTTGTTGAGAGTCACTCTGTATCGTATAAATAAACCTGAATGATGGAAGCAGCTGAGGCAGGAGGGTGTTAAATTAACACCAGGTGGTGCAAATCACTGGTTTCACAGTGAATACATTTGATGATTCATCTTGACTTTTTGCCTCAAGAGTGCATATTGTTTTTCTTTCTTTTGATTTTGGAAATTACTGTTCGATTCAGTAAGGATTAGCTGTATATTCATCAAATAAATAAGTTAAATAATGTCCCTATTCTTCTCCAAGGTGAAAAGTGGATAGCAGGGTTATATTTTCCCACGGTCTTACAAGCATTTTGCAGAAATCCACCCCATCTCACATTCTTCTTCAGTGGATGGAGATTGCTCAGTTTTCATCATGAGTATGAATTTTGGTCATTCATAATAGGTGGTTGTATGTTTCTATTATTTAAAAAGAAATGTCACAATGGTACCAAAGCATCTTTATTTTTCAACAGAACAGGACATTCCCTTCATTAAATTAAATATAATACAATCAAATTAAGTTGATAGTCGGTTTGTGAATGACTCAATAATACGCAAGGCAAAAGCATGGAATAACAATGCTGTTCTTGCTTTAGGCGTGTCATTCGTACACCATGTATTCTGTACTGACTGCAATGTAAATACATCCACGTAAATATATTACGCTCAGAGCTATTGAGCTTGTGACGTAGAATAAAAAGTGAGAAAGGCACATGGCGACCGGGAGGGGAGGTGGATGGGTCCAATCAACACAAGATTTGTAACCAGGAGGCCGACGTTTGAGACCAGTGTTTTATTTTGTAAGTTACATTAGTGACGTGTTTTTTATGTACTTATTTTAAGGCCACCCATGACATTTTTCCTAAATCTGCTAAGTGGTTTTGTTGCTCCCTGCTGGTAGGCAACTGCACCTCCATACACATGAGTAATATCCATGGCATGGCGAAGTAAAACGTGACACTGACACGCCATCCTCCGGTGGACAGGCGGGTCTATTACATGCTTTGACGTGATATCGGGTTGATATACTGTATATATGTATATACAGTATGTTACCCTGTACAGTGTTGACACCATATTTCCCTCTCAGTGATAGTTGCAGTTGTGACAGAGTCAGCAGTAGTAGCAGTGATAGTATTGACACTGCAACTTTCAGCTTTACAGTCTGCACATGGGAGGAATGTTTAGCTTCAGTTTGATTATTACAGGTTGTTTCATATTGATTTTTGCTATAAACAAGAGCATTGTGAATTGATTGTCTCTTAGCAGATCCTACAGTGTGTTAAGTTGGTATAATGTATAATCAATGCACTGATGCTCTGAATGAATCACAACACCTCTATTTAACACACCTTGATCACAAATGAGATGCAGTAAACAACACATATTATTACAGTAGAAGAGTATCCGATAATATATTCTATGTTTTCTAATCATATGCAAATTCTGATATGCACTTTCTTCACTACATGAGGACTTCTCTAAATTTGTAGACTAACTTATAGCAAAGTTTTAGGTCTGTAGTCTCTGAACCTCCAGCTGTCTTAATTTCAAGACACAAAAACCATAAAAAAAGTCTCTCAGTTTTCTTGAATTATTTGAAATTGTCATAGTTTATATATTTAAAGGAGCAGTGTGTAGGATTTAGGGGGATCTATTGACTGAATATTATATTCATTACTATGTTTTCATTAGTGTATAATCACCTGAAACTAAAAGTTGTTGTGTTTTCGTTATCTACATATGGAGCGGTTCCACTTCAAGGAGCCGTTAACTTAAGATTTGGGTCCTGGTTGATTTGGTCACTCCAGCGGTTTAACACTGCAGGTCCCAGATTTCTGGTGGCAGCAAACACTCACTGAGCAGCTTCTTTGTCATAAATCTAACCAAACAGTAACTTGTGTATCTGTTCACAGCGAAGCCAAACAAGCTCATGTTTTAATAAAGAAGTCAGACAATAATTGGCCTTTTTCCATCATGTCATAAGCAAACCGTGATCTGATTTCCTGCTGCGCTGTTTCTCACACAACAGCAGGACACGGTGACAGGAGTTGGTGAGGGATTGGAGGTGTGCGGCCTGTCGCCTGCAGCTCATCATCTAACCACTCTCTGTGGCTGTCCCGTCTTGTCCCATTACTCCTTGCAATATTTAAAACTGATCCCCTGTCACAAAATGCTGAGTGTCATCTCACTTTGTAGACGCGTTTTTGATGAATGATCGTGGTTAGCTCAACATAACCTCGTTGGAGAATTCACTGCATTTCATTTGACTGCTTCATAATAACAGTCACCTCCTGTTTCACCAGTTTAATGTTAAGCAGCTGCAGTAGATGTTTCATTAGCAGTAACTTAATACAGCTCTGATACAACGTAAAGGATAATGAACAGTGAAGCTGATTTCAAGTAGATGACATTATAAATTACATATCATAAATTACAAACGGTAACATCAATTACATGCATGCATCATTTCCTGTGTAACCCTCGTGTGTGAAGGCGGACCCTGCCACTAACAATGCAAACTACTATATAGAGAGGTAATTACTGAATGGAAGTGGTGGAATGTAACTAAGTTAATGTGCTCACGTACAGTTTAGTAAAGTCAGAGTCTCTTCAAAAAGAGTATTTCCCAGTGGGCAACCTCTGGGTCTGAAAAGTGAAGCCAATGCTGAAGTGCCTTAAACTTGCATTCTTTGTAACAGCCAGCAGGGGGCGACTCCTCTGGTTGCTAAAAGAAGTCTGATTGTATAGAAGTCTATGAGAAAATGACCCTACTTCTCACTTGATTTATTACCTCAGTAAACATTGTAAACATGAATTTATGGTCTCAATACAGCATGATGTTCATTTAGTAAATTATGGTCCCATTTAGAGTCAAATTGACCATAAAGCAGGGTATGCTTTAGGGCGTAGCTACCTTGTGATTGACAGGCTGCTACCACGGCATTGTCCGGTCTGGGAGTTGTCTGTGTTTTTGTCTTACAACTTTAACCATTTCAGCGTGTTTTCAGTTCATGAAAGTTAATTATAACATTTTTGGTCGCCCCAAAATGCGGAACTCGAGGCATTAAAACGGCAGTCCACAAATCAATGGATGATGTCACGGTGGCTACGTCCTCTTCTTATATACAGTCTATGGTATTTCCATATGCAACTTTATACTTCTACTCCACTACATCTCAGAGACGAATATTGTACTTTTTACTACATTTCTCTGACAGGTTTATGATGAGCATGATATGTCCCCTTTAAGTAAAGGATCTGAATATGTCTTGCATCATTGCCATTGAATGGCTGTGATATCTTGCTGAATAAATGCTGACCATGAAAAGTATAAAAAATGGGTTTTGATTTCATGAAAATCTTAAGAATTACTCAGAGGATGTGACCTCAGTCCTTGGTTGTTTTGTATTCAGTGCTACCTATAACAGCACCAAGGCACCACCACATATTAGAAAACGGACTGACATATTATGGACCTTGTTATTCAATCACTAATAATCTGATGATTCATTGTGTATTCATCCCCTCTGGAGAAATTATCCAACAGGTCAGGGGTCGGGTCAAAGGTCAGCTATTCACAGCGCCCCTGGAGAAGATCCAAATTATTTAGCATGTCAATCATCGACACTCGAGCATAGTCTACTCTATTGTATTGTATTCTAGTCTCTGCACACATGTGCCCAGAGACAGTCAGGAGGAGGGATTCATGATGAATTTATGATGATTATGTTTCTTCCTTTTTTTTTTCTTTTTCTCCCTCCCTGACCTCATCTGCCTCTCATCCCCCTAATTCCTCAATCGTGCATTATTAGGGTCACGAGGGTACGGTTCACTCCAATGTCAGCCGTCACCTACAGCCATACGGCGTCAGATTACTGGCTTTATATATATAGTCTCCTTATCCACTAATGCGACATATGATGTAAACCAGAGCACATACAACTGTGGATTTATGTCAGCTGGGAGAAAAAAAGGGCAGTTAATTTAAGACTTGAGCCATGTATTTTTAGATGACGGTACATGTGTGCATTATAACGTGTATTCATCCATTCATTTGTCTTTCAACTATCTACCTCCATGCCTGTGTGAGCGCATGTGTGTGTGTGTGTGTGTGTGTGTGCGCGCGCCTGTACTAAAGAGGCAGTTAATCTGACCATGTCTGCTGGCAGGACATCAGGTTGCCCCATAGTGCATTTAGGCAAACAGCCAAATAACATTGGACTGTTCATTCTGGTAGGGCTACAGTGGCTTTAGCCTGCAGGAGGACCAGCAGCTGGAGTGCAGAGAAACACCCAGAAATGTGGGTTCCCATCACTCCAACAAAAAAAGTCTCTAATGCTATGCTGTGTGACTGTTTCATTCTCCAACAAGCCTGGATTTCATACAATTTTGTCAAGAACTTTCCCATTTTGGGTTTTGATAGTACAGTACTTATCAGGCTATCTCACTCTCCAAATGGGAAAGTATCTAATCTCAATGACATGTCTGCTGCTGGAGCTTCAAGTGCCATGCAATGCCTCTCTCTCTCTCTCTCTCTCTCCTCTCCACCGGAACAGCTGGCTGGCGGTCGACTCAGTTCAGAGGAAGAGACGACGGATTGAGGATGATTGAGGCACATATAGAAAGAGAGAGAGGGAGAAAGAGAGACAGAGAGGGAGACAGAGAGGGGGAGAGAAACTGAAATCCAGCGAATTAATCACCGTCTGTTCCACTGTGTGTGTGAGAGAGAGAGAGAGAGAGAGAGAGAGAGAGAGAGAGAGGAGGGGGGAGTCAAAGGCAGTCAAAAAGAGAGAGAGAAAGGTAAAGAGAAAGGTGTAGAGAGAGAGGGAGAGAGAGAGGTAAAGAGAGAGAGAGAGAGAGAGAGAGGTAGAGAAAAGGAGAGGTAGAGAGAGAGAGGGAGAGAAAAGGAGAGGGAGAGAGAGAGAGGTAGAGCTAGAGAGAGGTAAAGAGAGAGAGAGAGAGAGAGAGGTTGAATTGAATTGAAAAAATTGAGAGAGAGGTAGAGCTAGAGAGGTAAAGAGAGAGAGAGAGAGTTAGAGAGAGAGAGAGAGGTAGAGAGAGAAGTCAAAGGCAGTCAAAAAGACTGAAGTAGAGAGAGAGGTAAAGAGAGAGAGAGGGAGGTAGAGAGAGAGAGAGAGAGAGAGAGAGAGAGAGAGAGGGAGAGAGAGAGGGAGGTAGAGAGAGAGAGAGAGAGAGAGAGAGAGAGGGAGATAGAGAGAGAGAGAGAGGAGTCAAAGACAGTCAAAAAGAGAGAGAAAAAGAGAGAGGTAGAGAGAGAGAGAGGTAGAGAGAGAGAGAGAGAGGTAGAGAGAGAGAGAGGTAGAGAGAGAGGGAGGTGTGTAGAGAGAGAGAGAGAGAGAGAGAGAGAGAGAGGTAGAGAGAGAGGTAGAGAGAGAGAGAGAGGTAGAGCGAGAGAGAGGTAGAGAGAGAGAGAGGTAGAGAGAGAGAGAGGTAGAGAGAGAGGGAGGTGTGTAGAGAGAGAGAGAGAGAGGTAGAGAGAGAGGTAGAGAGAGAGAGAGGAGTCAAAGGCAGTGAAAAAGAGAGAGAGAGAGAGAGAGAGAGAGAGAGAGAGAGAGGAGGGGTGAGTGGAGCCTGACGCAGTGTGAGAGGCAGAAACTGAGAGGAGAGAGACGGAGAGCGAGCGGCGAGGTGGCAGCACACATCACATCAGGCGCCGTTTTGCATCCCAAAAACATCCAGACGCCACAAAGCTGCTGCTGCTGCTGCTGCAGAGGAGACACGTGCAAAACCCGGGGACCAAATCACTAACAGACTAAAACACCCACATCATCATACAGCCAGAGGCAACGAGAGGACCGTTTTGCAGAGGAAGACCTGTTTTGCGAGGCGCCTTCTTCTCCTTCTTCTTCCACATTGGCATCTGGAACAAGGTAATGGAACATCTGTATTGCGCACGAGGCGCTTGGCTTCATTTTCATGTGCCTGCCCTGTTGTGTTGTGATGGCTGGACTCGCTCCTCGCAGTGCGCAGGCAACTTTGAGATAATATACGCCAACAGCTCTCTGGCATTCCTGCGGTTTCGGAAATCTCTCTGACTCTGAACGCATCTGTTGTGTGTGTGTGTGTGTGTGTGTGTGTGTGTGTGTGTATGAAAACCGGGGATTTTGCTGCTTGGCTTTTCCCAGACAGCCTTTTTTTTGCTTGTCGTATATCTCCATCCCGGTTGTGTACATTGATATAATGCAGGCGCATTAGGACGCATATATAGATCCACATTTGCATTATCAGCTGACTGAACGTGCCATGATCCCTCCAGTCTTGTGCAACCTATAGCTGTGCAACTTTGATCCGTGCATGTTAAAACACATGTTTTATAGGCTGGTCACTTGGTATTAATTTAGTTTTTGTCCCGGGACAGGCTGCAGTGGCACGGTTTAGCCCTCATAGTCGAGCTGTTCAGCACCCTGGACAGCGACTCTACTCACTGTGGATCTGCAGCCGGTCAAACATCCAGTACACTGAACTCCTCTTCTCTCTGACATGATGTCTTTAAAATATATGATAGTAGTTTCATTTCATCTCAGCATGTTTCTTATTTCAGATCTGAGAAGTCACACTTTAATACACCAGGCCTAAAAAAAAAACTACATTACTTTTTTTTTTTTTTTTTGTTGAACCTTTATTTAACCAGGTTAGTTCTCATGAGATTAAGAATCTCTTTTGCAAGAGAGACCTGCCCAAGACAGCAGCATTTAAACATACATTAAAGTTTCAGACGCCACAACATAAAAAAAATCAAAATAAATACATTTACCATAATATCATACAAAACACATTAAAATCAAGTGTTTGAAGGCAACGTTAAAATGAAAATATTTACTTTGAAATGACAAATGTTTATATAAATTAAATAAATCATAAATAATAAAAGCAATTATAGTATTAACTCATATTTAAAGACAATAGTAAAAAAAAAAACATCAATTAAACAAAGTAAATCTTAATAAAACTATTTGTATATAAATACATTTTTTTTTTTATTTAACCTTTATTTAACCAGGTAGTACTCATTGAGATTAAGAATCTCTTTTGCAAGAGAGACCTACCCAAGACAGCAGCATTTAAACATACATTAAAGTTTCGGACGCCACAACATAAAACAAATGCATAATAAATACATAGCATAATATCATACTAAACACATTAAAATCAAGTGTTTGAAGCAAAACGTTAAAGTGAAAATATTCAGAAAAACAGACAGCTCCCGATTGACTCTGCTTCTAGGTCTTTCATTAATGTTTTAAATTCATCAAAAGTAATCAGATTTCCCAGTTTCAGTTTATAGTCTAAGCTGTCAGGACAAAGATGTGGAAGATTTCAGTGGGACCATGCTAGTCTCAACATGCAGAGATCCACACACACTGCAGAGCACCACAAGTGCTTGTGCATGCAAGAGATTGACCATGTACAGACAGGTGACAAATTAAACTTCATCCTACCAACCTGTTTAACATACAACGATGCCGAATCCTGGCCCCCTGATAGTGTGTGATATTAGGACCCATGCATGGCAAACATTTTATCCATCTATTCTATTTGATCTATTTAAACTGCATAGGCTGCAATTGGGAGCTTTTGATTGGCGTCTCCAATACATTGGTCTTTTTAAAACAGAAAACAATTATATGAAGTCATTAGGAACAAATTGATTGACAAAGTCGTAAAAAATTGGAATGATAGAATAAAGCACCTGTTAAATATGACAAAAAGTAGACCTCTAGGGTGTATGGGGACCCAGGTTGGTAAAGTGAGGGAGGGGTACTCCAGCCATTAAGTGTTGCATTTCGATAAATTTGGTGGACTTATAAAAGACAGATAAAAAAAAAAGAATAATTGTCAAAATTGAGGCGCCAGAGGTGGAGATATCCTGACTTTAAGTCCCCATCTTTCACTGAATTCTATGTTTCATGTAATATAACTGAAAAGCATCTTTCATTAGATATCATCAGGATTATTTATTTTAACTTGGGAAAGCTTCTCCAGAACCACAGAAGATCTTATGAAACTGTTTTTTTCACATCATCATCATAACGTTTATTTAACTAGGAAGTCACATTGACATTAAAACCTCTCTTACAAGTGAGACGTAGCCAAGACAGGGTCAAATAGCAGCATCCAACTCATAACAAGACAACAACTTTGAATCACAGCAGCAACAATAGGTATGACAAAAAGCATTACATCATATGGTGCAGTAACAGGGCGGCACATTGGTCATGTGTTTATTTAATTGAAGCAGCTAGCAGTGACCACTTCCTTAAGTTTAAAATCATTTAAAGAGATGACGGTCTCAAGTTTAAGTTGGCCTGCAGATGGTTCCAGTCAGGGTCTGAAATTAACTTTTTTCACTTCCTGCCACTGTAGCAGGCAGGTATTTTTTTTTGTCCGCCACTTTTGAAATCTATGCGCTTAATGAAGTAATAACATTTTAGATCTGTTTTCATGCAATGTTCAATATATTTCACATAAAAAAACATATACATGGTTAATTCCAGTGTTCGAATTACACCATAGCTTCTGGGAGAGCCTTATTTGTCGGGGGTTGGAGGGTACTGTACACAGTACTGTACTGTACTTTGTTATTGTCATCTATAGTAGTTATCTGCATAAAAACACACAATTCAAACAATAAAGATTATTGAAATATTTGCCTTGATTAAAACATAATTCCCTCTTTAATCTCTATTTTGTATTACTCTGAAAACATTTCCGTTAAACAACTGGATTTATTCAAGTTTCTTACCAAAACCTTTATTTTACGAGATTACATTTGAACACATCATGATAACGTTGTAAGTTACCTTCGCCCAATAGTAATTTTACTGAGCAGGGCTTGAACGTCTCACAACAATAACTCCATGGCACCTCCGTTAGCATTAGTAGCTCCGTTATGTATCCAATCAGGGCTGTGCTGCCCACCGGCTGCTAACAGGTAATGTTACTAACTCTCCTCCTGCTGATTTCAACACAGATTTGTTGTTTAGTGTCACATTTTCAGGGAAAAAATCGGGTGCGTCGCCTCAGGTTTAGTAGCACCATGCTTTTGAGCGCATTTTTTTCTCTCCACCTTGGCTCCAGTCCTAAACAAACTGAAACATGATATAGCGTGCGTATGCGTCATTGTGCAGCGTAACTGTTGGAAAGCACTGAAGAGGAATTGATTGACACAGAGACATGACATGCCAAGGAATCATACAAGTAGGAACCGATTCTAACTGTTTTGCAGAAATACAAACTTCCGGCTTACGTAAGTAGGAACATTGCCAGAGATGATCTTATAGACTAAAATGCACTAATGTTGTAACCTCTGCAGAGTGAGAGCCTTTTAAAACCCACCTTCTCACAGACGGGTTAGGGTTTAGGGTTAAATGATGATCAACCATGTTTTGAATGATGGTAAAAGGTTTGATAGTCATCAAAATGCAGCAAGTGCCAATGACTTATACTTCTTCTGTGACACTGGGAAATCTACTGAAGCATTTCGGTGTTTTATATGTATAAATGACACTGCTGTTTCTACTGCTTTTAACTGTGTCCTTTTCCAACATTTAAACTGCATGTCCTGTTTTATGTTTTTGTTCTGATGTATTTTAGGAAGCCTTCTGTAACTCCTTGGCCAGGGACAACAGATGAAAAAATATCCTTTTGGCTAATTCTGTCATTTTTTATATTATGTGTATTTATTAATTTTGCACTGTCCCTTGTCAAATAAACCAAACTATAAATCCTTTTACCATCATTAAAAACATTGTTGATCATCATTTAACCCTAACCCTAAACCCCAGCGGGTTTTAAGAGGTTAAAGGAAAAAACTTCAGATACTACAAATCCAGATGTTGAATGGTTTAATGAGTATGAAAATGATGTGAATTAGATGCTTCAGCCTTCAAAGTCACCATATCTCAACCCAAGTGAACACCTATGGGAGATTTTGTGACTGACGTGCTCAATATAGCACTCTCAACCACCATCATCAAAACACCAAACCTTCTGGAAGAACAGTGTTCGTCGCTCCAGTAGAGCAGAGACTTGTAGAATGTGATGGTGGCCAAACTTAGCTTTTCACCACTTGGCATACAAGCATAAGGCAGTTAATATGCGTCTGTGCAGCACAAGTACACTCTTGGTGTGCAGTTAAAACACAGAAGCCCACTGAGTGCATGTAAGTGACACAAAGTCACTCAGCCAGTTAAGTTTTGGCTGCGGTGCCCAGTGCCTCCTGCCTCCTTCCCATTGCCCCACTATCTGTTTTAACGGATGTTGTTGCCACTTTGTCCCACAGGGCATGGACTACTAACGGAGTTTTTCCACTGACTGACTCCAATTGTTGGCTGAGTGCCACAGAGGGGAGAGAGGGAAAGAAAAAGAAGACAGAAAGATTGATAGAAAGAAAGAGATAGAAAGGAGCAGGGTCTCATTCCTCTGGCACCATGAATAGACATGAGGTAGTCCCACTGAAACAGCTTCAATGACTCCTTTTAGGGACATTACGCGTTTTGGAAACGGTCGGCTGGCTCTTTTCAAGGCCAGAGATCCTCAATCACGACGAAGTCTTTAGTTGTCCTGGGAATTCATTGATAACTATCTTAGAGGTCGCTCATCTTGCTTTCATCCTGCATTATTACTGCAGTGCTTGCTGCAGCACACTTATTCCAGCCTCAAGAGTTGTAAGAGCAGAACAAAGGGGTCTCTAAACCCGTGGTTACTAAACTGCTCCGTTTGAGAGCCAACAACTTCACTAAATAAAACCAAACAAAATCTCTCCCCACACAGTGAAAGCTTTTTGTGCTGCCGCAGCAGAAGTGTCAGAAATGGTGGGAGTCTAATGGTTACATCTGTAATAAGGCAGGTGGCAACATTAAAAATCAGCAGTAATGAAAAGTGACAACTTTAGTAGAGAGGAACTGGCAGAATGTCTGCAAGTACAAAATGAATGAACAGGGATGGGTTTAATGTCTGCGCTCGTCTCGTCATCGCACCCGGCTGTTGCGCTCACTTCACTTGAGGTTGTAACGGTGGCTTTCTCTTCTTTCTGTATCATTTACTGCAGACCTAGGAGTGAGCTATCCATCCATGGTACAATCTTAGTACCCAGAGGCATAACTGTGGGGCAAGTTCTCCAGGAATACTAAAGAAGCACTGCTGTGTAATGGGAGATCCCTCCTCGCTCTCCCATCCATTTAGTGCTTTTTTCCGCCCCTTTAGCTGCCACTGCAAGGGAGCAACACGCAGCACGTAGCTGTTGAAATCCCAGGCTAAATTTCCGAATCAACTCTCATCAGTTATTGTTTGTCAAAGCCATCCATATTTCAGCGGAAACTAGCGACCCATATTAAGCATGTTGGTGCACAGAGAGCCGGCAGTATCTCTTGTCATAATGTTGATCTTTGTTGAGAGGGAATACCCCGTGGTGTGGAAGCAAATCTGCACGCAGAGTTAACATGGCACCTCCCCGCTGACTGGGCCTGAATGTGAAGACATTTTTTACTCTGCTATTGTTGGAAAATTGTCTGCTGTTACATTTATTCATTTTCTGTTTTGTTATTGAAATACAATTGGAATACAAATACGTTGTAAACAAATCTTAGATTAGGAATACTTGTCATGAGAAAAATAGCCAAACTCGCACGCATTTATATTCGGTGCACATATACACACCTAATGTGAACAAAGCTCCCATAGAGGAGGTTAAGAGGTATGTGTAGAGGCATGCAAACAGACATGTGCATGCACAAACACTAGCACACGTGCGCGCTGCAGACACACACTTCCGAGCACAGGATGCACACGCTCAAGCGAGCACATGGATTAATAATGTACCATATTCCCTGTAGGAGGCTAGTTAGCATTTCAGGAAGATTGCACTAACACTGGGGAACTGTAATTAGGAAGTTATTGTTGCAAGTTGCAACTCACACACACAGACACACACACACACACACACACACACACACACACACACACACACACACACACACACACACACACACACACACACACACACACACACACACACACACACACACAGTATGCAAATAGTGAAGCAAGGCGGGTGCAGTTCACTATCCGTTCCTCCTAATCTGTGCTTTTATCAGTTGGTGTATTATGTGCTCTTGAAGGTGGTAGAATCTAACTAAGTACAGATACTAAAGGTACTTTTATGTGAGTATTTCCACTTTACTCATACTCTACTGCATTTCAGATGGATCTATTGTACTATTTACTCCATTAAAGTACCAGTGTGTAACATTTAGGGGGATCTATTGGCAGAAATGGAATATATTATTTATAAGTATGTTTTCTTTAGCGTATAATCACCTGATAATAAGAATTGCTGTGATTTCGTTACCTTAGAATGAGCCGTTTATATCTCCATCGGGAGCGGGTCCTCTCCACAGAGTCCACCATGTTGCACCGCCATGATACTACAGTAGCCCAGAACGGACCAAGCAAACACTGTTAACTTTTCCTGCTTGGTTTGCAGTCAATAATGTTACTCGCTCCCGTCGCCGCCGCTCTCTCTCTCTCTTGCGTCACCACTCACTTCCCACGTACACACACACACACACAAACACTACGCACTGGCTCTGCTCCAAATGACCTACGCTGTTCTTACAAGAACTGTCTCTAGAGAGGGCCATTTGCGTTTTTGCATCGGCCACCATAGCTCTCCAACACGCTTGGCACATGGGAGAGGCTTCAGTTGGTTGCAATCTGAAACCTCACCGCTAGATACCGCCAGATCCTACACACTGGATTTTTAAGTGTATGTGACGGCTAAGTTTACAAGTGGAGATTAATATTTTACAATCTTAGTTAATGTAAATTAAAGGGACAGTGTGTAGAATTTGGTGATATCTAGTGGTGTGGTTGCAGATTGCAACCAACTGAGTACCCCTCCGCTCACTCCTCCCTTTCCAAGACTGCAGTAACGTGAGCTGCAGAGTGCAAAACCGAGGTAACACCCCAATATCACATGAATGGAAAGTAGTTTGTGCTGCTCACAGCGTTGAAAGATTACATTTTAAAAATTCAACAGTCACCAAGACCGCAACCCCCCCGTCAGTAGGAAGTATTTCCATTAAAACCCGTTAAAAGAAGTTCCATCGATTTTAGGTGGAAGCAGTATTTAGGCAATTTGCGGACGTGGGTCGATGCTCTCATAACCCTGAATTAAACCTCATTCTCTGTGCTGAAATGGTGCCTGAACATTTTTGGCCCAAGGCTCATCAAATTTTTATGGTTTTCGTCTGGGAATCCTAAAAACTAGAATCACTTTGTGTCTCAAGTCGTAGTTTAAGAATCCCTGAGACTCCGTTTCATTAACCCGAGCGTTACATTTTGAAACAACGAGAAAACCCAATGCTGACCTCATACCTCATGCTCATAGCGTGAATGATGAATGAGCTGCTTAATGTATGCTGACGCATGTCTTGCTGATGCCAGCATGTCAGAACTCGAGCTAATCCAATCCTAAACTCTCACATCTTCTCTTTTTCTTTTCAATCTCCCCTCCCCAAACACCTTTTTCCCTCCTCTCCTCTTTTCCCTCTCATCTCTGCCTCCATCTTTCCATACCGTCCACAATGCACACACCCTATTCACGCAGCCTGTGTGTGTGTGTGTGTATTGAGTCAGCTAGTTTGTATGCCGGCTGCTGCTATACCAGTCTCTCTCTGGAAATCAAGGAGAGATCGTGGCGTGTATGCTGAGAGAGGAAGAGGAAGAAAGAGCAGGGGGAGGAGGAGGAGGAGGCGAAGAGGGCTGGAGGTGATAGAGACAGAGAGATAGATAGAGAGGGGGATAGGGATGCCACCGGGTGAAATGAAAAGGCAGAGGGAAAAAGAAATAACAAAAGGGTGGGAAAGATGGAGAAAGTGTTCAATAGATGTGTTTTCCTCCCAGCCTCCTCGACTCTATTCTGTTTCATTACCTCTGCCCTCTGCTCTGCACACAGCTCTGCCTCTGTGGCAGAGGCAGTTTGGAAACACTATGGCCTGGCTTCAAAAACCCTCTGATGCTCTGCTCCGAGGTGCTCTTCAGGGCTAAGAGGAGAAATCTCTCTGGCTGTCCCATTAACTACTAGAGACTGGACTATTGAAATCACATTACCTCCCCTGACTGAGCAGCGAATCGGCACTTCCTCCATTTCCCGACAAAGATCTGTCGTTCAAACCCCAAGATACCGGCAGCAGGAGAGCAACAGGGAGATTGTTTTTTGATTTGTCTCTTATCTTTCAGGCATCTCTCTCTCTGGTTTTCCTCTTCTCTGGTGACAAATTTCTCTAGGGTTTGGGCGTCATTTGTATCCCCATCCTGTTGCTTGAAATATCCCGAGAGCAGCCCTGACAGAGACAACAAAATTTGAGGGACCGTTTGAATCCTGACATGTTTTTGCTCCTGTTTTGAAAATCCATTAGTACGTCCATTTAATTAATACCCAGAAGCTAACCAGTTAATAATAATAATAATAATACATTTTATTTTGTGGCGCCTTTCAAGACACCCAAGGACACCTTACGAAGATAAAATTACACTCAAACAGATAAAAACAGCCAGACACGACAGAGACACATTTATGCAGACACATTTGATGTACTGAAGGACACACTACAGTGAATAGGCCAGTTTGAACAGGTGAGTGTTGAGGTGGGATTTGAATGTTGTAACGGTGTCAGACTGCCGGATGTGTGGAGGGAGGGATTTCCAGAGCCTGGGAGCAGTGTAGCTGAACGCCCTACATGTAGCTCCCGTGGTGCTGAGGCGTGAGGTGGGGGTGGTCAGAAGACCAGCTGATGATGAGCGCAGGGAACTGGACGGGGTATACTCCTGAAGGAGGTCAACAGTTGACAATATCTGTCATAGAAATATAAAGACAACAAGAGTCTAATATATGCAACAAAGATTCAGAGACCTTAGCCTATAAGCTATTTCCTGCATTGTGGTGACTTATATACTGTAGAACCATATGTTTTTCTATCTGTTATATAACTCTTGGGACTCAAATTTTGATATAATATGGAAGACTGGATTAAACAGTATACAGTATCTGCTGTCGGCTAACGGAAGCCGCAAATGTGAGCCTATATCAGCTATCTAGCTTACTGCTAACTATAGGCTGACCATATTTTGAAAACATCACATTTAAGTGTCCCGCACGTTCATGCATGCGCACGCACAAGCACGCGCTAATATGCACGCACTATAGGCGTTTTCATCAGGATGGCTCACTTAGCGCACCTGTGGCACATTTGAACACGGCTAACTAGCTTACTGCTAACTAATATCTGCTGTAACATAAGCTGCAAAGGTCAGCATGTGCCGGCTAATTAGCTCACTGCTAATTAATAGCCGAGCATTTCATAATACATAATTTTGTACTTTTGCAAGCTATGTTAAAAAAAGCTCTGTTCACAATTTAAATTTCACAGTATTTCCCCACTTTATGGATGCTGGTTCTGGATGCTATGAAATAGATTAAGCGATCGTGTTTGTGTAGCGTTGGTGTAAGTTTACACGCCAACAACCCCAGAAAAATATGTTATAAGATGCTTGAAGTGTGCCAGTACTCACTGGTAGAGCCTACGCAGTACTGGCACTTCTTCATTTTACTCAAATAAGATAAAAATAAAAATCTCCCAGTGACAGTTGTCATTTCAGCTGAAAAATTTGGTGGTAAATCTGCCAACATTATTATTGTAATCTGCAAATGCTGAAGTGCAAGAACAGAAAACTTGACCTGCATAGCAACAGTAACTCGGGGGGCAAACTGCTAATTACGGTCAATTATGTAGGAAACTGTAATTATCAGGACACTAAAAACTGAAATCTCAGAGAACAGTTGACAAGTAAGCTCTTTGTTTCCTTCTGTGTGTGTTATAGTAGAAGATCAAAAGGAATCACTTGGGGACTGAAAAGCTACTTGATGTGTATTTGTGATACATGTGTGAACTGCATCTATAAAGAGAAAAATCTTGTGGTTTCAGTCTGTCGGGTCATGTCATATCAAGTTTGTTTGTATAGCCCAATATCCTATTCAGCGTCCCCAATGGGCTTTCCGGGCCCACAACTGCAACGGCTCTGAGCCCGAGCTTTCTAAGAAGACGAGAAGAAACCCCAAAAACATTAGCACATAAAAAATGGAACAAACTTTGAGAGGAAATTCAAGAAGAAATCCTCCCTCTGCTACAGTATGTATGTCAGCAGCAGAAAACTTCAGATGTGTGCAGAGTGGAGATATTGTCTTGAATGTTTCTACGGTCGGTTTGTACAAGAGTGTGAAATAGTTTGTGTAGCGCAGTTTGAACATTACAGGGCTCAGGCAAGAATTACCCAAGTAAAAAAGTTGAGAAAGGGTCAACTATGCTGTATTTCGAACTGCGCCACCACAGTGGTGTAAATGAAAGGAATGACAAGGCTTTGTTTCATGACGAGGCGCTGCTATTGGTCTCAACGCAGCCTAACTTTCACAGTGTCGTTCAGAGTTGCCAGATCAGATTGACAGTTTCTCAGCCCAATTACCGTTTAAAACCCACCCAATTCAATGAAAACCAGCCCAGAATTTAAAAATATCTCAGAATAACCTGGCCAGAAACCCATGTAAAACCATACAACCATTTCATGCGCAATAAAAAACACATAATAAGCATACAAAGCTTCATATTTGCATTAAATAACCAAAGATAAAATAGATAAATAGACTATCACAACCCACAAAGAGTGCAGTCCAAATCCACAAATTGCCAGGTCAATGTCAATGATGATGACAAGTCCTCTGTTATCCCTGATGACGATTGAATACAATTCATGTAAGTCAAATATTTCTCAAATTAAATGAGTCAATAATATGATTGAGTGGACAAAATGAGGTTTGCTGAATTTTGTATCTGCGTTTTTGACCATGAAATGACAGCTTGTATAATAAGAAATCATCTGATACAGCCTCTTCATTGACAACAAGCCCTTTCTTGGTGTTAGATCAGTTTGATTGATGTCGTTTCCAGTTCATCAGTAGTGTCCGCTCGGCTGACAGTCAACCCAGTTTGATAATCAGTTGTAAAATGTAATAATGTACAGCGATTTGAGAATTGAAACTGTTGACTTGTGTTTGATACAGGATGAAATTATCTGCACTTGTTAATCAGAAAACTGATGAATAAGATCGAGATTCAACGTGTGCAGATTAATACAACAACAGTGCCTGCAGTGCAGTCTATAAACTTAATGGTGTAATCTGATTCACAGTGACACTAACATTTAATGGTAGAGGTGACATTGGGTGATTTTTACTGCTAAGTCCTCTGACCAAACATGGAAGGTGTTTCCACTTCATTGATGTTCATGTTGTGTTGTTTTTTGTTTAATTTAGCCCTCCAGTTATTCACAAGCTTTGTGAAATCAGCCAATTGGCAATCGCAACAGGGGCTAAACCATACAAACCTTTTGTCAATTAGCACTCAGTAACACCAGGGGAAAATATCAGAGCTTGGCAGCCAAGTGTGTCTGTTTTGTGTGAATCATTAAATGACTGTGTGAGTTGAAGGGCTTCTTGTTTCTATGTGTTTGAGTGTGGTCAGAGGTCATGAGTGTTTGTCGATTTGGGTATATAGTGTGTGTGTGTGGTTGTGTGGGAAGGAAGTAATGTCGTAAAGTGTGTGAGTATAGAGACAAACTAAATATTTCTCCTCGTATAATCCTTTAATTTCCCAAAGCACTGTGCATTTTATCCAGTTTTTGTTGCCAAGTTGCAGGCATACTCTAGTGTGTGTGTGTGTGTATACAGTATTTTCATGTGTCTGAGAGCTGAACCAGAGAAAAGATAAAAGAAACGGAAGAGAAACAGTGTTCATATCTGACAGCTGTTGGCAGTATGTACTCGTATGTACTAGGTGTGACACGCTCTGTATTTCTGTGTGTGCGTGTGTTGAGGCATATGCAGGGTGTTATATGTGCGAGTGAAAGCAATATTAGGTGTATTTGATTTTTATGATAGCCGCCTGTAGACAGCCTATCATTATCTCCCTTTGTCACTGTCACTTTTGTGTCTCTCAGGCATTGTGTTGTGATGTGACATGTTGTTTTCAGATTGGTTTTGTTTGGAGAGCGTTACTTAAGAATGAATTTACTCATCAATTTCATTTTATCTGAGGAGGTGAAAACATGCTTTTCAGAGCTGCAGTATGAGTGTTAAAACAACAGCTATCCAGTGTTGGGCTGCAACCAGGGCTCGAGCTTAAGGACGTCTCGTCATCCCGTGGCCGAAGAAAATATGATCGGGGAGGATGAAAATGAATTTTGGGACGAATTTAGGATGAGAGTTGAAAAATACACGTTAAATTATTATGAACGGCGATGAAAATTACACCATGGAGAGGCTCATCATCACCTCCCATCCTGCAAACCAGCCTTGGATCAGCACCAGGACAGCAGCCGCTTTATCAACGCTAATTTAATAGCCTACCCTGGACTCAGCGGACAAATGTTATCACTGACTTAGATTATAGTAGGTGCGCATTTTCCAACATATGAGAGGTAACAATTACATTGCTAGAGATGGAAAATCCTCATCCCACTCTATGTTTCTATTTATTCTAGGGCTGTCAAATCGATTAAACATTTTTATCGCGATTAATGACAAATTAAACACACTTTTTATCTGTTCAAAATGACCCTTAAAGGGAGATTTTTCAAGTATTTAACACCAATATCAACATGGGAGTGGGCAAATATGCTTGCTTTATGCAAATGTATGTATATATTTATAATTAGAAATCAATTAACAACACAAAACAATGACAAATATTGTCCAGAAACCCTCACAGGTACTGCATTTAGCATAAAAAATATGCTCAAATCATAACATGTCAAACTGAAGCCCAACAAGGCAACAACAGCTGTCAGTGTGTCAGTGTGCTGACTTGACTATGATTTGCCCCAAACTGCATGTGATTATCATAAAGTGGACATGTCTGTAAAGGGGAGACTCGAGGGTACCCATAGAACCCATGTTCATTCACATATCTTGAGGTCAGAGATCAGAGGGCGTCCGATGTTATAGAGGATGCACGCTTGCTTTGGGACACAGTGTAAGAACGCGATTTGTGGGCCCCTGTGCAGCTGCACCGGATGCACCATTGATATTAACGCCATTGTATCTTATGTTAATTGCTTGAAAATTAACTTACATAATGAATCGATTATCAAAATATTTGCCAATTAATATTCTGTTAATTGATTAATTATGTTGTCAGGCTGCTTCTAAATCTCATCTTCAAAATGAAAAAAAGAAATAAACACCCAAACCAAGAATATTGGGGCAACTCCTCATCAACAAAATGGTTACTTTTCTACAAGTCTCTTGTCATGGACCGAAGGAATAATTTGAAGTTTGGGGAAATATGTTTATTCGCTCTCTTGCTGAGAGTTAGAAGATAATATTGATATCATTAGCTGCTGTGAAAGTGGTGTTGATCTTCTCATCTAACTTTCAACAAAAAACAAATACGTGCATTTCCCATAAATGTCAAACTGTCATCTAATTTTAATCTCTGCCATCAGTTTGAATTCAGAAATAATGTGTAAAACACACTGAACAGTTTCTGTAATTGTACAATGAGTTTTTGGACATAAATTAAAATTAAATAGAAATTTGTTGATCAAAAGAATAAAAAAGTACAATTTGCAGTATCCAGTGTAGCAGAACCCTTCGTTAAGATTGCAGGAACCCGAAACACTCGACAGGTTACACAACGTCTTTAGGAGAAAAATAAAAAGTGGAGATGTACTCCCATCCTTATTTCTCTATCCCCATAAGATCTCCCACAGACATGCATTACCATGACAACCCTGAGAATCCTGGGTAACGACAAACAAGCAGCGCTGTGGAGCGCCACAGCGAGCATGGCACTGCTCTGACACAGAGAAACTTAACCAGGTTCTACCCAATCATGTCATTTAAAAAGGGAACATGTCAAATTAAATTACAAACCTTAAGCAGTAAAAAGCTCCAATAAGCATGTGATACCAGAAATGTATTTCTATTAGTTGTTTTGGATACTATAATATGTCCATCCTCCACAAATGCTGTTCCACTGCCACCTTTTTTTTGAGTAGCAGAGGAATCCAATATAATTGTCATATCAAAATGCCAATAAATTCCACTATATGTGAATCAGGTGCCAGGATATTACTATTGATGTGACTATGGTTTGGGAGGAACACTATGTCATTTCCTTACAGTATATTCAGAATAGTGTGATTAGTCATCAGTCATCAAGTCGGGGACTTGATGTGAAATCGTGTTATTTTCAAATATATCATCTTCTGTACTGTGCTAAACATTTGAGGTTACTAAAAAATGCCACATAGTTTAGTTTTTCTTCCCAGACACAGGTCTGGACTGGCCATCTGGCATACCAGGCACTTTCCCAGCGGGCCGACGAGCCTTTTGGACCGGCGCAACTGTCTTTTTTTTGTCTTACTGTCCCATAAAACAATTAGATCAGCCCATTGTTTTTTTTCTAAATGGACACTGGGCTGATGGTAATTGAGATCTGTATGTATCAGTCCTGCCCCCACATGCTGTATAGGCTACAAATGTGTGTGTAAAGCGCGTACACTCAGCTGAGAGGTTGTGTCCCTGCCAGTGCTCGAAGTGGGCTGGTACTGGCACTTCTTACAAGCTGCCAGTACTCTTCTCTTCCGTCTCAATATCAGGCTCTCTGTGAGACTCATAACGGCGCAGCGCCAGCGTTTAAGCCGTGTGAACATAAAAAAACACACGGTACGGGGGAGGTGGTTGAGAACGGAGGTGCTGTAATCTATGATACAATTTTCACTTCCTTTTTGTACAATTACTAATAAACTGTTTGCAACAACTTTTTTTAAATTTGTCAACAAATAATTTTGAATTATTTAACATTTTTCTTAATCTGCTCTTTTGATTTACAGAAAATTATTTTACAGGGCAAACATTTCCAGAAGAATTAAAAGTTCAGATGAAGGCTTTGATATGTGTAAATAATAAAACAATTATTTAAATATAGCCTAATGGTCCAAGAAGATGTTGCATAGTTTTAAGTCAAAAGTCGAGGTCTAATGTTTCTTAATTGCAACAGTTCCGCTCAGTCAGGAATAAATGTGTTTTTTAAATATTAGTAGCTATTTACAGACTGTGTGGGATAAAACGCCCTCGGACCCTCTTAGCTGGCTACTTTTCCCCTCTGGCTGGCGACTCCATGCCCTTGTGGAAAGCCCTGTTCATCACAGTGAAGCATACAATTTTGCAACGCTGCTTATTGAAGGTATTTATCCTGTTTCCTCTCTCTTAAACCTTCCTTGATTCCCTCTTACTCGTTACACTGCTTTAGTGTTTTTAGGGAGTGGCACGGTTTGTGTGGAGCGTGAAGATGGGTGGTGTGTGTGGGCTGGTCTGGACCAAAATCCTTCTTTCCTTTTGTCCCAATCCAGCCCTGCTCGGACATAAGTTCATGGGGATGGTAGGCAAGGCAAGACAATTTTATTTATATAGTATATTTCAATACAAGTAAGCTCAAGTTGCTTAGCATTTAACAACAGAATATAACAAATAAACAACTAATCCACCCGCCTAAAGATGGTAAAGACCCCAAATAGACAGAAACACGTGCAGCAACAAGTCACATGTAACATAAGCAGACTATAACATTTTATAGGGATGTCTGTTTTGTATGTTACCAGCTGATATACACAATACAAATAACTTCAACTGTCACATAAGCAAATGCACACAGTAACTTGTTGCTAGGCGACACTGGCTGGTTAACCAGTACATATACTGTGCAGAGCACTGCCATTAAGTTGAACTAGCAGGTAGCTGAATGGAAAGCTGGTGACTAAAGGAATGAAATGAAGTCTGCTGTAGCTTTAATATGAACTGTACTCTAAAAACAATCAGAATATATTAGATATTGTTCCGGAAATGTAACATCTGACTTGAATTTGAATAGCGTATAGTCTTTTTCTTAATTTAAGGGAGGCTTAAAAATCACATTTTCTTTAAATTTGGGCCTAATAAGCTGCTCTGAAGATATGAATATGCAGTTAAGATCTCCACGTTTGTCAATCACTGCCTAACCGTTTGTTCTGACTTCCTACCTCCTGTGTTGCTGCTGCCTTTCTCATGAATATTATATCGTACATACAAAGGAGAGCAGTCTTGTTTTAAAAGGTGGGTTTATTTCTAAAAGCCCTCGAACATGAATTTAGGAGAGCAAAGAGTAAGTTTAGAGAGCAAAAAAAAATACTCAGATTGTATCTCCACCATGCACACAAGAATAGAGAGATGCAATTTTAGCTGAACTCAGATAAAATCAGAGTATATCATGGAGCATGAAACACACACACACGCGCACACAGAAGCAGCAGCAGCATGATGATGTCAAGACCAAAGTCACATCATCTTGGAGAGAAAACAGGCCAGAATCTCATCACTGCATCCTGAAATGAGATTACCACCCCAGCCCTGCTTTTTATATAGAAGTCAATATATCATTCATCCTGCCTCTGCCTCCTTCCCCTACAAATTGTATTAAATCCAAGATATGTCCCTTAGAATAAAGACCGGCTTGCTGGGTGGGGTGGTAGGATGAGAGACAGAGGGAGAAAGAGAGGAGAGAGGGAGCTGTGAGTGTTGGGGACTTCACAGAGCGCAGAGCTTCTTCCTGCGTCACTCAGAGCAAGCTCAGTCAAGGACACATTGAGACGTGTTAACTGAAAATATCACACACGGGAGTTGGTTTCTGTTGTGTGTCCACGTCTGTATGCTTGTCACACACAGCTGGGTGCACCATTATGTCCCTGTACCACACACACACACATACTGAACAAAGCTGATGCTTTCAAATCACTGCATTCACATGCTATAGCTAATAAACTGTGTGGACAAAAGTAGCTGGACCCGAAGCCCCTTGGATACTTTTTAAGACATAAAACACATTAAATAGCCGTGAAGGCAGATAGAAGATGATCCCTGCCTATACCCTCTATAAGTACAATGTATCCTATGAAAAGTTATTCCTCATTTTTCGTTCATTTTCCTACAAATGTCCAGCAACACTTGACACACATGTCAATTTACACTCGTTACATGTATGCAGGCTTTTCAAAATAAACTTCCATCTTCACAGGAAACAACTTTTTAATTTATCCGTTGTTTAACCAGAAAGGTCCCATTGAGATACAATATCTCTTCTGCCAGAGAGTCCTGGTCAAGATGGCCAGCAGATCGTGGTTTGGGTTAAAATAACTCTGGAAGTGGCGTAACTTGCGCATGGAAGTTACGTGACAAATAAATCAACATTGACGTCCACGTTGTGGTTTCAGACAGGGTACGAACAGCGGTCTCCTGGGCAAAAGTCCAGTGTTTTTTGACCACCCATCCACCTCGACCTCCTCCCTGATGCGCGCCGTTTGTAGCTCTTTATACTTTCTGGTTCACAATTAGGTGGATTACATACTAATTGATTTTGTGGGATATATACAAATTACAGTGCATTACTTTTCATAGGTATAGCTCCGAACGGTGTATGAGAACAACCTGATAAATTATACAGTCAGATAAGGGCAGCACTATTCTGCCTAGGGTTTATGCATATTCATGGAGATAAAACTATAACTTTCTCTCCATGTTTTCTGACTGCTCTTTATACTGAATAAATAACATCCAACCATGTAAGTAACCAGTGTTTTGGAGAAAACATATACTGTAAGGGCTCTTTCGGCTAACAGCAAACAGCTTTTCTGCTCCTGCCAGTCCTGAGAGATACACTCTGCTATAACCAACATGAATTAAAGAGAAGTCCTTCCTTAGAAATAGTGTATTTGGGAGATGAGCAATATTTTCACCTATAATATTAGATACTCTGGGTAAAACTTTACAATATGGTACACTAAAATGTGAGTAGTTACTAAAGAATGAGTGAGGAACAAATCATGAATCGTTAATGAGTAGTTCCTGATTTGAGTATTATATAGATGACAACCTAAACCACCAACTGATTGCCATTTTTGCTTAAAAAAAAATGACAAAAAATCAATAAGTCAATTAGCAAAACAGCTGCTGATTGATTTCATGTCAATTAGTCTCTATGAACGGATATTTGCATATGAATGCAGAATCTGTAGGCAACGGGACAAGAGTTTGGTATTGGAAGCCTTATGGTTTCCAATTGTAGTCAGTTTTAGTCCGAGTAGTATTGAACAATCACCGTGTGGAGAGCAAAAGAGGCCGAAATGCAATATTGGAACCATTGGCTATTGTCTTTTGACGATTTAGCTTTACAGTATATTAGCTTTTTTAAAAAAAGTATCTGTATTGATATGCAGATATGTTTATCGAGATAAATGTTGTTTCTCAATTCCAACTCCATTTTTGCATCTCTAATCGGACTATAAACAATGACCGGCGCACGGAAGAGGAAGTCTTGGCCCAGATATCCAGATAACGGATAACAAACACAAGACATTCAACCAGGAGACCAGAGTTTGTGTCCTAAAGTGTTGTTGAGTGATTTTGAAGTTATGTTTGTCACGTTTGTAACGTGTTCTCCGTACTTAGGTTACATTGTTTACATACGTATTTTACTTACCATGATACCAAAAATGCGTTATCATGACACACGGAATGTCCTTAAAATGTTTTGCTATTATACGCCTTCCCATGAGATTAGGTTGGACTATAGTCACTTATTTCTAACGAAGGGAAATCATAATGCTACAGCATACAATGATATTTTAGTGCTTCCATCTTTGTGGCAACAGTTTGGTGAGAGCCGGTTCCTGTTTCGACGTGACAATGTCCTCCTGCACAAAACCTTGCAAAATCTTTTTTCCCAGTTTGGTGTGCAAGAACTGCACAGAGTCCTGACCTCAACACCTTTGTGATGAAGTAGAACACTGACTGCGAGCCAGGCTGTGTTCATATAGACAGCAATGTGGGAAAGGTGCAGTCCTCTCGTTCACCCCTGATGAGCCAACGCACAGGGCTCCTGCAAATAAACACAGGCTCCTTCTGCAGAAAAGTTGAAAAAGTAGGCTCAACTTTTGCCGCAGCACGATGCAGCGTAATCCAGCAAGGTGCTGCGTTGAGCAATCAAATACGTGCGAGCGATCATTGTGGGCAGATTACTTTGCATTGTGAACGGCTACTGTTTACTGTCGGCACCGCGGTTTACAGACGATAAAAACGTCACAAAATACAGTAGAGAAGACAAAACACCTTACAATGCAGACACACTGCTTCCAGCCACAGAGAACATATCCCCACAGGAAGAAACAGAAAAAGTCTACTGTCCTTACACTGTACCTCATCACACAGCAGTGTGACTCACCCACCCTTGTCTTCCCTCTCTGGTCTACAGTTGCCAACTCAGCTATTTAGCTCACGTCTGCCCTCTCTGACCATGCATGGCCTCACCCCTCCTTTCTCCTCCCTGATCTCCTCTGTTCTCCTCTCCTCTTCTCTCTCTCTCTCTCT
This sequence comes from Sebastes fasciatus, assembly GCF_043250625.1. Lineage (NCBI taxonomy): Eukaryota > Metazoa > Chordata > Actinopteri > Perciformes > Sebastidae > Sebastes > Sebastes fasciatus. Next base: position 23,913,608 of record NC_133797.1, on the reverse strand, counting down.
GCTACTCTATAACTCTTAACAAATCCACTCACGCACACCCAACACATACGTGCCCGTACTGCACACACATGCATTTAAGGCACTTTCTGTACTTAAGATGCAAATTTAACATTAAAGAGTGTCCTGATCAGCAAAAGGTCCTGAAGCCAATCACTGTAATGAGGTCCTTTGGGATGTGTGTGCATGTGTGGATTGCATATGATTGTGTTGTACAATGTGAAGCTGTTCGTGTGTGCTGTGTGTGTGAATGGAGCTCTCTATGACGGCCGAACAGTCGGCTACTGTCCGTCTGTCCGCGATTTCTACAATTAGAACTGAGTGACTGTCGGAGTATTTGGCTCTTCTTCCACCCTCGCAGCCCTTTGATGTGAGCAGCCAGCAGCTGTGTATCAACGGGCCGGGAGCCAATCAGAAGCCGACTTGGGCTCCTTATACTTTGGCCCAAAACCGCAAAACACTGGACTCTTTGATTTGAAAGATCATTTTGTGTTCAGTTGATGATAAAATGGAACAGAAAGCGAGGTCTGTTGAGGATTCAAGAGTTTTTGATGAGTTTGTGTAAATATTGCATCCATCGCGTCTGCAGCCTACATCCAGCCTGTATTTACGGGGATTTGGCCGCTTGAGCCTTTCTGTATATGCATATAAAGTAGGGCAATATACAGTATGCATATTATTACATCAAGTAACTGTACTTTAATTAGTCTCTTTGGGGACTTTTCAAAAGGCTAAAATAGGAAATCTAAATGAACCACAGGGGTGTTGCAATAACCTGGCAAGGCCGAGAGAGTCGAGTCCGGGATACATCCGCAAGAAACGATGGAGCTCAGCCAGATAATGTACATGCCGAACAAATTAGAGGAAAACTTTGCCGATTTTCGACCGACTTTGTATAATTGAATTGTGGGTGGTGTGCAAATGAACAAACCAGTCTGTCCATAGAATCTCCACTCTAAGTCTGAACTTCAAACAGGAACAAAAGCCTGACCTGTACAATGTGACACGACGTGTTTGATTTATGGGCCTTACTTTCCATCTACGGTGACCCTGCTGTAGCCTTTTCTGCCGTGATCTCAGAATTAACAATATAGTAACTGACAGTAACCTCAAGTGTCGGCATGTCTATTGTTTACATAATGCATATCAGGTAGTTCTATACAGTCTGAGTTCTCTGGTGTTCCCTCTAGGGGATCCTCCGGTAATGCGTGTAGTGCATATGCAAGTATGTGGACAATTCTGTTCACGACGCAGCCGGTTGTCTAAGCGAACGCATGGTTAAAAAGCAATTACATCTCCGGCTTTAAAAATAAACTTTGTCGATTTTCAACCGGCTTTGTGTCGTTGCAACGTGGGTGGTGTGCAAATGGAAGATGTTCAGCTTCCCTCTGTGATGCTGCCGCCCAGAGCTCCCCGCTCACCCGTAATAGTCCATCAAATGACGTGAAATGACACATTTCACATCATCACCTCGCCGTTAATTCCCTGTGATAGTCTTGATAATGCATTATAGGCTTTTTGTGTGCCATTAAACGCCACGCCGTTACCATGAAGTATCCACATTTAGATTTAGGCAACAACAACTTAACATAAGTACGGAAGACATGTCACTAACGTAACTTCAAAATAATCAACAACACAGCCGTCTCCTGGTTGAAAGTTCTGTGTTTGTTGGATCCACCCACCAACCATAAGCTGTCTTTTTCACTTTTTATTCTATGTCACTACCTCTGACCGGAGCATATTTACGCGGATACATTTACATTGCAGTAAGTACAGACTACATGGCGTACACATGACACAGCAAAAGCAACAATGGCATTGTTATTGCATGCAAAATGAGTTACAAATTATCGTGCCATTTATACCGGTTGTGAGTGAAAAGTAGAATATATGGCTCAGAAATGTACTGAAGTACATGTATAAAGTAGCATAAGATGCAAGTACTCAAGTAAAGCACCTGTAAAACCTGTTATTAAGTCCACTGCTTGTGTAAATGTACTCCGTTAGATTCCTTCACTGTCTTGGTCTCTGAGGAAACGCTACAGAAACAAATTGTGTTTCAATACTCATCTTTTCCACATCAGCGTGTGTGTGTGAGCCACAGTGAAAAGGTCAGACATTTCCTGTAAATTGACCTGTTTTCTCACCCTGTTAAGATCACACTCGATCAGCCCTCTAATGTCTCCCCTTGCGACTGGTTTTCAGGAGCACATTTCCACCGAACAGGTCATCCTGGGCCATCTGCTGCTTGTCACTGGCTGATTACCGTGCTCGTCTTCCTGCTTTGTCTGTCACCTGGTTGCTAGAGAAACCGCGTGACATGACCAGGAACATCCAGTCTGCTGAATTGTCCTTGAGCCAGAAACTGACTCCTTACCAGCTCTAAATAAGGCTGCTGCTCTGTAGCCGGAGGGCAACCAGAAAAGAGATCTCCCGAGAGGGATAAACAGTATCACATTATTGCTAATTATTATCAGTGGCCCTGATGTGCCGATGATGAACAACTGATTTAATTATCATTGAAGAGTCTTTTTCTTATCAGCCTTATCGCAGCGCCGAGGTGTTAAAAGTGCAGGGAAATTAGGAAGTAGATTTTGGGAGTGCTATTTCCCTTCAGAACAGTCTGGTCTCTTAACCTGAAATAATCAACTCTTAAAGGGATCACATTACATAATGCACGCTGGCCCAATGAATACAAATCACTAAATGCGCAGATCTAATAAATGTCAAGGAAATTCTGCCGGTCCGCGTCCGTATGTGTACATAATTAATGAAGTAAGCGGTACTCTGAAAAGAGGGGGGACATAGGTCGGGCTTAGAAAGACTGGCATTGCCATAGGAACCAGCTGCACCCACGCATCCATGGAGGGAAGGCAGGCAGAGTCGCAGAGAGACGGGGAGAACAAGAGCGAGTGAAACAGAGAAAGAGAGAGAGAGATGAGAGTGATGTCTTTGATGTGACTAGCAGCCTCAGGTCTCTAATCTCTTCCTTCTAAATATTTTTCTGCTTATGCGATGAGATTCACCCTCTTTTTTTTAAAGAAAAAAAAAAGCATTTACATGTTCTTTACATCCGTGACAGATGTCCTTGGGCAGAGTGAACATGGAGATGGGAGTAAAGTCACAGATATGAAACGGAGAGGGGAGGTTTTTAAAACAGGAAATGATGTCAGTTCACCTCGGTGTGCTGCTGTGATAATACCTGCAGGGTGCCTCAAACTGGAGGAAGCCTTCAGGGAAGCAGAAACACACTGTGGGATTGTATATGCGTTGGACATGTGGGGGCCCATGTGTCACATCTTATCAGGCTGCCCAGAGTATCCCAGCAGCCGCCCCGAGTCTGCTGCGTGATAGCTCTGTCTGTCATCATACTGTAGCTGTGCTGAAATACTGCGGTGTCATTTTGTTTGGCTGAGCATTGATCTCTCTCATCTCACTCACAGCAAGCCCATCAAATATTCATTTTATCATATCCAAGCTTTCATCAATTCCTAAATAGGCCCGGGCACACAACTTTGTGTTTTTCTGTTGGCTTTATCAACTTGTTTCCATACAGTTGAGACAACATGTCATGTTTTAGCTGTAACAGGGCGTGTTCGTTAAACCCAGTATAGGCAATATTTTATTCTGTTAGATGGGCAACTTGCTGAGGAATGATTTTGGAAGGGTTCAGATAGTTAACATCGCTGTGCAATATGCAGCACCGGGAACTCAGAGGGTCTATTGAACCTCTTTTTGGTACCGACGGAAATGTGTCCGTAGCACCAAATATAAAAAAGTCAAGTACTGAAAGGTGGCATTAAATATCTGGTCAGGTTTTTGAACTTGTTTTACTTATTCTTCTTTATGTCTTCACATTTCCTGCATCTCATTGCTCTATCTCGTAACATTTCTTTATTTATTATTCTATTTCATCTATTCTCTCTCATCTCTTTCATCTTATTTCTGTAGTTTCATGTCATTATGAAAATTCAAAATTTCTCTGTCTCATTTCTTGCATCTCATTTATTTATCTTTTCTCATTTTGTGTAATCTATCTTAATATGAGGGCTGTTAATCCATTAAAATATTTGATCATGTTTAATTGCAAATCAATCACACATTTTTTTATCTGTTCAAAAACTACCTTAAAGATTTGTCAAGTATTTAATACTCTTATCAACATGGGAGTGGGCAAATATGCTTGTTTTATGCAAATGTATGTATTTATTTATTATAGGAAATCAATTAACGTCGACAAAAAACTAATTTTCTAAATCTAATTTCTCCATTCCATCTAATTTCTTGAATTTCATTTCTATATATCTCATCTCATTTCTTTCATTGGTGTCTTTTTCATTTTTGTTTCTTTATATAAATAATTAGTTTAATCTCATTTCTCTATCTCGACTCACTCCTCACTCAAATCTTAATTCTTCTTCGTCATCACATTTCTTGGATTTTCTTTTCTCTCCATCTCGTCACATTTATATTATCTGTCATCTATTCTCTCATCTATTTCATGATCTTTCTGTATTTTCATGTAATTTTGAAAATTCTCATTTCTGTGTCATTTCTTTATTTTATCTCATTTTGTGTATCACCGTTTGTGTGATCTATCTCATAACATTTAACATTTAATCACATTTCTCCATTGTATTTTATGTTTTGTATCTCATTTTGTTTCTCTTTTCTTATTTCCTTAATCTAATCTAATTCATCCCATTTCACATCATCTCTTTTTCTTGTTTTTTGTTTCTTTATATAACTAATTAGTTTGATCTCATTTCTTTATCTCCCTTTTACATCTTTTATTTGTCATCACATTTCTTGTATCTCTTTTCTCTATCTCATATCTTTAATCATATTCCTCTTAACCCGTGTCAGTTTGTCAATCTCAATTTGTCTACCTTTTCTCTTTTTTCTCTCTTATCTCATCACGCTCTCTCATCTTATCTCATTTCTCTTTTCATCTCATTATCTCATCGATGTCGAGCTGTTTCTCTGTTTTTATGAAAAATGGGTACATTCGAGATCCAACCTGTTCATGTGGCGCAGTGATGTGACCGTAGAAACGTAGGAAATGAAGTGTAGAATGATAAGGAGGGTAAGAGAGGTCAGTGGGAATGATAAAGAGGAGGTTCGATGTCGTCCTGACGTGCTGACGGGACCATCTGTCAAACGCACCTATCGTCCGGCTCGCCTGCAGCCACCTCACTCATTATCATCACTCTGGCCTGATGGATGGACTTGTGTGGCGGTACGTGTCAAGTCTGAGTCAACACCGCAGTCACTGTGTGATATGCCGGGTGAGACAACGGACAAGAACTGGAGTGCTTCCAGATGGTTTTGTCATTAGATAATTGTGTGTATGTTGTTGGCACAACACAACACGTACGGTATGCTTCAGGGCAGCATAGGCTATCATTCCCCTACACATTTGTTCTCTCCCTGTCCCTCATGATAGAGAGTACTCACTCTTTCCTTTCATTTACCGTCCACTCCTTTTTCTGTTCTTTCCTTTCCTTTCCTTTCCTTTTTTGTCTCATCTTGTCCTTTCTTTCCCTTTACTTTCTCTCCTATTTCCGCTCTCTGTCCTTCCCGTTCTGCCTTTCCCTTTCTTTTGCCGTTCCTGTCTTGAACATCTTACTTCTTTCCTTGCCCCTGTCATGTTTGGTGAATTCAATTAAAAATGGATGTTGAACTTTTTCAGTGATAAAGTTCTATGCACAAGCTTCACTGCTTAGTGATTAAACTTGTCTCTGACAGTAGCTTTTTGAAATCCTTCTCTCCTGAGGCTGAGAGAATGACAAAAACAAATATTAGGAATAAGATTTGGGTCGTTCGCTTGTCACAAAAGAACTTTCTTGTTGTCTTTGTTTGCTGAGAGATCTTGGTTTGAAATGTGATATTTGACCACCTGAGCCAGTTGTCCTGTCATGTGCGATACAAAAACTGCTTTACAAAACCTGCCTGCCACCGCTGCTCGTTTGAATCCCAATGAAAACCACAGGATCGAATTGTTCTCGTGCTCTTTCTTATTCTCTTTGACTCATCGCTCCCAACTCTTTTACTTTTATCAAAATACAGTATTTCTACTGCTCCTCTTTCCCCCCCACTTCTCTCTCGCTCTCACTTGCTGTGTCTAACCCCACCTCCTTAAAAGTGATCTATACCACCAGAGGGGTAATTTGCTTTAGCTCAAATCCTAGATGAAAGCCATTTTTCATCCAACAGAGTGTGGACGGCTACATATTCAAGTGCTAGGAGCAATATATTTCACAGAACGGAAGTGGGGAATGGGTGGAATAGTAAAGACCAATGGGGGAAGGGTTCAGAAAAACCCACAGATCAGACTGTACTTCATAGTATCGGGGACATTCTGCGCCTCTTTATTTTGTTTCTCAACATCAAACAATAGATGGCATTGTTGTTCGTGTTTTTCTGGTGATGAGAATGTGTTAATTAACCAAGGAATGCCTTTGCAATCATTTGTGCAGAGAGAATAATGAGGAGGAAAAACACTTACTCATGCATTATTTATTTAGGGAACCATTTTATTTTGTACACATCTTTTAAAGTCCAGATAGTGAATCATTGATCTGGTGTTTTGCTGCAACACGTTCTCTCTCCCAACTCATCAAATACCATCGCTTGGTTAGTGCCCCTCGACATCTGACCATGACGCTCTAGAGACTCCTCTAGCATTACTTTTGGACTTGTCAGGGACGGCGTGTCAATATAAGCTTGTTACATGCATAGTGTCTTTTCAAAATAAACTTAAACTAAACTAAAGTTAGGTTTAGGCAACACAACCACTTAATTAGGGTTAGGAAACTGTCGTGGTTGATGTTCACTTCACTGACTAATGACTTACGTGACTCACAGGACTAAGGATACTAGCAAGTCACGTGACTACCGAGTGACTAACGACTCACAAAAGTAGCGACTTACATGATTCACAGGACTAAAGACACTAACAAGTCACGTGACTAACGACGGATGTGACAAGATAAGTAAACGGTCACATGGCTCGGTCACGGGGTAACAACCGCCACGGTGTCGTCACGGCTTGCTAACTTCGCCTCCCAGCCCTCGCTCCAACCACGGTCTGGGTCTCATTCACATGAACAGAGGAAGGGAAATAACTCTGGATTCAGCTATTAGTGCATTTTACAACTTTTAGGACCTAATGATTTAAATAAGGGCTATTCAAGTTTTCGTACTGGGAAGTTGATTCACCTAAAAAAAAATAACCCGCTGATTTACAGACCTCTCTTTCCCAATGTAAGTCTATGGGAAAAAGTATTTTTTGGGCCCAATGCCATCACTTGACGGACATGGAAGTTGTTGTACCGCCGTTTGGCCACAACGAAAATTGGGATCAACGACCATTGCTCTTCCTGGGGGCTTGGTTGAGAGAAGACGTCCACGGCTAATCTCCATAAACGGATATCTCAACAAGTTCTCATCCCAACTCATCACATACTGACGCTTTGTCAGACCCCTTGGCGTCACTTTCAGTCGCAATAAACATGTGTTTAACGTTGTGAATTACACAAAAACACTTGCTTAGGTTTAGGCAACAAACCACTTAGTTAGGGTTTGGAAAAAACAACATGTTGGGCTTGAAATTACGTTTGTAAAGTGAAAATTAGATTTAATGTTGTGAACATGAGACACGAACGAAAAGCTGAATATGAAGTGCAAGTGAAACTTTACGCACAAGACATGAACAGCGGTCTCCTGTATGAAAGTCCTGTGTTTATTGGACCCATCCACCTCCCCTCCTGCCCGCCCTACGCTTTTTATACTACGTCAGTTGCTCTGACTGTCTAATAATACCATGAATGGGTTTACATGGGAGTTAGCTGAAAGCCTGGTGCGTCATGGTGTCGCATACAGACGTTAAAGGCTGCCTACATGTGTTGGGGGCTATGACCAAACGGCAGTATTTGGTGAGTTGGGAGTGAGAACGAGTTGTTTGCTACCATGAGCCAGTCCGAGATTAACTTTCTGTGACTCTGGCGAAAAAGGTACTGTACGTCTTCTGTCTACATATTGGCTTTCATTTCACACTCCACTTTAGTAATGTATGGGCGGTCACAGTAAGGTCCAAATCATCCTGCAGCCCAGGGAGCGGCTGCTTTACTGCTGTGGCGAGAGAGAGTTATTATAGCCTCCTCTCTTCCTGCTCCGGTATTGGCACTCTAGAGTGATGTTGGGCCAAATGACTTTACATATTTAATGTATTGCCACAGGCTGAAAGGCAACAGGCATCCACTCCTCGCATTGTGCACCGCTTGTCCCTCATGCCTTCGAACAGCAGACCTAAATGATGCTGCTGGAGGGATTCTCAGCTCTGCCCTGGGCTTGTCCACATGCCGTTTTAAAGACTGCTCTGTGGTTTCAGGTTTGAATTTGAAAAGAACATTAGCAGATGTGCATGTTCTCTGGCTGAGTGAAATCAAAGTGTTTTGCTCCTCAAGGAGCGTCACGACTGAGCTGTAAGGCATGTGCTGCTCGATTGGCTTTGTGCTCGCTGTGAAATAACTGCAAACTGCCTGTGAGATTTTCACGCAGCAACTTGATTAAATCAAATGTTGTTTGGCTCATTTTGTCATCCGAGCTCGGGTCACATTATGTGCCGTTCTGCTTAATGACGTGCAATGTTAGCATATGAAGAGTATCATAAACACAGGAGAGGGTTGAGTTTGGGATGTTATTAGTTTCTGCTTCTCGTATCTCCGTACTGAAGGTAAATATTGCACTGCTATCTCTCTGAAGACTGTGCATGCGTGTTTGCGTGCGTGTGTGTCTACTTATGAGTCTTTGCAATGTGTGTCACTCATCAGACCAGTGGCCCTTGACAGTCTAACATCTGACACAGACACACACCCACACATACTCATACACACTCATGTTTGTATTTCTATACTTTTGACTCTCATTGACATAATGAATTTCCTAAGCCTCTATCTCTAACATAATTCTAGCATTAACTTTAAAACCAGTGCCCATATTTACAACCCAGTTGCCAGAAATTTTTTTTGGCGTTGTACGTTATGGGATATGTTGAAAGTCGACATTTCTGAACCAAATTAATACATTTCATACCTCATATCAAGCTTGCAGAAACTCACAATGCCACATGGTTAACGTTGTGAAATGATTTTTTAGGTTTAGGCAAGAAAAATACTTGTTAGAAAAAACATAATGGCTTGTGTTGAAATAGTAACATAAGAACGTAACGTAGCAGCGTAACGCAACAGCGTAACGGAACAGCGTACGGAACAGCGTAACGGAACAGCGTAACGGAATAGCGTAACGGAACAGCGTAACGCAAGCAACAGCGTAACGCAACAGTGTAAAATCCTGGGCTTTCAAAGTTAACGCGATAATAGCGCATTAACGCAAATTCATTTTAACGTCGCTAATTTCTTTAATGCATTAATGCAATTTGCAATATCGATCTATCGGAGGTTGTAGTGGGCTCAGTTTTAGTAGAGCGAAGATACATATGAAATAATTTTCATTCAGATAAAATTAGAAAATGTAAGGAATTCATTGGTACCAACCATGTCATACTAGCTTATTGCAAAAGAGGTTAAATAACGCTCCAAACTTAAGCTAAATTTTGGTGAGGAAATACTAGCATGGCCAAGGGGTCCCTTGACCTCTGACCTCAAGATATGTGAAAATAGGTTCTATGGGTACCCACGAGTCTAGAAACAGGTGATGAGCTCTGTGAAGAGCTCCAATAATAAATATATACATACATTTGCATATAAGCAAGCCGACGGACAGTTAGCATGTATGTTCTGCGCCTGCGTGAGAGGAAATAACTCACTACACCAGCAGGTCACGGCAGTCTGTATTTGTCATTCAAAAATGGAAACCAGAAGACAGAGGACTGCGGATATACAAGCCGTTGTTATTGCACATACATGAAACAAAACGGTGTCTGCCGACCATTTTCACACCGCTCTCACTCACCACCTAGCTTCATTCCAGATGGCCATGTTGTTGTGAAAATATCTGTGTTGGAATGATCAGATGAGATGAAGATGAAAAATGAGAAGAGCCATCTGTGTTTTTCATCTCGACTTTACTTGTTGGCTTGCTTTCCTCGCTTCCGTTTCTCTTCTCGTGCACTGATTCGTTTAAGCTGAATAGCCAATCAGAGTGATTTCTCTCACCGACGGGCTCACCGCCGATTCAACATGCTGAATCGGCCGAAAAGCCTCCGACACGGGCAGACTAGAGCCCAGGATGCGGGACACAGCAAAAAAACTAGGGCGACAGATGCTCATCGACAGCCCCAAACTGACCGTTGGCCGACCATCGGCCGACCGTCGGCTTGATGTGTCAAGGACTTAACAGTCAATCAAAGTGAGGACCAGCAAAAATGTGCTTGATTTCCAAAAGTGTTCTCACTCTCAAGGTGTAAAAATTAAATTCAAAAGAGCACATTCATTTCTACACCTGAAAGAATCCTCATTGAGGTCACGCATTCCCTCGTCCCTAATACTGAATTTAAATGTTCATCAAAACTAGATCCTTAATCCCCAACGTTTATCCTTACTATTTCAGACCTGGTTATAATCCTTAAAATTTCAGTCATGGTTGATTTTGCAACACTTGTGGCGTTATCAGCAAGGTGTTTTATTTGAATATTACAGGACCCACAGTCCATTCAAAATGACAAAAAGTAAAGTTAGAAGTATTTACCACAGGCTGCTCCAAACACTTTTGCAACAGAAGAAGAGCAACTAATATACCTGTTTCCAGTGAAGCCAATCAAACTTCATCCGTCACGATTCTACTGAACTCACGATCAAATGTTGCCTCACGTATTATGTGAAATGTGCACATGCAATAGCTTTTGTCTTTTGCATAATGTCCAGTATGTGCATGCATTGTTTGCAGTGAGTCCCATGTGTGTCAGTACACAATTTGAATCCCGCTCAGAAAAGGTAAAGCAGTAAGTACAAAACCTTCTGCAAAGAGAGATAATTACAGTAGAAAATACTGTACATTGAAAGGTTATTGCTACAAAATGCTGACTTTAAATAACATAACATTTCATAATCTAAGTATTATAACTTTAACCTGAATCTCTACTTAACCCTGAAACCATGTCGTACCCTGGCCTAGTGTCCTCAGTTTACACAAAGGTCTTCACCCCAAGACACACAAACTCTCGCTTATCTACAAATTGACGTCTTTGTTGCACTCACAGTAGTTTTCACATAAAGTTTTAATGTACTCATGAATCTTAAATTAGACTCACGATGAGCCTACTTAACCAAGAGCATGTTTGTGTGTGTTACAGCAATATGCATGTGCAGGTCTAAAAGACCAACTGAAAGCCACAGACGGTACCTTCTGTTTCGATGGTACTTTGCACGATAGAAAAGGCAAGTGGCATTAAGGAGGAATTCACCCTCAGAGACTGTTGCATCATATTCAGCCATTAAGCTCTGATGTTCAGTGCATTCAAAGAATTATTATGCGATAAAGTGCTGTAATTTACTCGCCTCTGCACACCCTCTTGTACTTTTAGTTCAGTTAGCAATTGCCTCCTGAGACACCAGTATGAATTGGTGTCATTCAGCTGTGAATTATAGAGAACAATGTATCCCATGAGTGAGATTTTCTGGTCAAGAAAACGTGAGAGCCACACTGTTCACAGATGAAGGAAACGTGCCTTGTGGCGGTGTTATGTTTCGGTCTGTCGAGGCTCCGCTTGCCTTCTTATAATGGATTTTGTAAGATTGTTTATCCTCAGTGAGTCTAGAGAGAAAGAAGCCCTTACTTAATATTTCTGAATTACTTAAATGAAAAAAACTGATGTGTTAGACACCCAAAATATTTTTTTACAGCTGACGTTATTTAAAGGTGCAGTGCGGAGGATTTGGTGGCACCCAGTGGTGAGGTTTCAGATTGCAAACAACTTAAACTTCTCCGCCAAACGTGTAGGAGGACCTGCCCCGTTAATACAGGTGCGGGCCTCCCTTTGTGTGCGTCAAGCGTGAGAGCAAATTGTTTTTTGACAGCAGTGAAATTATGTTTTTGAAAGGCTAAACGCCAACAAATATGGATTGAAGTAGAATATTTCGTTAGATTTTGCTACAAAGTAGCAAAAAAAACTTCTTTTTAAATAGTTTTATATACAGAGGTTTGTATAAATTATCCAGTAAGTGTATTATTATGATTTTAGTTATACATGTGCAAATCCCAGGTTGGGAACCACTGTTTTAAGGCATCTTTAAAATACAGTGGCTGCTATAAAAACAGTACAGTCTATGTCTGTGAAATCTCCTCCATCTCTTTTGAGCTCCTGTGATAGAAAAAAAGGGTCTTACAGAGAGATTCCCTCCTGCCTCGGAGTTAAATACATGATTGGTAAGAATCTTCTATTCCTGCTTGAGCCTATACTTGGAATATATTTTGGCTTAAATTTACCCCGGGATATCACTTCTGCACTAATCTGCTATCGTTTTTGGTTTTATTGTTGCGCCTGCAGTATGATTGAATTTTCATCCTTTATCTGGAATTTGAGGAGCTGCTGAACTTCTCCTCAGCGCCACTCGTCCGCCCTGAGCAGAGCTTTATGGTAGCACTTTAGTCAGTGTTGAAAATAGAAGTACAGTCGCTGCTATGTGTAATGTATTGGTGACTTATACCCAGTTTTTAGTATTGTTGCTTTAATGGAACAAACTGTATTACAGTAGACATTTTTTTGGGTCCTAACCTGAAATTGTATATCTGTATCTGTATAAAATAACCTGTATATATAAAATAGTTCACTTTTTAGTGGAAAATCTAATTTAAAAGGCAATGTCCTGGTCAGGTCAATTAAATGAATACGCTCTGATATCAACAGGTAAAACTGTTAAAAACGAAAAAATTATAATAATTGATTCCTAGATGGGGATTCACAATATAATCGGGTGATTTCATGGTGAAAATTGTGTGAAAACAAAACATGCTGAGAATGTTGCACCTTAAAATGCTAGTTTTGGTCCCAAACAGTACAGAGTGTACAGCGCCATTTAAGAATGAAAACAGATGAGGCAAAGGCCGAGATCAGGTAACTCTGTGTGAATAATACCTCATATTAATAGAGATTTCTGGCATTTATGTCAAAAGAAAGATGAATCATTGCTACACACCACATGTTCTGATGCACGTCAGCATGTTAAGGCCTTTACACCCGGGGGTGTGACAAATAAATGACAGCAACTAGGGCTTTTATTGTGAAAGGTAAGAATGGAAGGAGTGGATCTGGTATGCGCTGCTTTTGTCAAGGTTGAAAGGAGTAATAAAGTTTGCCATCTTGGTTTGGACTATATGGAGCCTCCATGTTGTTGTTTCATAAATATAGGCGCAACTGAACCCGTTCTGCACAATGTGATTGGTTGATGCGTTTATTTGCGATGTGAGAGCTCTGAAAAAAAGTGTCACTAAACTTAGCATATTAGCTCAAAGCACCGCAGTGCCTCAGTAAAGTCTCACAGACCTGCTAGCATGGCTGAGGTGGACTTAACATTATTTTTACAATTGTTGAGGGATTTTTTCTCCATGAAATACAAAACATGAATCACAGAGAGAGACCACATCATCTCCCCTATGTGTGAGTTATTCTGTGTTGGCTAGTGCTGTTCGAATTTTCCTCTTAATAAAATATAAAACATGAATTCACAGAGAGTATCTGTCTTTTTGGAGTTTTATTACAATAAACAGGGTTCACATTTGTGAAGGCGGATCTCCCAGCTTGCCAGGCTGATAAGGGACTCTCTAGACATACAGTACTGTAAAGTTGTGAATGGAGACAAAACACAGACACCTGCTAAGGGCGAGCCAGCCTGGCAAGCTGGAAAGAGATCTGCATTTGCAAATCTGAGTGTTTATTGCAATAAAACTCCAAAAAGACAGATGCTTTCTGTGAATTCATGTTTTATATTTTAATATGAGGAAAATTCCCATAACACTGGCCAACACAGAATAACTCACACATAGAGGAGATGATGTGGTGACTAAGTTATATATAATACTGTATATAAATAACTTAAACTTAATAGACTTATTGTCTGGTGTGTTATCAGGTAGGATACCGAAGATAAAAGAGTCAAATAGATACCCAAAATCAACTTAATCTGTTGTTGAACATTTTGCCAATAATGCAGGAACTCTGGGCAGTCCCAGAATATCTACTGAGCCCTGACGTATTTTTAAATTAAAGTCCAGGTAAACGTCATTGTTTTTTATTTGTTTTTGGATGTTATCCATTGTGAAGTACCCCTATGAACGCTGCACTCGGCCCGCAAAACACCGTCGTCACACAATCTCCGAGTCTTCTGCGACCGCTTGGATTTGCCAACCACAAAAAAACACACTGCTCACCTCAGGCTGGTTGTGTTTGGACAGCAGTGTCATCATTCTCCTAAATGTCCCAGTTAGCATGTTCCTCCCTGCACACATTGCGGTGTGATATGCCCGTTAATTAGTTTCTCTGAATTATATGTTGTGACAAGAGTCTTTCTGCAGAAGCTAATTCAGGATGCTAAAAAAGAAATGATTACTAAGGGGGAAAGGATCACTACTGAATGCACAATAAGCTGAATTATAATATCCCTGGATGATGTAATGGTTATGCAGGACACTATTGAGATATCACTCCAACGCAGCAGGGTGACACAGTTTGAAGGTAAAAGCTGACTCGTGTCCCCCGAAGCCGAAAATGACAGTGAAAAGGTTGTCCTGCCGCCCAGACAGTGACGTCTCTCTGATGTTTGTGTCTGTAAAACAGGCTTTCAGAGGACTGAAAAATTACTTTCACAGTAAAATGCCATGACAATCATTTGAATGTAGAAACTATTGAAAAGAGTCTCACAAATTAGTCCGCCGTTCTCAGAATGATTGGAAATTCAATATCTTTGGATTTTAGATTGATGATGTTCAGAAATTTTGTCTGTTTTTGGTAACACTTTACAATAACCATCATTTATACATGTTAAATTGATAGTTATTCAAATTTAGTTAATATTGATTTTACTGTTAACCAACTATGAAATAATAAAATAATAATGTTTACTAATTATTAGTAATGCTATAATTTACATTATTTTAAAAAGTTTATTGTTGCACACATTATAACATTTTATATACTATATATATAAGTATTTGTTAATGATTACCCTATGATTTGTAAACTTTTAAGAGACTGTTTGTAAAACATCTATAAACATAAACAACAATTTCTTATAAGTTTACAAATCATTTAGTAATCATTAACGAATACTTAATATAGTACATAAAATGTTATAATGTTTGCAACAATAAACTGTTAAATAGTTTATTAATATAATCAGAATTCAATTCAAAGTTGTTGCTAGGCAACCACTGAATGAGTGCTAACGTTATCTCAACACAAACCGTGAACTGTACGCTACCTAACCGATAATAGTACAGTCTGAATGAATGAAAACAACTTTCCTGAAATCTCAACTACTGCGCTAATTTGCCTTCTGCTGTTTTGTGTTCAGATCATGATAACTATACGGTCAGTAAAGTCATATAGCTACGGGTATCCAACAAAAGTCAACATAATGAGAAAAAGCGCTAATGATGGCGCTTTTCCGCTCGGAGTTAAATTTTTTCCAACTCGAGCGTTCAGGGCGCTCCTGTGGAAACGCAAGCTGCACAGAGCGGATCAATGTGAGGCGCTAGCAACGCAAAAGCAGCGCCCAAAACGCTTCACTCTCATTGAAAACAGTTACAAAAAGCCGCCCCAGGCTGCTAAAACGCGCTCTGTGTGATCAGGGCCTTAGCGTTTAATCACCTGAAAATAAGATAAGTAAGATAAGATAAAAATAAGATGGTAGCCACTGTAGGTCTCCTACACGCTTGGCACAGAGGAGACGTTTCAGTTGGTTGCAACCTGCAACCTCACCGCTAGATGCTGCCAGATCTTACACACTGCACCTTTAAAAAGCCTTTTGCACTGTGCTTGAAATTTGAGGGTAAATGTGAAATCTGCAGCATCTCAGTCATCTGCCTTTTAATTTCATGAGCCGCTCTGTCGGCCAGAGGAACACGATTATGTAAATTCTAAATTTGAGTAGTAGGCACCTTTCTAACACAGCTACACCCATATGGCCTGAGTACTGCCTGTGCTCAGCTCTACCACAGAACATCCAGCTCTCGAGTCCCCATAGAAACCGAGCACGCCACGAGATCCACAACAGATCGCTCACAGATCATCAGAGTGAGAGTGTGTGTGCTTTAATTTCAGTATGTGTGCATATATAGATAGATAGATAGATGGATGGATGGATGGATGGATGGATAGATAGATAGATAGATAGATAGATAGATAGATAGATAGATAGATAGATAGATAGATAGATAGATAGATAGATAGACAGACAGACAGACAGACAGACAGACAGACAGACAGACAGACAGACAGACAGATAGATAGATAGATAGATAGATAGATAGAAAGAATTGGGTAATTCTTGTGTTATAGCAGCAGGTTATCCAGGCAATGTACAGAAACAGTAAATACACAGTAAATAAACACATCAACAATAGAGATAAATATCTATAGTATACGCAATATAAAGAATATATTATAATACACTATAAATATACCAGACAACTAACATAGAATATATGACATATAAATATAGAATAACATGTTATATATATTAGCAAAGTGTGTAATTTACAATTTTGTTTTAGAATAAAAAATAAATGAGGTAGTAAAAATGACTTATAGAGTTGACCCTTTTGATATATACAGTATAAACTGTTTGTTGCCTATATCCTACATGAATTCATTGAGTGAACAACCTCATAATATGGTGCAATGTATGTAACAACATGACAAAAATAATAATAACCAACAGGTTTATTACCTCTGAAACGGTCTAAACTAGAACTGTGAGCATTATGAGTTTAGCTGATAATGTATATGTCTGGTAAAGAAAAATGTGATCAATTATACTCAGATCATAGACATGGTAAACTCAACATTGTGGTTTAACCAGCAGCTAACCTACAGTTTGGATTTATTTAATAACCATCAGCAGTTAGCTTAGCCTCAGGTATAACACAAAACGCTTACCCAACCCTGTTACCACACTGAACAACGCTGACACTGAACAATTCATAAGCCTGAACTGACACTGACACTGACACCTATCTTAATGTTCAATATCAATGTTTTTTTCTGCAGTATTTGTACACGGCATCTATAGTACGGCTAAGGTTAGGGAAGGATTATAATTATGGATAATTAACAGATGATATGTGAACACTAAGGTTAAGGAGAGATTGTGGTTACATTTTTAAAAAGCTGACATTAATTGCAGGGCTGTGACGAGGAAAGAACTGCTCGCTATATGCACATAAACAACCCTGACCTCCACACTGTTACTTTCCTCCTCTCTCTATATAAAGGGATCGTGTCTATGGTTACCCACAAGTTATGAAAACATGCAAAAAAAGCCTGACGATCATTCATTCATTCAATCTTTATCTAATCTCGATAGATCATTGAGAGCAAGTTCTCATCGATGATGCCAAGAGTATACAGCACATACAAAACAGATACAGGAAAAGTCAATCAATTAAACTATTTCCTAATCCTAACCGTAACCATTTGAGGGCAATGCCAAACCTCAACCATCTTCCGATAATTTCGCTTGTGGGTTACCTTCTAGACACGACCATATAAGGGCACACAACATTCTGCTTTGACACCGGATGTAAATCATGACCCGTGTGACCTACAGTATGTCCGATATGAATGTAATTCCTATCATTCTGGGCTGGTTTACCAGAGGCTATATACACCAGATCGTTTAGCCAAAAGCTGTAAAGCCGACCGACCAAAGTGCAGAAGTAGCGGCGCATTACTGGGATTAGTAACTCGGATTAGTAACTGGGATTTAACCAGTGGATGGATGTAACGGAGTACATTTACTCAAGTACTGTACTTAAGTACATTTTGGGGTACTTGTACTTTCCTTGAGTGTTTACTTTTTACATTACTTTATACTTTATACTTCTTCTCCACTACATTTTTGGAGGCAAATATTGTACTTTTCACTCCACTACATTTATTTTGAGAGCTTTGGTTACAAGCTTCTTTGCAGAGTCAGATTATTAATGCAAAATATAAAATCAACTGAAAATGATGATGTTTGTTATGGATTAAGCTCCTGGCAATATATAAAGTAGTTTAACAAAGCCCCACATTTACCAGCTGCAACATTAGTGTTAAATTTATTAATGCATCACTAATTCAATTAATCCAGTAATTTAATATATAACATTCTGAAATTAGCCATTCTGCATCATGACTAGTTTTGGAAGTACATTTTGATGCTTTTCACTTTTTCTAAGTAAAATATAGAATACATGTGTTTAACTTGTAACAGAGTATTTTTACACTGTGGTGTTGCTACTTTTACTTTAGTAAAAGATCTGAGTACTTCTTCCACCACTGGATTTAACTATGAATTTCAAATGATCATCTCTTATACTACTTGTTATTGAGAAAAGTAATCACATTACTGTATCTGCCTAACACCCAGTGGACAACCTCTGGATCTGAAAAGTGAAGCCAATGCTGAAGTGCCTTAAACCTGCATGCCTTCTAACAGCCAGCAGGGGGCGACTCCTCTGGTTGCAAAAAGAAGTCAGATTGAATAGAAGTCTATGAGAAACTGATCCTACTTCTCTCTTGATTTATTACCTCAGTAAACATTGTAAACATGAGTTTATGGTCTCAATCACTAGTTTCAAGTCTTCTTCAATACAGCATGATGTTCATTTAGTAAATTATGGTCCCATTTAGAGTCAAATAGACCATAAAGCAGGGTATGCTTTAGGGCGTGGCTACCTTGTGATTGACAGCTCGCTACCACGGCGTTGTCCGGTCTGGGAGTTCTCCGTGTTTTCGTCTTACAACTTCAACCCTTTCACAGCGTGTTTTCAGCTCATGAAAGTTAATTATAACCTTTTTGGTAGCCTAAAAATTTCTTATTAAGCATTTGGTTGTACTTAGCTTCACCCTCTCATGTCGCTTCTGGCGACCGCCAAAATGCTGAACTCGAGGATTCCAAACAGCAGTTCACAAACCAATGAATGACCTCACGGTGACTTAGTACGGTCCACTTTGCTAGCTCCTACTAATGCTTCTCCTTCTCTAACCACTGTCTTGTTTTACACTCACACATCTTTCCTTCTGTTCCTCGCACTCTGCCCTGAGACTTTTTCCGCCTTTTCTCCTCTGCAGCCTCTCATCTCCGGTGGCTCTCATCTCTCATTGTGCTCCAAGTGTCTGGTTCAACAGTAGTTTTATCTCTTTTATCTCCTCTATGACTGTTAAGACCTGTTATTGGACGTTAGATATTCAGATTTTACAAAAGGTAAAATACACAATATAAAATGTCTTTGTCGTTGGGGGTTTTGTCCTTGTAGCGGTGTGACCTTCTCTCTCTCTCCTCTCTCTCTCCTCTCTCTCTCTCTCTCTCTCTCTCTCAAACATACCCATATACACACTTTCACAAGAGAAATCAGTTAAGTGAAGCCGCTTCAAAGCAGAGGGCAAGACTCTGATGCCCTGATAGCTTCCGATCACCACATGTCTCCATCATCTGAGTGCTGGCACACTGCAGACACCACTAATACCGGACTGAAGTGTGACTGAGAGCAACAGCACAATACAATCAAAACGCTTTTTCTGTTTTGAACTGATCCTCTCTCTTCCAACTCGACCCTCCTTTCCTTTTCTGTCCTCTACTGTCCTCTCCTCTCCTGTCCTTTCCTGTTGAGAACTCTCTTCTCCTCTCCTCTCCTGTCTTTTTCGTTTTTTTTCAACATAACAGCTCAACCGCCCCCAACTCAAGACCCATCACGCTGATTTGTATGTCTTGTCGCCTGCAGAGAGCTAAAGGGGAAACAGAAAAAAGTTGTTCAGATGGTTGAAGTGATTCCTCGTTTCTCGTACCTTATAGTCTCTATAGTGATGAAGAGGAGATGAGAGATGGGCGAGGGAAGGTGAGAAAGGAGGAGGAGAGTGGGGAGGTGACAAAAGGAGCACCGATTGTGACCAAGAGTGGAGGTGAAGTGGTTCTTTCTAAGTGCTGCATACTGATGAGGCGAGGAAAGGACTGAAGAAACACATATGCATAGCATCCGTTACATCAGTCCAATTTTATCTCAAGTGGGCCGGACTAGTAAAACCAATGCATAGTAACCTATAAATAACAACACCTCAAAGTTTCCTTTCCTGTTAGTGAAAAGATGTACAAGTACATTCTGAAAATGTTCACAATTAATAAACAATCCATTTACAAAAGAGATGAGATGTCTCGCTGACCTCTTATCTTCTCAGTTTTCCTGGCAAGTTCTTGTATTTTCCGTCATGATAATGGCGCCAAATATTTTACTTTTTGACAAAGACATATTCCACCGGTGATACTGCATGAACAGTGGCTTTACAGTGTTGTCATATATATCCTGTACGTACGCATGTGGGATCTTTAATAGCGTATACAGCGTAGGGTCTGCTACACTTATTAAGACAGCGTGACCGCCACATAGGAATAGCAGTGCATTTTATTGTAAAATTGGAATTAATGAATTCTCTGCAACTTTTACACTTTGCAAAGTCATCAAGTGGGCCTGGTTGGACCATTTGGTGGGCCGGTTCTGGCACCCGGGCCGTATGTTTGACACCCCTGCGTTACATGATGTGTGAGGGTTTGACTATTTTGGGATGCCGGGTAGGTCTTTTTGTGTCGTAAAAGATTACAGTGAAGTCACAAAGACAAAGAATGCATGCCTTGAAAAATACACTGAACACACACTGTAATAAAAACACACAATATACACCCAAAACTACAAAAACCCAAGAAAACTCTCCTCACCAGAAAAATGACAGCCCGGTGGAAACACTTAAAAAAGTGACGAACACTATCCTGACAAATGACCTCTCGTGACCAACATTTCCTTCCACACTCTCTCCTTTTTCCTCCCGTCTCTGTACATTTATGAAGCAGTCCGCCCGTTTGTGCCGCTCAAGGCGAGTTCGTGTCCAATCATGTCTTTCCATTGACTTTGTATGTAATTCTGCCTCCTCTAAAATTTGCTTCACATTCTGTCTGAACACACAGTTAGAGAGGAGGTCAGGATCAGGCCAACAAAGTGTGTGACCCTTGACGAAGAAGACAGTTATTTGCATCCCGCCTCAGTCAATCAGTCCAACTTTGTTTCTATAGAACAAGTCATACAGCAAATGCAACTCCCAAGTGCTGAACAGAAAGCGTTAAAAAGAACTCAAGTTTAATAAAGAAATAAAAACATTTAAATGATTATAAACATTTTTAATAAGTAAAATAAAGTATAATATAATAAAACTGGTAATAGATTGTATTTAGGAACAAATATAAGCTTGTCCAGTCTAGAAAACGGCAGACATGTTCATTAGATTGTAGATTGTTATACACACAACATATGTTATATGATAACATATTATTTTTTACCCGTATCAGCAGCTATAACCCCGTAATTTAACATCCCTTCAACTGTGCAATACTGACATATCAGAACAATAATTTAGTGCAATAATTCAGCTGTGCAATAATGTGGTTTACTTTGGCATTAACACTGCATTTATTTATGCAGTACATTTAAAATAATATTCTTATTTTACACTATTCTTGCATTTTTATTTATACATGCATTTATATTATTTGCATATATCATATTTTTCAGCATTATTATTTGCACTGTTATAAATATTTCTTATTTATTTTAATATATTTATATTTATATTCTAGAACGGGAGCAAAACGTAACTCAATTTCCCCCCCGGAGATCAATAAAGTATTTCTGATTAGTTTCCTTGCCGGAGAGAGTTTGTCCCGAAGTGGCTGCTGTAGTTATACCTCCACCTTAAAGAAGGGTGCTTCATGGAGCTGTGAGTGTGACAACAAACGGAGTTAGGGATGTGTCGGTCACGAACAAGCCGACTCTTTTAAGCGAACAATGGGAGCCGGCTCCCGTCCGATTTTTTTTATTAATTGAAGGCAGAATGATAGGATGATCTTCTCCGGCTTGGAGTTAACTGGAGTTTAGGCTTATCCCCGAACCGTGTCAAGCACAGTGACCGGAGGAGAAGCCTCAGCAACAGGACAGTGAGCGGTGGCATCACGGGCTCAGGCTGTGTCAGTTTGTGCAGGATCGAAAGTGATGGTGTCCAGGAGTTTTTCAGCTTCCGGTATCTGGTACAGCGTGGAGAGTCTTCCTTCCAGCTCTGGGATCTCATCAACCAGACAACCGTATGGGGAGGTAGTGGAGCCGTGGGTGGTACTGTAGATGTGGTGGCTGTGGAGCAGAAATAAAAAGGAGGCCAGAACAGGGCTTAAAGTGCAAAATGGTTTAGTGATCAGTTGAGGAGGGTAGCAGCTGCAGACAAGGAGGGCACAGGCACAGAGCTGATCCATAGTTATGTTGTTGTGGGCTTCTTTGTAATATTTTGACATAATAGTATTAAAATAGTAAATTATTTAGATTTTTTTTTCTCCCCTCATTTGGGTAGCCGATATGGATGGATAGTGTCCTATATTTGCCTATACCGCCTATGCCTAGGGCCGGCTCTGACGCAGGGGCTCTAAACCGGAGCCCACACGTTTTAACAGAGGTGACAGAGAGGGTCTACAGACAGGACATCAAGCAGCAAGTGGACCCGCTGCAGAGATTAGGCTTTGGTTTGCAGTTGATAGTGTCTTCTGGCCCATCTGCAGTCCTCGTAGGCAATTACCGGCTGTGGCTCAGAGGGTAGAGCACGTCGTTCACCAATCGAAAGGTCGTTGGTTCGATCCCCGGCTGCTCTGGTCACATGTCGATGTGTCCTTGAGCAAGACACTTAACCCCAAATTGCTCCCGAAGGCATAGCCATCGGGGTGTGAATGAGTAATTAGATTTGATCCTGATGGGCAAAGTTGGCACCTTAGCAGCCTCTGCCATCAGTGTATGAATGTGTGAATGTTGACGTGTAGTGTAAAGCACTTTTAGGGGTCGGAATACTAGAAAAGCGCTATATAAGTCCAAGTCCATTTACCTCCCAATGCTAAAAAGAGGTTGGGTTGTGCTAGCCTCAGTAGGCTGTCCAGTCTGGGAAAACAAAAAAGGGCATCCTTTAGCGTCTTTATTGGACGCACCGGGCCTTCAGCTAACTCCAGTGTAAACCCATCCGCGTCATTATTAGACGGTCGGAGCAACTGACGTAGTTTTTAGCAAATCTGTGTCCATGTAATCGCACTGTACCAAGATCTTCTCTGACGTCAGGTCTGTGTTGTGATAAACTTCTATATTCAAGTAAGGATAGCAGAGGCTCATCGAGGTTTTCTATTATTCATCAAAGCAGAGATTACATTTTCCACATTACCTGATATAACCTTAACCATAGAGATGGCAGAGCAGTAAGCGCGTGTGTGAGTAATAATTGAATGAATATTTTTGTGATAATCATTTGGAATAGTTTTGGAAGGCAATGACAAATAAGGTATTTTGTAGCTTAGGTTGGAGGTCTTCTTGTTTTACAGCTGTCTCTTTTGAAATGGTTGTGGAAGGGGGGTTTCTCCCCAGACTCTAGATGGTTATGGTTGTGAAGAGCCAGCAGGGGGAAGGTAGAATCTCCCACTAAAATCTGCAGATCATGGTGGTGATGGCGGAAGCAGAGGGTTGTGCAAAACTCAGACTTGTGTATAAACATTTAAAGCTGGAATAGAACATGGGAAGACAGCTAATTGGTCAGAAAATTGAAAGTTGTAATCGAGAGAAGCTACACAGTGTGAGAAAGTGGAAATTATGAATGTATCAGTGAGGACAGTTAAAAACTCACAACGGGGGAGCATGAGAGAGAGAGGAGACGTTCCTTAATTCAACTTTTGACGTTCCTTAATTCAACTTTTGACTTTCCTTAATTCAACTTTTGAAAAAATAAAAATCATCAAAAGGATGATTGGATTAATGCTGGTTATTATTCCAGTTATTAAACTGCATATTGTGATTTAAACTAAACTAAAAGTGAGTATGTGTGCAGAAATCCAAGAGAGATAAAACAGGCAAAAACAAAAATAGTCCAGTTTGTAATCTGTTTACTGAATGCACAAACACGTGTGTGGGCAGGTACCCTGTTATTACACACACACACACACACACACACACACACACACACACACACTAGAAAGTGCAGAGTTGGCAGGGCGGACTAATTTATGCTTGAGTGCGGTTCAATTAAGGCAGATGTAAAGAACTGTTCCCCAGTCTCAGCATGTGCTACCCTGTTAAACGCAATGCAGAGCACACACATCCTCTCTCTCTCCGTCTCTCTCTCTCTCTCACACACACACACACACACACACACACACATACAGTACATACACAAAATACAGAGGGTGGTAGAAAAATTCTTGGACTTACATAATGAAGTTGGAGATGTTCACTGAGCCATAGGATGTGTACAAGCACAGGAATGCCATGGCAACACGGAGAAGACTGGATGCCAGAGTGCAGGAATTCAACTAAAAGGCTTCATCGCTGAACCGGATTGCAGTTTGTGTCAGGGATGCTGGTGTGAAGCTTTGACACGAAACATAAAAGAGACTAGCTAACAGAGTGGAAAAGCTAAGCGAATGGCAGCAACATACCAAACACAATTTCCAGAAGAATCCTTTTTTACAAGGTTTTTCCAGACGTGACGTCGCCTTGCTATAATCAACTGTTGACTGTACTGGTTGGTTTTCTTGCTGGTCATAACTGTCAGTGGTTCTGGTTATTGCCTGGAGTAGTTATAGTGTGTGTTTCTGTCATAAAATGGTCTGTTAAGTTGATATAGTGGATGTCACCTATTGATTGTAAGAGCTGCTTGGTCAAGCCAACTGTATCTTTACTTATTGGACAATCATGCATTCATGTAGTCGCTAAAATCAACCCAGTCACCCTCCCAACCCGTCAAATGCCCTCGGCATCTGATACCGATGCCCTGGGGCACCCTTTAGCGTCTGTATTGGACGCAGCGGGCTTTCAGCTAATGCAGTGTAAGCCCATCCGCGTTATTATTAGGCGTTCAGAGCAACTGAACGGGTAAAATGGTGAAAATATTCTAATTATAGAGTACACTTAAACTGATGTTGATTTTTTTAGGTGGCTAAAATACATTTTTCTGCTGCTCCCATCCACAGCTGCTTTACCTCGCCGTCAGACAGCCCATTCCGACAGGAACTCGTTATATCGCTTGTTTCACCCAGGTGATCGCTCTCCATGTCCCGTGTGAAACCAAGTCGACATTGTTTAGTAGTATTATGGCTAGTTTTGTTATGTAACTCCCGGACTTTACTAGTGGCAGTTACGTAACAACCATATTTATTTGACGTAACAAGTATACTTATTTTAACCCAAACCTCGATCTTTTCCTAAATCTAACCAAGTAGTTTTGTTGTGTAAGTAAACCTAAAAACTATACGTTGGAAGTTTATTTTGAAAAAAGACACTATGCATGTAACGAGTGTAAACTTGACACGCCGTTCCTGAGTCCAAAAGTGACGCTAGAGGGGTACCTAGAGCGTCATAGATTGGGGCATAGGGCCACTGACCAAACTTCTGCATTTGACAAGTTGGGAGTGAGAATGTGTTGATGTAACAAATATAGATATAGTGATGTCTGGGGTGTACAGGAGTGTGTCAACACTGCGATGATGGAGATAACTGGTGATCAGAAGCTGTCAAGGCATCAGATTCTTGGCTTTGGCTTTGAAACTTGTTCCCTTAACTGACTGTTTTGAAAGTGTGTATATGCGTGTGTGTGTGTGTGTGTGTGTGTGTTTGTGTGTGTGTGAATATGAGTGAGACAACTCCTCAGTTCAAATATAGAGATGCTTCACTGATTGGACTTAATTGGAATAAAACTGGACTAATAGTTTTGACCAATGTGCTTTCTTGTTTTTTTTGGACTACAGGTGACAGTTTTTAGTGGTGCATCTACAGTGAAAGAAAAAATACATGATTGTACACATTTTGGGCGATACATGCACATTCTACCTTCCAGTCATGTCAGATTCACAGGCAACATACCAGGAGATGCACACTGTATAGTTTGCACGAGTAAAGAAAGAAGTGTAGTACATACAGCTTTACCCATCCTGCAAAGTAAGAGTAGCATCAGGAAAGACAACTCTGGTGATATTATTTTTATTTTTATTACTATCAATGAATCCCATGAAAAGAAATTGAATTGATCCCACTAGTAAATATTCCCTGTCCATAAGTCCGATCTAGCTGGTTTATTTTTTAGTCAATCCCACAAGCACCACTCTACGGCTGTAAATACTCACTAGAGCACGAAATGTGTATTAATGTGCTGCAGAAAATAGTCCCCAACAAATCCACTATTTCCTCCTGTTTTGTAACAATTGTCAAAAACTACTATGCCCAGCTATTTCAGGAAAATTAAGGTATACATTTGTGATTTGTTCAAGATTTCCGTCTTCAGTAGGAATGAATGAGCTACTGAAGCCACATACAAGCAGGAAGTCCGGACGGACTAAAGCATTGTTGTCTTTTGGTCGTTTTGTGAGTCTTATCCTTTACCTTCTCCTTAATCCTTCTCTGCGGTGAAATTGATGCCTTCATAACTTCTGCTTCTGTTGGAAGTTCGATATAGTAGAACTTTGGCTGTAAAACCTGGCAGAAAACCAGGTCAGTGTGTGCCGCCGTGGTTTGCACAGCTGCCCAGGAGAACGCAGCCACTCTCCATTTAAGAAATAACGCCTTTCACTGTGTAATGTCACACTTAAAGGTGCTAAATTTGATATCCAGAGCATTAATATAGCAGCAAACAACTATTTGCGATGTAAAGATATAGTGGAGTAATGTCTACCTGAGCAGAAAATGAAGTCACTCTCCTTGCGTGATAATAATCTGGATCTCTTCTTGCTTTGCTGCTTTTGTTGGCTAGCCGTGCAAAGACTGTATATAAAGATGGATGACGCGTCTCCACTTCCTCCCACTGTACAGAAGTGAAGCTGTCAATTATCACTCGCTGTCGCCGTGCTGAGAGCCATTGAGAGACAAGAGAAATGCACCCAATCCTGTATTTAGTCTTAGTTTATCTTTTAAAGCTAGATCAATTTTCATATTTTGTAAGAGGGGTCTGGCTCTAGTCAACCAGTCAATTAATTTTTTCTTGTACATTTGACCTGAATCATCATTAAAGTTTAATGTTTGAGCTGAGCAAACAATGTAAAATCACTAAACATGGTCTTTTTCTATGACAATAAACAATGTCTAACAAAAGCATTCAATACTGAAGCTCAATAACGATGGCTACTGTCTTTACCAGCCTCGATAGCGCTGGTATTGTTTTCACTTTTCACTGTGTGTGCGTCGTCATGGCAGACACCTGCTGTAGCGGGAACTACCACAGGAGCGTTTTGGGGTACAGTTGTTTATATCTGTTTGTCTGTCTATGGACAGATTTTGTCACCGTGATAGCACCACAACCGTATAAGATCCAGTCCCGATTGTGTGATTGCAATCACAGGTATGTAGTTGAGATCAAAATGAAGGCAGAGTTGGAAGATGGGTGTGGGGGAAGGGGCGTTATGCCCCACTTTACTCCCCTGGCCTGATTTGGCGTCACGGCTGGTTTGATCCCATCGCAAAATAATCTCTAGTTTCTTATAGCAGCTGATTGTATGCAAACCTCCGATCCTCTTGTTTCGCTCTGCTTTTCCATTCTTTGTGCATAAATAAGTGGCATACTTAAGATACAAACACTTTTTCCTCCTTCAACCACTAATTTTATTCCTCCATCAACATCTGCGTACTTGTGTGTCCTTGTTCTTGTACAGTTTTAGCTTCTCTCTTACTTAATTCCATGCCTCTCGCTCTCCTTCTCCGTCTATCTCCTCCACCGCTCCCTCTCACATCTTATTGCTCAGAGCAAACAATTACTTGTCTTGTTTGAGACACTCTGGACTAAAATAAATCTGTATAAATGTAGGGATCTCAGTCGCTACAGAAATGTAATGCCGGTGAAGGAGGAACAGATGAAGAAAGGCAATAAGAGGTATACAAAGAGGATGTCAGTGCTGCTCAGCGTCAGCGTAGCTCTGTCCTCTCTTTTCCTGCCTTGAACACATACATGAAAACACACGATTATAATATGCCCACATATTTCTGACACAGCTTTGTTTTAAATAAATTACACCCCTAAAGGCAGAGAGGAAATAGGGTATTTTTTCAGTGGATTACTAAAGAAAACATACAATCCTGTCAGGCCTTAGGGCTTTTTTATTGTTCATGAGGGAAAAAAATAGTGATTTCTTGCTTCTCTCTACTCATCTATCCCTGCATATTCATGTTTGTTTTACTATGAATTATTAGTGGATTCCTTCCAATTATCCAGCCTGGTCTGTGATTTACTGTGATCTCCATTTGAGTCTGTTTTCCCATCTGCAAATCTTGGAAGAGACTTAAAGAAGCCAGAAGGATTCCAATTGCTCGCTCTGCAGGACTCTTGAGGGTGCAAAAGCACGACTATTTAAAACATTTATGGCATTTCTGACTTTTATTTTACAGTGTACAGTACAGCAGGATGAGAGAAGAAAGGGGGAGAATGGAGAGGTCAATTGACCTCACCCATAAAGAAACAAGAAAAAAGGGAAATATATTTTTTGCCGATGTCCATTTACAGTTAAAGTACACTTTCAACAATCTGCGTTATTTTTTTCTCAATTTAAGTGAAATGAAAGACACTTTTCAGTTACACATTCGTTGCAAACCATTGCTGGCTTATTCTCCTATAGGTTTCAATGTCCATTACTGATATTGTGTTTAAATGTGTCTTTGTTGAATCATTAATAACAATATCATCAGTATCACTCTGGATTTCACTGAAAATGTCTACAAACAATATATATCATGCTAATTTTAACAAATATACTATAAAACATTAGATTTATTACTATACTATTATATAACAGTCTGTAATCAGAAAACATTGTATTTCATGGCACTATTAAGTTTTTGTAGAAACATTGAACATTTAACTTGAAGTCCCCCTATTTAGCATTCACAAGCAGTATATATATGAGCATGTAATATATGATTCATAACACACTTTAATGTGGTTGTCAGCAGATATAAATACTTATCTAGGTATTCGTCAACAACTATAACTCCTCCTGAGAATGCCCCATAAGAAGACGCTAGTGTTATAAACAGAAAATACATGACAAGATACTAAAACACAGTTGTAATAATGTAAAAACATGTATGTACAGGAGAAGTTATAATCAATGACAAATACTGTAAAAAACAACAAGCACTTAAAAAATGTTATCACAGCTGCGTAATAGAGGAATTTAAAGTAAAGTGTTAACCCAATAACAATGATAACAATACTACTTTTTTACCATTGATGGATTCACCAGTCTTTTAGGGGGGATATTAATTTACTTAATTCTGTTCAGTCAACAGTCATCTCTCTAAAACTAAAATAAATAAGAAAAAATATATAATGAAAATTTCAACACAAACAGGCCACATGCTAAGAGTGATATTTCTGCCGCTAACGTCCTTGAAGGAAGCCACCTAAAAAAAAAATCTCTAAAAACCACAGTGCACCCTGGGAGACTTGTTTGGCCTAACATACTTCTCAAAACTCATTTTTCAACAAGATATCACACCTTAAAATGTGCTCCACTAAAGGTGTAAAACCAACAGTATGACACTGTGCGTATTATCACCCGGAGCCACCAGGAGAATATTTACTGTTAATACGATTTCTTCCTCTCAAACGACGCCATTCATTAGGAGTTGAATAAACAAAGTGAGACTACTGTGTACTGCACACCTCATAATAAACCAACGATTAATTCATTAAAGCACAAAATCCTAATCTCCTTTATTTGTTTTTGAAGTAAGAAGATATAGTACAACACAATACTGCCTTTTCAGCTCAAGATCATTTGGTATAAGATCTCTATAAGATAATGCTGCATTTCTGCAATTCCAGCAGTTGTGCATGTGTGTGTGCGTGCGTGTGTGTGTGTGTGTGTGTGTATGCGTGTGATTTTGTGCCGATAATAGAATCTTAATTGGTTGATTAGGGAGGATTAAGGTCATTGATTGGATAGAGCTCAGGGCTCACCTGCTGTTCCCAACATCTAATTGGTTGGCTAAATAACATTTCAATGAAAGGCTGGGAGCTGCAGCAGGCGAGCGTTCACACACACACACACACGCACACACACACACACATGCACGCACACAGCCGAGAGGGAAGGACGAAGACAGATAAGGAGAGGAGCAGGGGATGAAGGATGGAGGAAGAAAGAGAGAGGGAGAGAACATCCTTTTACACCCGAGTGTCCCAGCCTTTCTGGATGACAGAAATATGGTCTGTCAATCACATAGCAGGGTGAAAATGTGTTTGAGTGTGTGTGTGAGAGACGTGGGGAGAAAAATGCTCAGAGCGCACAAGGTGCAGGTGTTCAGTGTAGACCGCTAATAACCTATGTCAGCGCACACACACACACGGTCACCGAGTCGCACACGGCGCTGTGTGTGAAGGGTGATAGCTGCAGAGACAGTGACAGGCTGTGGAAGATGAGACTAATAATTGATTGACATTGGTGTCCTTGCAGCTGTATCTGTGTGCGAATGTGTAGCTATGGATTTTGTGAGTGTGTGTGTGTGTAGTTGCCCATGTGTGTGATCTGAATGTAGAATTTGACAAACCTAAAGGGAAGTATAGATTTGTGAAAATGTGCTTTTCTGTGCAGCTGCATCTGCAGGCCTTTATTCTGTATGTGATGGTACATGTTCAGTAGTTTGTTATTAGGCTTGCCGCAGTAGTCAGTGTTACCTGTGTCACACCATGATCCGGCATACACCGATTACATTACTTGCCCCCACAGTCATTTAGCTTCTTTTTTTTATAGACATAAAACCAATTTAGATTATCTTCGTGTATCAGTGCTGTATTCAATATAAAGTCGAATGACGGACGCTACAAACTGAACGTGAAAATGTCTGCTACGTACAGAGTCTCAGCTCAGAGTAGCAGGAGTCAGATTTCACACACAAGGGACGAGAGAGTTGACAGACAAGACGTCAAAGCGAAAAGCAAAAGCGCCTATTTGGCAGTATTTCGGATTTAAACCCAATGCTATAAGGGAACCGCAACGTTAATGAGGCAATCACCGTGCGGAGGGGTTACAGCCGATGTGTGTGGCCCCGCAGCGAAAGCTGGACCGGAGAGACCCGACACACAGCCATCCAACGTTAATGATCAAAGTCAGCGCTCTACAAATATTGAGCGTCATCTTTTCTTGTAAAATGTCCGGTGTAATCAGTAACACCGGTGTTGTCACAAGTTTATTAACCGGTGGGAATATTTCCTCTCCGTCACCTCCCTAGTGCAAATGTGCTTTTTTGTACAGCCGCATGCTGCGTCTGCACCTGCAGGCCTTTGTACTGTATGTGGCGGTACATGTCCAGTAGCTTGTTATCAATGTGTTTTCATGGACTCATTGAATTCCACCTGGTTTATGAAAGCACTACTGCAGGCTGTTGGAGGATTGCTGAGATGTGTGCTTGGCAGCTACTGCCTGTATCATTATTATGGGAGACCTTAATGATGGTGAATTATCATTACTGCAGAAAATTCTCCCCTGCACAGTTGGAAGGAAGCACATGAACAAAATATTCACACACACACGGGAGGCCGTAAATCCCACTCTAGATATTTCTAATGTGCTGTGTAGTGAAGTACCGGAGTGAACGGCATCGTATGAGCAAAGCTGACTGCAGAAATGTTTCTGTATAGCAGAAATGGGCAGTAACTTTGTATAACAGAATCTAAAACTAGCATTACCGCCTCATTGCAGTTTACATTCATGTCTTTCCAAAGTGTCGACACATTTATGGGAAATTGGCATAATTGGCATATGAATTCTTGACTTGTGGCCAAAAACATGTTTTGTGTGTTCGCAGTGACCTTTGACCTTTGACAACCAAATTGTAATCAGTTCATCTCAGACGGCAACCTTTGATTCTGGAAAGTGAAGCCATTGCAATACAAAGCTTGAGAACCTAAGGAATCTATTGGTACCAACCATGTCATGTTAGCTTGTCGGGAAGGAGACTAAATAACGCTAATTTACACTAAATTTTGGCGTGGAAAAACTGTTATGGCTATTTTCAAACCGGTCACTTGACCTCTGACCTCAATGGACTTTATGATAATCACATGCAGTTTGGGGCAAAAAAACATGCAGTTTTTTGCATACAGTATAAATGTGTTATTTTCACCTATTCTAACATTGTGTATTTGAATATTTCTGCATACTGGGGTCCCTAAATAGTCTTGGAATTGCATAAATTGGGTATCACTGTACAGCTTGTGGATCCAATGAGCTCAACTGTATTCATGTGTGATGATGTTAGTAGCCATTTCACATAGTGACTTTTCTATTACTCAGATGTTATACATCTGGTGGTGTGTTCTTTATACTAGGACAGTTTTCCTAAGATTAGATTAGAAAAAATTGCAATATGTCGCCTTGCTTACAGTATCGCAAAATGTCGCAATATATTGAATCGTTACTCCTGTGACTCCTCTGATTACAAGTCTGATTGTATAGAAGTCTATTAGAAAATGAGCCTACTTCTCACTTGATTTATTACCTCAGTAAACATTGTAAACATGAGTTTATGGTCTCAATCACTAGTTTCCAGTCTTCTTCAATACAGCATGATGTTCATTTAGTAAATGATGGTCCCATTTAGAGTCAAATAGACCATAAAGCAGGGTATGTTTTAGGGCGTGGCTACCTTGTGATTGATAGATCGCTACCACGGCGTTGTCCGGTCTGGGAGTTGTCCATGTTTTCATCCTACAACTTTAACCCTTTCACAGTGTGTTTTCAGTTCATGAAAGTGAATTGTAACGTATTGGTTGACTAAAAATATCTTAATCAGCGTTCGGTTGTACTTTGCTCCACCGTCTGATGTCACTTCTGGTTGCAAAAAAAACAAGATGGTGACAGCCAAAATGCTGAACTCGAGGCTTCAAAACTGTAGTCCACAAACCAATGGGTGAAGTCATAGTGACTATGTCCACTTCTTAAATACGGTCTATAGCCGGATCGCACCGAAAGGAAATGAACGAGAGTCATTTTCCACCGTACTAAAAAGGGCAACTTTGTTGCTAATGTGATCTTTTTATTTACAACCATGGAAACCTTTCTTTTCCTGCAAAAGGCTTGAAAAATGCATCACCAAACAAACATCTACTGAGGGGGAAGTACACTGCCAACACCATTGTGCAGCTTAGACGATCAGTCAGCTGTAGCATTTGGAAAAGCTTAAAACCTTAACCTGAAAATATTAAAATTGGTGGTCAGGTTTGATAGTGATTGGTCCTTTTTTTTCCCCCAGAGTTTTTGGAGTGAGAGGAACAGCTGCCTCCGGAAGTATTCTTCACCACAGTAAGTCCTATCTTCTATCTTCTATCTTCTATCTCCTATCGTGTTTTTCAAATTAGTTCTCCAACATTCCTCAATATAGAAACACAGATTCTGTTCAATCTCTAGTTTCAAGTCTTCTTCAATACAGCATGATATTCATTCAGTAAATTATGGTCCCATTTAGAGTCAAATAGAAAGCAGGGTATGCTTTAGGGCGTGGCTACCTTGTGATGTACAGGTGGCTATCGCTGCGTTGTCCGGTCTTGGAGTTGTCCGTGTTTTCGTCTTACAACTTTAACCCTTTCACAGTGTGTTTTCAGTTCATGAAAGTTCATTATAACATTTTGGTCGCCTAAAAATGTCTTAGTCAGCTTTTCTGGTTGCAAAAAAACATGATGGTGACGGACAAAATGCCAAACTCGAGGCTTCAAAAAGATAATCCACAAACCAATGGATGATGACACTGTGACTATGTCCACTTCTTATATACAATCTATGATTCATTCTTGAGTCCAAGTGGACGTTAATGCCACATTTGAAGAAATTCCCTCAAGGTGTTCCTGAGATACCGTGATCACGAGAACGGATGGACGGAGGCATGAAAACGGTGAAAGACAGTAAATTCTCATTATTGATTAATAATCACAGTCCTTTTCCACCTAATTGCAATTAAATAAGCACAGATTAATGGTTTTATAGATGATCAGGTGAAGAAATTACTCAAATGTTAAGTTTTTTGAAGATCCAAAACAACATTTGAGTGCTTAAATATCATAGAAACACGTGTCTCTCTGTCTCATTTACACACAAATACACACACACACTCATCATAAAATAGGCCTTGACCTTCTGGCCAGTGGTCGTGTCGTACTAAGTAGGTTGAGAGCACAAACCTGACTCAGCTCTTTAACTATAGCTGTTTAGAGACACAAACACATTACGTGTACAGTGTGTGTGCGTATGGTGAGGGGGAGCCACTAGAATAACAGGTTCCACTTCCTCATTTGCCATATTGTTCAGAAGAAGATACTTAAAACCAGATGGATCTCTCTCTCTCACACACACACACACACACACACACACACACTCTGTCTTTTACAAATTGAGTATGCATATTTATAAGATGAATCGCTGAATTATTGAAAGGTTTGAAATGGAGCCTATGAAGGTGCAGCAGTATGTGTTGTGTGTGTGTGTGTGTGTTAGTGTGTATGTGTAAGTGTGTCTTTTAAAAAGCAAATGAGCCAAAAATCATGACATGCATCACTAGCTCTGCAGATATTGATGACTTTACCAAGTAAACGTGCATGGACACACACATATACACGTTTATGCGCTGCAGACCAACACTTACACACAGAATCCCTCAAACTCTCTTTCCACTGTGTGAGAACCTTTTTAGTGATTCATTGTTTTTTTAAACACTTCAGTCAAACTTTTTAACAATTTATGGTTTCCCTGACTCATATGCTCAGAGGCCATGTTCATAAAGTTTAGTGCTGATTGGAAAGACTTGTTAAATTAGAAATCAGCCAGTCCTCCGTTAACTCGAGTCTGGCTTCAGGATGTCATGACACTCCTTCAAATATCAGGGAAACCCTTTTTATCCTCCTGGACTAGTGAGTGAAGAGAATGATACGTAGATATATTGTCAAGTTACTCTCTCAGATTGAGCTGAAATCATTGATTGGCTTTAAAGCAACCAGTTTTAGGCTTTGTAAATGCAAATGTGTATGTGATTTTGCCTTTCCCGTAGACTGAAAGTGTCCTTAAGGCCTTTGCACACTAAGTTCGTATTTTTCGTCCAAAATTGTCGCACTATGTGTCGATCACGTTTACACACAGACTCCGAAACTTTCGTTTATCATTAAAGTTTTTGTTATCCACAAAGGCTACATACTGTAGAAACAGTTTGGGTGTGTTGCTTTAAGTACTGGTGTGAAGATAAAATACAATCCAGGAAGGATGTTTTGAGTGATGCATTGATGAGTTTGAAGGCTTATGAGACACTGCCCAGCAGTTTACTATTATGGAAAATTACCAACTCTAGAAAGTATTTTATCAGTGTTAATTTGATTAACGAAAACTATGATGAAATATGTTCATCAACGACCTTTTTTTCCATGACTTAGACGAGACATCACCGACGTCAGTAAACACTAACGGTGACGATATCAATCAATTTCGTTGACGAAAAAAGACGAGACTAAAATGTAGTTTAAAAATATAAAATCTTTGCCGAAATCTCTCTTTAGTTTTGTCACCTTCCACCTTCTCTTCCCCTTTCTGTCACTCTCTATCTCAAACACACACACACACACACAACGCACTGTGGCGGCGGCGCTCAGTCTGTCTCAGTCCTTGTTGTCTCACACCTCAAACCTGACAATTGTGCTACTATAATGCATAAAGTGGGCGGTTTGTGGGTCGGGTTCGGGTGGGTTTTACATGTTGGGTGGGCGGATTGGCTCTCAAGACAGACGTCAGTGCGACTGAATCATTAATGAGCGCAGTCAGGACTGTTGCTAAAATGTGACTTAAACTAATAAGCATGTTTGTTTTAA
The DNA here is from genome assembly GCF_043250625.1 of Sebastes fasciatus. Taxonomy (NCBI): domain Eukaryota; kingdom Metazoa; phylum Chordata; class Actinopteri; order Perciformes; family Sebastidae; genus Sebastes; species Sebastes fasciatus. The sequence goes on along the minus strand of NC_133797.1, from coordinate 23,877,502 downwards.
GACTAAATCTAAAATAGCTGTATTTTATCCTCTGTTTTGAGATATGTTGTGAAATAAATTGTAGATCTACCTTCTTCACGGTACATAGTAGCCTACCAGGAATGAATGCTTATACATGTTGGATTGGCCAATGCAGTATGTTGCCAGATGATGTTACATTGCTTTTGAGTCCAACTTGGCCCTGCAATTTATTTTAAATTAAAGTACTGTATGCACATATCTACTGTACTTGTCTTTTGTTAAGGGGGTGTTCATGTTGAAAGAAAAACAGGGAATGCTGAAGGCAAGAACACGATGCAAAGTCTTCTCTTTTAATAAAATATAATGGTTAATAAGAGACCAACATAAGTGCTAATTTCCCCTTTTACAGTCATTAGGAGGTATAAATGGTCACATGACTTGACCAGCCACCCCAGACCAGCCGTCCTATTCTTAGAATTTTAATGAATACAACCCAATTTTACATCTTCACATGAATCACCCGGCGCTCACACTCTTTTCACTATTAACACTCTGTGGTAGTCACTCTGTGTTAACTTGAGAGCGTACAAAAATAAAAGTTACTCATTTAAAATGCACATGACAACAAACCGCATCAATCCAATTTACATTTTCGGATGACAGACGTTTGCAAATTGTAGCCTCTGAAGGCTGCGAGCTGCACAGTTGTTGTTGTGTGTGCACTCAGAGTTATGAGACTGCACAGCTTGTACGTTTTGATGAAAAATGAACTGAATTCAGAGTCATTAGTACAGTATGTGGGCTGCTCCAAATTCCTCATACTGTATGATATTTTAGCCCGGGGCTTATATTAAAGCCCTCTTTACACTGGTAATCAACTCAAAAAGGCCTGTGCAGAACACGGCCATATTTCATCCTGATCTCCTCTGTCTTCTTCCATCCTCTCTACAACAAATCATCTCTCTCCCGAGAGGCCCTCTGTTGGTTTTTCAAAAAACAGAACATGTTTGAAGCACTTACATACAAGGTAAATGGATCACTGATGCAGAATAAGATGGGCTGTTGTGCTGTACTCAGTGGTTGCCATGACATTTGTAGCATCCAGCGATTGAACTCAGCCCTACAGATTGTTCTCTGTCGTGTATTTTAATACACAACAGCAGGATCTGAGGCTCAGGTTTCTCCTCTGAGGATCAGTTTTCAGAGATGTCACTGACCATTTGAAGAGGGGGAGACCGCTATTTGTTTTAGCAAAGGCTAAAGGTGAGGAAAAGAGACACAGAAGTAATTTTATTAGTTATTCTCAAAGGTCAGAAACATTTTTAGGTAGACACATATTTAAAAAAACAAATGAATACATTAACAGAGATTTTTGAACACTGCAGAATAAAAGTGTCTTCCCTAAAAAAAATTTATGATTGTGAATTAATTAATTTCGATTGGTCCGAAATGAACGTTTTGTTCATTTTTGTGGAAGATATCTGACGTTTGGTTCCCACTTTTCACAAGGTTTTTGAGCCAACAGTATAACAACTTTGGTATCAAGTGGTATCTCTGGGTCATCAGTGATCAAGTTGCCAGTTAGTGTGGCTTTGAACTGAGTTTGACGTCAAGTGCATGGCAACCACTTGTTGTGAAGTGGATGCAATGGAACGGGGGAGGGAAAATGCGACATCTAGTTGCTGAGTGTTATAAATGATATCAAAAGCACCTTTAAATTGAGTTTTGATGATTGATGGAGTTTAATTGAACGATACCGGACCATGAGACTGAAGCAGTTAAATTGAATCATTCATTTTATTATTTACACCTTTGTTTTTCCTGCTGTGACAAGTCAAAATTGTCTTCTACAGTATGTTGGACTTTAGCTGGATTTTCAAATGCAAACATGGCGTAAAATAGTTACTCCCAGTTCCCTGGCTGCTCTGAATGGACTTTATTAGCACTATCAACCAGGACAGGTGGCTGTTTGTGTGTGTTTTATGATATAAGCTCATTCATAAAATGTTTCCAGCTGAGTTTTATCTGTTATGTAGTCTTTTATCTCCGCTCAGATGTCTTGTTCGCCTCCACTTTCCTTCGCTTGACGTTTAAAAGAGCATAATGTAATTTATGACGGTTATCAACGATGACCAGCTGCAAGCCAGATACAGCAGCATCTACAGGTCTGTGTGAAATAAAACAGGTTGTTTGCTTTTTATGGCTTAAGAATGAAATATGATGTAACGCTCGTGGCTCGCATCTAACGCCCACTATTCTCCATCTTCCAAAAGTTTTCTGAGGATGTGTGTGCGTTTATCTGAAACTATGACAAAAGTGTGTTTTGGAAGCCAGAAATCTCATCTCAGCATCTCAGCATGCAAAGTAATCATTAAGTCATTGGTATCGATTGAAACCCCTGCAGATATATTAGGGTGATTTTATGCGACAATACAATCTTGATTAGTGCTCCTTCAACAACTACATACATTTTAGAATCATATTGCGGCCGACAGAAATGGAAATCCATGTCACTAATATCAGAGATCCCATATTGATTGGAATTGTTTTTTTGTTTCTTAGCTCCTTGCACTTTCAGAGCAGCGCCTACTAAATGAATCCCCGCTGTTTTTTATGTGAGGAAACAAACTCTGAAATATTAGTAAGATAATGCGAGTCGACAGATCCGGGAGAGACGTGAGCAGAGATCAGCATGAGGAACCAAGAACAAGTCTATAAACACTTTGGGGAATGAAGCCCTGGCTGTCTGTTCTGGATACGCGAGAGCCTTGTTCCATGTTTATAAGTTCAGAGTCAGACTAAAGTGATCAAAGAGTAACAGGTGGACTCTTAAATTGAAATTGGCCTTTTGATAAGCAGCTGAATAACAACGAGGGGCAAACAGCTTAGCACATCTCGCATGGCTCGCAGCTGGGACGACTTAATCATTTGATCAGTTGAACTCTTGGTTAATGTTGTGACGACAGTGTTCAGAATACAAAGCAAGACACTTAATACTAATATCTTCATTTATAATACGTCTAATAAAGTAATCGTTAGAAATTGTGTCATGAAATTTGTGTAGATGTATGATGAGACTGTTCTATGGGTTGGTTTTTATGGTGGTGTGGAGTGGTTGAAGAATTATCCAAATCTTTGAAGAAATGAAATACAACAATACTATTGTTGCCTTTAAATGGGGTAATTTCTACGTATTCACAAGAGTCTATATGAACGCCCCCCTGTTGTGGTATTCACAACATTGTAAGTAGGGCTGGGCAATATATCGCTATTATATTGCTATTGTGATATGAGTCGAGATATCATCTTAGATTTAGGATATCGTATTAACGTAATATGGCATGTTTTGTCTTTTCCTGGTTTTAAAGGCTGCATTACAGTTAAATGAAAACTGTTTCATTATTTGCCTTTACTCACTTAGTCATTATATCCACATTACTGATGATAATTTATCAAAATCTCATTGTGTAGCCTAAATATTTCGTGAAATATTGTAGTGGTCAACCCTACAATATTGTCACAATATCGATATTGAGGTACAGCATTTGGTCAACAATATTGTGATATAGTATTTGATTTTCTCAATATCCCCCAGCCCTACTCGTAAGTTGACGTTGTCAGAAATGGCGGAGGCCATGGAAGTTAATTTTTCTTTAGGTGATAAGTTAATACTGTATAATCAAATTTTAGTTGTATAGAATTCTTCTTTGTAACTTTATAATATGTCTGAGAAACATGCTGATATTCCCAACGGCCTCATCCATTTCTTCTGTCATTATGCCTTTGTATTTCCATTTCCGTCCTTTGTATTTAATGTTAATATTGCTGTTGCCTAGCAGCGGTAGTCTCACAACTTAACTTCTTTGACCGCCAAGCATATCGTGTACACGACTTCACCTGTCGTAACCACAAGTTCACGAGTTTAATTTGAAGGCAGCATATATTACCAGTAAAAGTCCCATTTTAAGATCACTTTTTTTGGCCACTTTGGCGGAACAAGTAGTGAACACAGCATTGACATATCATCAACCTTTAAGTTGATATGGTGAACTTGTTAGCAAACAGTTGCTTATATACACATCTAGCAGTTACGGAGCAACATTGGACAATGAACTAAAACTGCACAGAAACAAACAAAAGCTTTACTCTATAAGCACAGGAAAGTCGCTTTTCTCCTAACATAGAAATGTAGCTCGTGCAAACACTAAATAGAACAACAATCGGCCATTGAATGCAAAATTGTAACATTGGTGGTGGTTTGCTTCCCTGAACCCTTCCTGTCTTAAGTGCCCTTGAGCAAACACTAAACACCAATGGCTCCAAATGTATGAATTTATATGAATACAATTTAGATTGTTATTTTAGAGAAAAGTTATACCAATAATGTAAGAATGTAGATCCTACAGGGATTTTTACGCAGTAAGCATGGATTTGAATGTTTTTAGATGTCTTGGTTACATAACCACTGCTTCAACAACATGGCACTTAAACGTCTAAAAACCTCTTTTCAGTCACATTTATAACAGTTTGAAGTTTGAACCTACACATCCAGACATCTTTTGACCTGCAAGTAAACAAATGGATTCTGTGCCCATAGTGCTTATTATCTGTACCAATGACACATTTGTCTGGACAGGACTTGATGAAGATGAAGATGAAGATGAAGAAGTACTGAAAAAAAGAATCTAAATTACAGGCAGGTAGCTTCTCATATATTATTGACAGTTTCTTGTTCGGTCGCCTCTGTGTCTAGAATTTTCACTTTTCATGTGAAAAAGATTATTTGTTTTTTTCTAATTGTTATGGTTCATATTCATTTGCTGTTTTTCTACTGTGGACTTACAGAAACTCATTTACTGCAGTACTGGAGCCCTCGCTGCAACACAGCTGCAAATAAACTGCAGGGGGACATGAAGGCAGAGAACAGGTGGCGTTTAAATGCCTTTACAAAATGAGGATTTCAGGAGTAATATGGGGAGAGAGAGCGCAAATGTGTTTTTGCTGAAAATGCAGGCCCGAGGGTAGGACAGGGAGCATCTAAATCCTTTATAAGGGACTGTACAAAAATGATTGGGATGGGGAGGGGGGTTGAAGTTTATATTTCACTTTTTAAAAAGGCAAGACCCTCCCCAGCCTTATTAAGATGTTCTTGACTTATAAAACACACCTGCAACACCCTCCATCTGAGTTGGAACAACTTGTTTCACCATTACCAAGTAAAAGAGGCAAAACTAAAGAATTTGAGATTGTGTAATATAATGTAAACTTTTAATATATTAGTGGAATGATTTTCACAATAGCCACCAATACAATACGCACATTAGAAGTGGAACTAGCAATTTTCAGTTTTATGGCAAATATAACAACGTTGTGAATATTCCAACTGCACCCTGTTTTAGAGTAAAGAGTGGCTGGATGGGACAATAAAATCAACCAATATTCATTCACTTATGTTGAGGTCAGAGGTCAAGGGACCTCTTTGAAAATGGCCATGCCAGTTTTTCATCGGCAAAATTTAGCGCAAGTTTGGAGCGTTATTTATCCTCCTTCGCGACAAGCTAGTATGACATGGTTGGTACCAATGGATTCCTTAGGTTTTCACTCTAGCTTTAAAACTGAGCCCACTGCAACCTAAAAATCGCAAGTTACATTAATGCGTTAAAGAAATTTGTAACGCTAAAAAAATTTGCATTTACGCTTTATTATTGCTTTAACTTTGACAGCAGATAGTTTTGAGGGAGGTGTATTTTCTCCCGGATTACGATCGCAATTTTAAACACATGGTTAACGCTCTTAATTGAAACAAAACAAAAATGCAACAAAACTACTGAGTTATATTTAGTAAAAACATCATGGTTTGGCTTATTTAAGTTATGTAAATTTAAATAAGTAAATATTGACTTTTAGTTTCAGATGGGACACGAACAGCTGTCTCCTGGGTGAAAGTCCTGTCTTGACCCACCTGGCTACCCCGACCTCTTCCATGTGCAGACTTCCGCGGAGTATGATTAGAAATGTATTTGTGATGCGTCAAATACAAACGTAGTCAGAGAGAAAATACATTTCCCTTGAAACATAATTGACCTGCTGATAGGGGCGTAAGGTAAAAAACGTTCTGTTGCTGCTGGAAACATTCAACATTCAATCCCTGATATCAGTAACTCATGAATATCCATATTCTTTGTTTCTCATAACTGCACTATTCGACTGATTAGCTAGTTGACTGTAATGGGAAAAATTCAGCCCTTAAACAGTGACGGGATTGTTGTACTCTGGGTATGTTGAAGTGCAACCACTAAACAACACTAAATCCACCATTTCTTATTTTTTTTTAATTCATTTTGCAAGGGAAGGCTAAGATATAAATTTAGGATCAGTACAAGTTAAGAGACCCTCCCCTGCTTTCCCCAAAAATCAGACTACAAAATGCAAAAATTAAAAATACATTACTCCCCCTCCTTCCCGACCTCTCATCCACCCCTTAATAATTTGTGTACAGTCCCTAAGAGGAAAGTGACTCTGTGAGAACAAAAAGCAAAGAGAGACTGAGAAGATGGAATATCGGATGCACTCACTGGAGGTCGTTTTTTTTTAGATTGACTTTTTCTCGCTGTTGCTGCCTTGAAGCTTTGTAGAATTTACACATCTACTGAAAAAACCAAGGCAACATTCCTGCTTAATACCACTCTGTATCTTACCTTTCAAAATGTGATCGCACCGCATGAATCATGCAGCATGGATAGTAACTTACAGAACAACAGCTGGCCCTTTATGATTCCCCACAGAGGCTTTTAAGACATGTTCAAGGATGTTTGGTTAAAGGTTTCTGAGATGTTTCTGCAAACTGAGATGGAGGAAATAAATCCAAAGTACCTTTCTGCCTTCTCCATCTTCTCCTCTCTCTGTCTTCTGTCACCCGATTCGACAATTGGCAGGCCATTAAATAGGCACTATCAGTTGCTATAAGCACCGTAGATGTGGGGCATTAGGGGCCTACTATGCCTACTACGCTGCAAAGTGAAAATAAAACTAAATTTGACATCACCTTTTGAACAGAAACAAAAAGGCTTCTTTAGGTTTAGGCAACAAAACTACAACTTCTTTAGGTTTAGGAAAAAAGAAAACCAGTTAGGTTTAGGCAATAAAACTAAAACTTCTTTAGGTTTAGGCAAAAAAAAAAAAAAAAACACTTAGTGAAATTTAGGGAAAAACATTGTGTTTTGGGCTAAAATAACTTTGAACACAAGGGCAACTACACATTGTTGGTTTCACATGGGATGCGAACGGCCTCCTGGGTGAAAGCCCTGTGTTTTGTGTCCCAACCATCACCACGACCTCTACCCGTTATTTCACGCTGTCTATACTACAGTGCCTGACTTCTGCTTTTGCTCCTGTCATAATTACTAAGGTCGCTAGAGGTCGCTGTCGTGTTCTTTTATACCTTCTTTCTGTGATCTATCATCTGAATAGATGATAAAACCTACTAGTGGGTGTAGTAGGCCCACACCTATGGGGCTTATAGCAACAGATAACGCCTATTTAATAGCCTGACTGCCTCTGTCATGTTTCCACTAGTGCTACAAATCATTACAGCCATGCAATGTTCCTATTATGTCTGTCTATTAAATCAGTGAAGTGTGTGTGTTTGTCTAATTGTTTCTTTCACATCTAATCGTACACCAGCCCGCTTCCTCTATTAGAGATACAGTATATCAAAGGAGCCTCTGTATCTGTGTGTGTCACAGTGGGTGTTGTGCTGTTAAGAGTTTAGCCATGAGTCCTGTCAAAACCTTGAGTAAACACACACAGAAGCTCATTTGCAGAGGACGCTCGACAACGAAAAGACAAGAAAAACAAGGCGTGGAACAGAAACAGATGTTATACATTGCAACTGTTCGTTGTGTGTGTGTGTGAATCCTTTGTGTTTGTGTGAATCCTCTGTGTTCCGGCCTTATTTAGGCTCATTTACAGTAAACAGATGAGTTAGAAATTCTGTTTATCTGGTGTCAGGGTGGGTGGCGGGGGTAGTTGGAGACGTGGGAAAGACAGAGAGAAGAGGCAGAGCAGCTCCTTGCATACAATGATCTATTTATCAATTCCCCATCCTGTTTCTCTCCTCTCCACCCATTCTCTCCTCTCCTCCTCCTATTTCTCCTCCTCTCTTGACTGGCCTACTTGCTTATCCTCTTCAGAGCACTTTAAATTCAACTTAACAACACTTTTTTTTGGCTGCTGCATCATTCCTCTCCTCTGTTTCCCTTCATTTAATTTCTGTTCGATTGCTCATCCTCCCTGGTACAAATAAGATACAGTAGAGACAATTGGCTGCCTCTATCTCGTTCCCGTTATTACTCTGCCCGAACTTGTGAGTAAATGTGTTTGTGTGTGCAGAGAAGGAAAGAAAGAAGCAACGAGGACAATGCAGAGGGCCGTAATAGCCGTGGAGTTGTTGTTCTCAACAGTACACTGCTGCAATGCTTTAATTAATGTCTAAATATAGAGTCTTAAATAAATGCTTAGAGGCTGATTTGAAGAAATGCATGCCAATTTCCTGTAGGCATATTGCTTAATTAAAAATGTTATTTTCTGAATTTAAGATTATGTCAGTCTGTAAAATTGAACCAGAAACAAGAGAGAGAGAGAGAACGTGAGGAAGGAGACGAGAGAATAGAAGTAGGACGTCTCATCTAAAGTGTGAACTTTTGGTCGTAAACCAAATTATTGGACAAACTGAAATGTTGACTTGATGATTGGGAGAGAGCTGAAAAGTTAATAGATGACATCATGGTGATTACGTGAACTTCTTATATACAGTCTATGGGATCAACCAATAGAACGCCAAAAAACAACAAACCGCTACTCAGTCGTCTCCCCAAGCTTTTTCCTACTGAAGACTGAAATATTTAACAAAACTGTGCATATTTCGAATTTAAAAAAAGGCTCTGGCCACTGTAGTTTTTAGCTAACATCTCTCAAACTGCAGTACTCTCAGTACTGCACGGTGGTGCAGTGGTTAGCACTGTCGCCTCACAGCAATAGGGTCGCAGGTTCAAATACCTTTCTGTGTGGAGTTTGCATGTTATCCCCGTGTTAGCGTGGGTTTTCTCCGGGTTCTCCGGTTTCCTCCCACAGTCCAAAGACATACAGGTTAATTGTTGACTCTAAATTGCCCGTAGGTGTGAATGTGAGCGTGAATGGTTGTCTGTCTCTGTGTGTCAGTCCTGTGACAGTCTGGTGACCTGTCCAGGGTAATCCCGCCTTCGCACAATGTCAGCTGGGATCCTCTCCAGCCTCCCCCCATTGCATCGTGTTCATGGTAGCATGTAGCTTATTTGGGGTGGATAGTATTTTGTTTTGTTTTTGCCCTCAACCAATCAGTAGTGATTGTCATTTCCATCCAGCCAGCACCATTTTCTGTCGACATGGAAGCTGTGGTAGAAGTTGAGTGTTTCATGACACTCTTGTTGGGATTTCCGTTGGCCATTTTTCTGTCACTATTTTTTTGTTGCTGTAACTAGGTAGCTATCAAGCTCTGCAGAAGAGTGACATTGGCATTCTTAATCCTGCCAAATAGCTCTGATTTGGTTGCCTCTTTCTCCAAACGGAGGAAACGACAGTCAATGGGCACAACACCAGACCTATTGTGTATGAAACGCTGAGATGTGGGCAGCCATTCATAGGTCATGTTCATCGTAATGAATCATCATGTCACCCGGTGCAATGATGCTCATTGATGTGTTTTTACTAGTTTTGGGACAACAGTGGAGCTTTATGGCACAGGGGAACAAGATATAACAGGCTTACAGACAGTACTTGTTAGTGGGATCATGTCATTATTGGTTTGGGTCTTTTTCATGGGATTTGTTGACAGTAATGAAATCTAAAATATCACCAGTCGCATCCTTTAATGAGAGAGAGAAGCGGCAACGGGGAAATGTTGTGTCTGATGCAAGAGGATCAAATGGTGAACAACTACGAATCATCACAACAGACAGAGAGTATGTGTGTGTGTGTGTGTGTGTGAGTGAGAGAGAGAGAGAGACATGACCAATCTGTGTTTCTTCATTTTCTGCCAGAATTGTACATCCTTCCCACAGTGGGTTTTGTTTTTGTATGAACAAACAGTAATCAGAGCAGGAAAACCCAGTGGGGGGCAGGTAGGGAGCTAGAGAGAGGGTGAAGTCATTACTGTGTATGTGTTTTCCAGAGAGAGAGAAAGAGAGAGAGGAGGGGGGAGATTACACTGAAGGGATAACTCAAAGCTGATTGAAGGCCGTGGCCAGGCCGGATCATGTGACTGGCTCATGTTGATATTATGGTGTCATCAAGATCATAGTTGGTTTCTCTCTAACACCCTACAATCAGCAAAGCTGCTAAAACGCATGTGATCAAGTGTATATTTAGCAACGCTACACTGCTGCTTTCAGCCTTCATTTGCACCAAATTCTCCATGCGAGAGAATAAACACGGTGGATTTAGGCACTTAAAGTGATTTGTAGAATCCTTGTTTATTATCAAATCTTATTACAGATCCCGGGAAAGTCTCAGGGACAAATAGCTCATTAGTTTTTGCAATTTTGTAATTTGTATTTTCCATTATGAGCACATTTACATCTGGTATTACCATGTGATCTGGAACTGGAAATCTTATCCGGATAAGGAATTACACGTTATGGTAGGTGTTGAGAGTGGGCTGAATGCATTGCTGTCTGTAGTAGGACATTTGAGTTTTTTAATAGGGGGGACAGACCTGGTTTGTTATGTTCATCCGCAACTAGAGAACGCCATCGGTTCTGTATTATTTAGAATATTGTAGATCCAAGATGAAACTGACTGAAGCGCGGGAGTCAGAGAAAAATTTGCAATAAAGTGGTTGCTAACAAGTGGCTAAATGAGACAACTAAACATCATCACTTCAGCACCACGGACAGCGGCATGGATTTATCAACACAGCACAGTTAGATATTTCAGAGCCATGGTCGGGTCAAACCTCAGTCAGATAAAGGATCAGCGAGTCAGGCAGACTAGACTTTCAACTAATCAACCCCTCTGCCCTGTACTCTCTGTGCTACTAGGGGATGAAAAGGGGTGATGGCAGGTTAACAAGGGGCATGCATTTTGGTCATTATGCTAACAAGGGGGACGGCCTTCAAATCCGCCTACAGGCTGTCTGAATGGAACTGGAATGGTTGGACAATTCTGCAGATAGTCTGCCTCAATTTGTCATTGGCCAGGTGTAAAACACAGCCTGTGCAGTTTGGTCATATTCTAAAGAGAAGAAAATCCACCCAATAAGTTGAAAGACAACTTAATACCTCCACCTCTTCCTGCTACAGCATCTCAAACAAGCCTGGCAAAAAGCTACAGACAAACTCTTCCTTAGCAAAGGTAGAAAAAGACGAACCTTTGACTTGGGATCTGATGCTTTTGTTTACAAGTTTGATTAAAATTAGGGCTGTCAATAGATTAAAATATACCCATAGAACCCATTTAATTCACATATCTCGAGGTCAGAGGTCAAGGGACCCCTTTGAAAATGGCCATGACAGTTTGTTGTTTTTCCTCCCCAAAATGTAGCACTTACCATCCTTCATACTGGATGTTAATATTTTTCTCCATTGTTGTCGGAGGTCATTTGAAAACGTTGGTAAAGAAATTGAAAAATGATTCAGAATGTGAGAAATACATTGTGAAATATTGAGAATTGTGTGCTCATTGATAAACTGTTCCACATACTATACAACAACATCACTATACTACATAGAATACTTTAATGGGAGGAAAAACAAACAAATGCAAACAAATTATTAGGGGTGTAACGAGACATCGATGTGATCTATTCAATGATCAATGATCCAATATATTGACGCAAAGTGAAAATATTGATACATATCATCATCATCATCATTAAGATGCGCCTTTATTTAGAAATTCCCACTTTACATTAATTATTTTTAATCAAATTAATAGATTGTTTTTCATTAAAATGTCTGGAAGTGATCAGTAATACAATTGTCAAATCATATTTTAGTTACTTTTTGTAAGTTGATAGAAATGTAACTAATGAACTGTAGCTTTAAAACGGAGCCCGCTACAACCTACAACTTGCAAGTTGCGTTAATGTGTTAAAGAAATTAGTGGCGTTAAAACGACTTTGCGTCAATGCGTTATCGCGTTAACGTTGACAGCCCTAATTGAGATCCAATCACAATGCCAGCAGAATACAGAAAACAAGAATGCTTATCAGTACCAAGCAGAAATATACTGGCCTGTAACCATATGTCATTATCCAGATTGAGATAGAGATTGCATGTTTAACCAAGTAAACCATACACGTTACAGGTTGTTGTGGCTGCTGGTCAGTTAGGGAGTGTGTTTTGGTATCAAGGTTCCTGCTTTACAAATACTGAATTCATTGCTTCATGTTAAAGTAATTTTCAAATTTGTCCTCTCCTCTCTGTGATGCTACATTGCATCCTGGTTCAATAATGCTGTCAAATTTCAGCTGCTGTCAGTTAGGTGTCCATACTGAATACCACTGTGAGCTCTTCCATTCGATGCAAGTGAAGCTTCTACGACAGACGAATACAAGATGTTTCTGTCTTGGTGCAATTTCCCGGCAGACTCACAGGTTCACCTTTTTTTCAACCCCACTAATTTGCACAGTCAGCCGATACACTGATGCACTATGCACTGAAATGTAGAAAACCACAGCATTGTTCTCATGGACTACTTACAGTTAGTGATCGCTCTGCTCAATATTTAATTATTACCTAATCAAAATCAGTGGCATCACATCCATTTTTGGCGCAGTTTTGTTGGACAGAAGGATAATGTGAGCTTAGCTTAAGTTAATGCAGTGCAAAATAAGAAGTTAGAGTTGTCAGGGCACAGACAATGTAATCTAAATGAGCCCCTTGGATTTAATGCAATATTGATTTCATTTGGATGGACATAAATGGATATACTTAGATTTTGCCTCTTTAACAATTTTGTGTTGTCTTTAACATCCCATTAAGATGTTAATTTGTGCACAACATTAAGTCGGGAGTACGGTTGGGTATCAAACCTCAATACTTTCACTACTTTAACACATTTAGTTTTTATGAAATCTATGAAAAGTACGAAAAGCTTTTTAACTTATTCAGTGATCAGATCAACGTCCCGAAATGAGCAGTTGTCCCGAATCTCGAATCCTTTCCTGTTTGTCCCAAAAATTAGATTTAAACACAAGTTTTAGTTCGTTTTTCAATAAAACTAAAGTTTAAACTAAAGTACTGCTCATTGTGAAACATTATTTTGGTATTACCCACAGATGGGCACTGTTATGTCCGTAGCCTACATGAGCTATGACTGTTGTAGTTTTTTTAGCCGTGTACAGTAGTGCCGTGAATTGATGAACAACTATGCATAGCGGCGAAGCATAGCTATGATGTTGTTGAATTAAAACATTTACAGACTCACGTGACTCACGGAACTGGCGATACACACGAGTCATGTGACTAAAGACTGGCGAAATAAGTCAACGTTAACTTTTAGTTTCTCATGAGACACGAACAACAGTCTCATGGTTGAAAGTCTTGTTTGTTTGACCCATCCACAACTCCTCCTGCCTAATACTACGTCACTTGCTCCGACCGTCTGCTGGGTTCACATTGGAGTTAGTGCGTCAGTCTCCGATGCTCAGGGGCGATGTCCAATCCACGGTATTTGACGAGTTGGGAGTTGAGAGCGGGTTGCCCATTCTCATCTGGTCACCCAAAATCAAAATGTGGCTTATTTATGCAAAGTTCTTGTAACTGTTTTATATTTATACAACATTTATAAAACTCCAGAGCACAAACTTGTATTTGGACTTTTCCCTTGAGACTTACCAGGCTCTGAAACTCATAAATAACAAATAATCCTGACACGATGACACCTCAAATAAGTCATTCGGGTGTGGAGGGGGGACTAATGTTCTCTCAAAACAGGACGCCCATGCTGCTGAATTAACCTGGGAAAAGGGTGAACGTGACGCACCGAAACACAGTTTATTTATGGTGTTGTGTGTGTGTGTGTGTGTGTGTGTTTGGGAAGGTCCCAGCAGTATGAGCTACTGCAGCTATATGGTTGTCTTTTGGGAAAGGAGGGTGTTGAGATAGGGAGAAAAATAGAGAAAGGGTAGCGGGGTGACAGAGGGAGAGGTTGGTGTGTTTTCAGCTGATCCACTTCCTCCCTGATGTTGGCGCTCATTTGTCTTGGCTGGAAACTGAGTGCAAGGCTGGAATACTGATGACTGTTACTCCGCACCCCCCCTCCTCCATCTCCTCCTCTCTTTCTACCTCTCTCTCATCTTCACCCCCTCCATTTATCCTCTCTACACATACTCTACATTCTGTCTGCTCAACTGATTTCCTGCCTCCTGTCTCTCTCCCCCTTTTTACCCTCCTCATCTCGGCTCTCTCTCGATGCAGCTGCACTTCGCCGACCCAAATTTCCCTTCCACCCCTCCTCTCCTCTCCTTCTATCCATCTCTCCATCTGACCTCGCTCTACCTCTCCCGCTGCTCAGTCTATCACTTACTGGCTACATTATCCGGCTACATTCCTCCTCCCTCTTGCCATTTTTCGCCCTGCGTTCCTACCCAATTCCTCCTCTCATCTCGCCTTCAGCATTCCCCCTGCCCTCCCCGCGCGCCTCGCTTGTCTTTTCTGCTTTGGCTTTCTGCTTTCTCTCATTTAGCGTCGGCCTCCTGTCCTCCTGGCTCGGTCTGCCTCCCGTCACCCTTCTGTTTCTATTTCTTTCTCTCTGTCTCTTTCTGGCTTATGTGAATTAGTTCCTGGTCTATGTGGGTCACGGGGGTGATGAGACGTGAAATCAGAGGTGTGTATATGTGTGTGTTCCTGTGACAGAGAGCGAGGGAGAGTGGCCGAGGGAAACAGGACGGAGAGTTACAGGGAGAGAAACAAAAAAAGACTCTGCAGGTGACTTCCAGTCTGCTCTGGAGAGATGTGTACGATGTCTTCAAATGCTCTGTGGACAAAGTGTACACCTACCATCCTCCTACCTAAAACTGTGTAGTTTGGTACTGGAAGTGAGTGTGGATGGCAGGGCTTGGTATCTGCCTTGAACTCGCAGCTCTTGCCTTTTTAAGTGCTTATTAATAATATTTAGAACGTAACATTATCAGCCTGTTGTCACATAATGTTCTTGTGGTGGAGGAGCGTAGTACTCACATAATGAATCTTGAATTTCCCTCGGGATCAATAAAGTTACTATCTATCTATCTATCTTTGTCTCAGTGGCGGCTGGTAATTCAAAAAATTGGGGAGGACAGGAAGAGAAAACCTACCCACGGCTTCATGTTATTTTACACTAGTTGCCTACTCTACTTTTTTTGTTTTTGTTTTTTTTACTTAACAAAAGAATACAGATTCAGTATACAGGGGATAGTAAACAAATGGAACAATAACAAAAGAGCCAGGGGTATATCACACTAGACAAAAATATTATAAATACAGATATTAAAGGAACGGTGTGTAACATTTAGGGGGAACTACTGTCAGAAATGGAATGTATTATTAATATATATGTTTTCTTTTTTGTATAATCACCTGATAATAAGAATTGCACACACACAAACACACACATACACACACACACACACACACACACATTCTTCAACCTGCTTTTATCCCCTTGTATTGTCTTAGTTTTGTTATTATTATTATTTGTCTGTCTCTGTATAATATATTTTTGTCTTTTTTATATATGTCCCTGCACATGTCTTCACTTGTTTTGTAATCACTTTATAACACAATAAATAATAAAATAAAAAAAAGTATTGTTTTTTTCGTTACCTTAGAATGAAACGTTTATGTGTACATACGGAGCGGGTCCTCTCCGTGGAGTACGACGAGTTGCACGGCCATGTTTCAACAGTAGCCCAGAACGGGCAAACCAAACTTTGTTAACTTTTCCTGCTTGGGCCGGAATCGATAACGTTACTCGTTTCCGTCGCCGCCGCTCTCTCTCTCTCTTGCTTCATCACTCACTTCCCAAGAACACACACACTCTACGCACTGGCTCTGCTCCAAATGATCAACGCTACCCTTACAACAACTGGCTCTAGATAGGGCCATTTGTGTTTTTGCATTGGCCACCGTGGCTCTCCAACACGCTTGGCACATTGAAGAGTCTTCAGTTGGCTGCAATCTCCTCACCTCACCGCTAGATACCAGCAAATTCAACAAACTGCACCTTTAAGGTTCTTGATAGCCTTCTTGTTAGTCGAGTTAGAGAGTAGTTTCACATATTGCTCAACATCCTTCAGGAAAAAAACGAAATTATTTTTTTCGGGTCCTCTATAGACCAGCCTTCTCTGATTTGTCTTAACTTAAGGTCTAAATAGCCCAAATTGGACAGCTATTTTTCTATTTGGGACTTTGATCCCAAAACTTCTGATTTAGATTTTGGAGACTTTGATACAAATCCAATTTGGACGTTTTGAATATTAGAACTTATTTTGAATTTACATTATCATCATTTAACCCATTTAATGTTTAAGTGTGTTAATGTGTAAGTTTTTGAGTTGTGTCATTTTGAGCACCTATAAAGGAAGGTCTTAAAGGGGACATATCATGTTAATTTTTAAGTTCATATGTGTATTTTGGGTTTCTACTAGAACACGTTTCCATGCTTTAATGTTTTTTTCCTCATACTGTCATACCAGCCCGTGGGCTGTGCTTGGTTTTGGCTCAACATGGCGGGTGGATCACACACGCTATCATTTTACAACTAAACAGTACACTAAAATATGTTTCTGATGGGACTGACTTGAATGCTTCAAAGCTTCCACCATTGCCATGGTAATCGATCTCCAAATCATATGACTACTGTCAGGATATAGTGACGGTGTTATGTAAATGACTTTTTATCATATATGCTCAAAGTTACCAACTGCAGCTTTAATGACCAAACTCACCACTAGTCACTGTTGCATACAAAATCCTCTCTGGAATTTCACAGGACACACAAAATAAAACATATTTATGGAGGGCAGTGGGGTCAGCTTGAGGGCACACCTTTTAAATGACCAATGTTTCTGCTCTGTGGTGCAGCAGGAAGTAGCGTGATGTTATTTTATCTTATACATTAGTTTCTTTAAGCAGGACCACAGTCTTCTCCGAACCTTAACCAAGTAGATTGATGTGTCTTACAGATGCGGCTGATGCCCGGCTCTGTCCTATTTTGCGAGGGCGCGTTACATTATCAGCCTGTTGTCACATAATGTTCTTGTGGTGGAGGAGCGCAGTCCTCACATAATGCATCATGGTCATTCCAAACAAATGTTAAGAATGATGATAATGAGTACTTCATTCTGAATAAGTAAGTACACTTTGTGAGTTGTATAGATATTAGAAACCTTACATAAGCTTAACCTTTTATGTAAATTAGTCAGTCCATTTATAATTCTATTCATTTTGACATGATTGTTGGCAAAACAGTGGAAACTATGACAAAAGAATCTTATACATTATATATCCAGATCCTTGTTTTTTTTTAGTTGCAGTATGTAAAATTAACCCTATCTTGCTGCAAGGTGAGCTGTTCTTCTCCAGCATTACCATGAGGTGTATCCTGAATTGAAAAAAAAGATGTGAAGTGCACGGTTGCATATATTGGTATTGCTTCTCTGTGGCCGTTTCATATTGAGGACAATGGGAAGTGAACTGCATTTCATCCTCAGTGTCACCTAAATTGCCTCCTTTCCACCGTCTGTGCTCCCTTGGTGACCAGGTTTTTGATGGCGCGCGCTCTCTCTCTCTCACTGCTCGGTAAAAAACGACATGATTTATGAAATATGTCATCAGAGTTAGCACAGAGTAGCAGAGCATCTCACCCCACACTGAGTGACTTCAATTTATCACTTGATGACCTGGGAACTGTGGTGTTCGACCATATAAGTAGCATTGTTTGTTGTGTGTTTCCATTCATTTGAGCTTTTGTGGCATGAACTGACTGGTTGATTGATTCCTTCATGGACTGATAGATTGACTGAATATGACTTGGTTGCCAGATTTTCCTTTTAAAACTCCCTGTCACCAGCTGGCTGTTTGTGTGAAGCAAACTCAACAAAACCAAGCAAAGTTTGCTTTCAACATGACGTTAACTATCCGAGGAGAGCTTTTCGCTTTACCCAGGATGATCTGTTGTCGCTCTGATGAGGTTTGTCAGCAAGCTGTCTTTCAGCTCCGAGTCTTCTTCTCATTTCTCTTCCTCAGCGAAGAGGCAAGGAGCAGAAGGTTGTCTCTCTCAGAGCTCATTTTTACAATTTCTAAATTTAATGAGCATCTGCAGCGGAGCAGTTGATGGATTGCTGATGAGCAAGAGCTCGTTTGTTTTGATCATTCGCTATCTGGAGTACTTCAGAAGTTGGAAGAGTTGATAAATTTTCTATGCGATGGAGTGGCAAGGGCCGCTCCTGAAATGTCGAATCAAAGTTAGTCACAGAAAGTAAAACCTTAATTCATGCTAAATGCAGGAATTAAGTAAAACAGACGGAGGAGCTCATAAAGGCCAAGAGGTCACAAGGAACTCTGGGCGTCGACTCATAGAAGTCAGATAAACTAGCTGCAGTTCTTGACTCATTCAACAAAGTTTGTTGCTGTGAATTAAACTTTTATTTTGTGCCAGTTTTCTTTTTGTATTGAACGCACGGCAGGAAGTGCTGCTGCTGGTTTACATAGTACAAATCTTTTATTTTGTTAGATCCACTGTAAGAAAAGTTGTGTAACATCCCAGCTGAATAAAGGAAAGCCTTGACTGATATTTATTTGTCCTCTCTGCATTTCATAAATCCAACGTAAAAGCTTGAACAGAAAAGTTGACGAACAGACGGCAAGAAAATCAATTACAACTCTGTTGGATCGTAACTCTGTTATATTAATTGGCAAAAAGTTAGCTAACTTGACACAAACAAATAACCTCAAATCCTTACAAACATAAATTCTAGATCTGTCAATTGTATAAAATATTTAATCGCGATAAATTGCATGATTGTCCATAGCTAATCGTGATTAATCGCAAATTAATTCCACATTTTTGTTCAAAATGTACCTTAAAGGGAGATTTGTCAAGTATTTAATAATCTTATCAACATGGGAGTGGACAAATATACTTGCTGTATACAAATGTATGTATATATTTATTACTGGAAATCAATGAACAACACAATGACAAATATTGTCCAGAAACCCTCACAGGTACTGCATTTAGCATAAAAAATATGCTCAAATCATAAATTGGCAAACTCAAGCCCAACAGGCAACAGCAGCTGTCAGTGTGTCAGTGTGCTGACTTGACTCTGACTTGCCCCAAAACTGCATGTGATTATCATAAAGTGGGCATGTCTGTAAAGGGGAGACTCGTGGGTACCCATAGAAACCCATTTTCATTCATATATCTTGAGGTCAGAGGTCAAGGGACCCCTTTGAAAATGGCCATGCCAGTTTTTCCTCGCCAAAATTTAGTGCAAATTTGGAGCGTTATTTAGCCTCTTTTGCAACAAGCTAGTATGGCATGGTTGGTAGAAATGGATTCCTTATGTTTTCTAGTTTCATATGATACCAGTATCTTTTTCTATAGCTTAAAAACTGAAACTCAACCAAAAAATCGCAAGTTGCGTTAATGCCTGGAAGAAATTAGTGGCGTTAAAATGAATTTGTGTTAACGTGTTATTGCTTTAACTTTGACAGCTCCTTAAAGGTGGGGTTGGTAGTGCTGTTCAAATAATTTTTTTGTTATATTAGTTGAAATTGTCATTACAGCCTGACGGCAATCAATAAATCAAATACTCTGACAAAAAAAGAAAACAATCTGGGATCTGTGGCTGTTGCAGGACTGTAATAAACCTGTCTGACTGTCTGTCTACCTGCCTGCCTGTCATCCTGCGTGCACTCTGCCCGTGTTCTCATTGCACGTCACCGGAGTCTTCCACAAGCTGCTACCTCGACAGCTTTTAACAATAGCCATGTTAGTTGTTTACTTTCGTAAGTGGCTTTAGAGGGAGGCCTGAAGGGACGGACTGTCAGTGTTGCTGACTTGGTGACTTTTTGAGCTAGTGCTGCTAGCTACTTTCATTAGAAAAGAGTTGGCAGCACTAGGCTGGGTTTTTCAGTTGAATTATTTAAAAACTTTGTGCACTCCTGTTACTCAGCATTACCGACCCGACCTTTAACAACACAACCTTTACACACTAACTCCACCGTGTATTGGGGTCATTTAATTTGTGACATGTTGAATACCAGTGTTATTGCTGTGTATTATTTTCATTATTTATTTCCACTTTCACCCACAAAGTTTTGTATCTTTAGTTCTACTTCAGTTGTACTTCTCACGAATTCCTTATTTGTGCATTTTCTTTTATAAACTGTTTTTATTTCATGGCACTTTTTCAGCCGTTAAGCCTGTGGGAGTGTTTGCAGAGGCTGTTTGGTGTGTAAAGCCTAAAAATTGCATTTCGTTTGCTGATGTGTTTGTCAGTTAATCTGGACAAATTCATTATGAGAGGAGTCTAAATTCTCCCACAGAACAGAAATAATCAAAAGACTAAAACGGAAAAGAGGTCACATTCATTTTCGAAATGATTTCAATCAGCAGAGGTAAACATTTTGTTTTCAATTTAGCTTTCAGCTTTTTTGGTAAGTACAGCATTCCTTTTGGTTCAGTTAAGTAATCTTTACACCAAGGTGAGCCTTTGCTTTAATTTGAATAAAGCTACTTTTTTTGTCAACAAATACACTAAAACATAGTTCCCTCTTACCTTGAGAGCTATCTATGCATCCGTATTTTTTTTTCCTGAAATTTAAAGACACAAAATGTAACTCAGTGGCATCCGACGACACTCAAAGCAGCACAAAGTTACATTTGAAACACTGACGTCTCTTTCCGAAAATAAAGACACTGTTAATCACAGTAATCAGATTGTGTTGGAAACAGTTTATTTGTGCAAAGTGAAAGAGGAACAGTATGTTCTTTTGGGTGAACTATGCCTTTAGCTCAGGGGTCTCAAACTCGCGGCCCGCGGGCCAATTGCGGCCCGCAAGACGATATTTTGTGGCCCCCACCTTGATATGAAAGTTTAATGTTAGTGCGGCCCGCAAAGTTTTTTTTTTGGGGGGCATTTTTTAATTTTTATTGACAGGACAGTGGATAGAGTCTTGGAAAGGGGGGAGAGAGAGAGTGGATGCGGAAAGGGCCACAGGCCGGATTCGAACCCGAGCCGCCGCGGTCAGGACCAAGTCTTGTTACATGGGCGCCCGCTCTACCAACTGAGCTAACCAGGCGCCCTCGGCCCGCGAGTTTTATGTGAATGGCAGTTTGCCGTGGAAGGTCCCTTTGTTGCGCGAGCCCGAGCTGAACGAACCTACCAATCACAGTGGGGTATATGGCTCCCGGGGACGGGCAATCGGCCGGGCTTGATGCAAGCAGAGAAACATTTCACAACAACTGTGGCGGCGCCCGTGTAACATCGCATAAGCTTGATTAAAGCTTGATTTATACTTCTGCGTGTAATCGACGCCGTAGCCTGACGTGCACCTCTCCAGAAATGTAACTACACGTCGCGGCGACGCAGACCGCAACAGCTGTGATTGGTCCAGTCTCTCAGCGATGCTGAGCGGCCAGGACCAAGTTCTACTTCTCTCTGCCTCCATCTTTTCAATGTTTGTTCACACAAATCCACTCAGATATATTTTCTCTTTTCGGCGTTGCAGTAATGTCAGTAAAAGTTCTGTGGTTCAACAGTTATTAGCTCCAACTCCCTCAGTTTCTGTTTGTAGTACAAGAAGAAGAAGGAAACTCATAGAGACGCCGCCGCCAACTAGCGGTTTGGTGGTGTAATTGCAGAGCAACACAAACACAGCAGGCACAACTTTATTGCGGAGTGACACCAAGTGGAATGAATATATATCTTGTCACACAGCCCCAATCATGTCTTTTTCAAAGCCTGCAGTGAAGAGAAAGGTTGGTGACGAGCACAGACAATTTCAGGAAAAGTGGGAGACGCAATAGAGGCCATGTTCAGAAGAACCGTTCATGTTCTTCAATGTTCCATTCATGTTCAGGACAGTTCGTGTTCAGAAGAACCGTTCATGTTCAGAAGAACCCATTCAAGTTAAAGAACTGTTAATAATGACGTTTGAGAAGATTTTTTTTTTTTTAACAAAGCTTTTTTTGTGGAATACCTGATGCGGCCCAGCCTCACCCAGACTCTGCCTCCAGCGGCCCCCAGGTAAATTGAGTTTGAGACCACTGCTTTAGCTAATGATGCTGGCCTGTACGTATAGCTGCCGAGCACTGTGTCTTTATAAATAACAATCCTCTGTAGTGTCATTCATCTACATCTACTCCTCCATTCTCTTTGAGATCTCTTGACTCCTTTTCTCCCTCCATCCTTCCCTCCCTCCCTCCCTCCCTCCCTCCCTCCCCCACACCCTCACCCTCATCCCTCCCCCGGCTCCCATCTCTGTAATTCAGATTATTTTAGTTCATATTTCATCCTTCGCTGTTTTATTCCTACTTGATCTATTATTCACGGCCTGCTTTAAAAATGTAACAGTGCGAAGGTCACTGATCCATGCTCGGTCCTTACTGGCTCATACAAGATACGATGTGCACACACACACTCATACATACACAAATGTACCAACGTACGTGGAAACACAGAAATGTTTACAGAAATTATGCATGAGGCATGAGACTAAGGTTTTTCAGAGTGGCCATGTACATGACGAGCAAGAGATGAAGAACAAGAAAGATGGGGAGAGATGGCCAAAGAAGAGCTCATCTATCTCTGGACTTTTACTACTAAAACTGTAGGCCACCAGAACTCAAACTAAGTATAAACTTAATGACCACAACTTGGCCGCTGAGACTGGTGGACAAAGACAAAACGGGCAACCCAGAGAAAGCAGACAGAGTCAAGTCTGCTACAGTTTTACTACAGCCTGTATAAAGACAGGAAGTTCTTAAACCAAAATAAAACTCAAATGCCCATAAGTACAACATACACTCTCAGACCAAGACAACATTCAGTATTTACTACTTAGGGAACAGTATGTCAAACTATTTTACAGCAACAATACATGAAATTCTAATGAGCTTTTTCATCTTCTTTATTTTTATTTCATGCCCTTTCTTTTATGGTCCTCACTTATTATATTATAGTATTTTTGTTAATGATTTGTAGGGGTGTAAATCACAAGTTTCATCCCGATACAATATTATATAAATCTTTGGACAACAATACGATATTTGATTTCAATTTCAATTCAGAGGCCTGTGAAAAATATTGATACATATCATCATCATTAACTCACAAAAAGCAAGTAAAATATGATTTGACAATTTAATTACTGAGCTCTACCAACATTTGAATGAAAAACAATCTATTCTTTTTTATAAAAAGAATAAATATAAAGTGGGAATTTCAAAATAAAGGTGCATTTTAATGATGATGATGATATGTATCAATATTTTTAACTTATGCATCGATATATTGAATTGCTGATCATTGAATTGATATATCGATCCAGATGGATTTTTTCGTTACACTCCTAATAATTTGTTGGAATTTGTTTGTTTTTCCTCCCATTAAAGTATTCTATGTAGTATAGTGATGTAGTTGTATAGTATGTGGAACAGTTTAACAATGAGCATACGATTCTCCATAATCTTTAATGTATTTCTTACATTCTTCATTTTTTTTTTTATTTCTTTATTAACATTTTCAAATAACCTCCAACAACAAGGAAGCAAAATATTCAGAGAATTTAGAGTATATCATACACATTTTCCTTACATGTCAGAAATTTGGAAAACAACAATAATACATATAAAAAATATATAAATAATATATGATAATGATAATAATAATATGATAAAAAGAAAACTCATGTCCATATCTTATTTTTATTGTTTGTAAGTCAGTGTCAGATTGAAATATACATTTACAGGGAAAAGAACAATCAAATAATAAAAGAAGGCAACTACAGAGGACCACATATAAATCTATATTTATAACTCTCACTTAAATTCTCTATATACTGTATAAAAGGATCCCAAATGTTTTCAAAGAGAGACTGTTTCTATTTAATAATGACAGTAATCTTTTCCAGAGGTAGGGTTGTGTCCAGTTGTTGTCCACTTTGGTTTACTGAGATCATTTTGTTGCGAGCAATAAACAAAGATCTAAGGCAGCAATATATGTCTTACATAAGTCATGTTTATCAGTGTGTAGTCCTGACTCTTTACTGTACACTTTGTAAACCTTGTTTGTCCTTCTTTTGCAATACTGTACTTAACTATGGTCATGTCATTAAAGCAGGTTTTGATTTGTTATGGAGAGGATTATTGAAATGACAATGGTGGAGATCCACCAAGTCTATTGAAGTACGTGAAGGATTGGTTGCATGATGGATCAAGCACAACGAGTTGTCTGACCAGTCGCCATATCTGAATTTTCATAATCAGGACTCAACCTCAACTTTATGCAAACGAGGTCCGTCCGCCGCAAGGCAGCAGGCCGGCGAAACTCAGATCAAACGGTCAAGCTAGGCAGCTGATCAAATGTGAATCAAAATGCTGTTACTGTAATGCGTATTTCTCGCCTCAAATGTTTTCAGAAACATTTTTTTGTGTACTTTTTAGCTGTGAAATGATAAAGTTTGTCACCCAGCCGCCATGTTGAAAACAGTCGAACCAACACCAAGCACCGCCCATTTGCCGGAGCGAACCGGACCGTTTTGGGTTCCGTCACTTCTTTCCATTTGTTGGCCGGACTTGGTGGATCTGCACCATAAGAGCGACAGACAGGAAGAGAAGCGAAATTGTCCAACAAAAGACGGGAAGAAAATGAGAATAAGAAAGATGGGAAAAGGGTTGGACAGATGCTGCATACTGAGCCAGCAGATGGTGGAGTTGGAAGGAAAAAGAGAAACGAGAGAGAGAGAGTCATCGGCATAGAGTGAAAGATGAGGAATAGAGTGCTTGAGAGAGCAGAGGGAGCGATGGAAGTTGTTTTAAAAAGCTAAAGAAGCAAAGGAGAAAGCAAGAGAAGTACACACTAACACACTCACTCTTAAACACTTACACACTCACTGAGTAGCAGATCACGGAGCAGTTAAACAGGATCACCAGAATTAATAATTTAAAGCAGTGAGTGACATGGTTGCGGTCTCCCGATGTGCGTTTCATTTTGAAGCGAACACTCACACATAATGTACGGAAAGCCCAACACTCTCCCTCTCCCTCTCTGATGTGCATCTATGCACTGAATTCTAATTGCCTCCTTTACCAGCCAATTAAATGGCAGTATCTGTCACCATGACAGCTCATTAGTAAATCAGCATTCAGCTTTCAGGCAGTGTGTTTCCAGGCGTGTGTGTGTGCGCTGATGTGTTTGTGTGTTATTCTGTGTTTGTGTGCGGCAGTAATGCCTCATAACTTTGCCCGGTATGCAACAGCCGATCGCTAACCCGACCACGTGTGGGTCTGTGTCTGGGAGTGCTGCTATTAGCAGGAAATGGAAAATGTGTTTTTTTCCCCGTGACTGTGCATGCAGATAGACGGGAGAAATGTGAGCTCTGATTCATAGCACTTTGTATCTGCAGTCGCCTCTGAATCCATTTTTCATTTGTTTGGAGGACAGATTAGCTCCACGTCTAGCAAAACATCATCAGGCGAGGCAGGGAAGCGGGTTTGACACCCTGCCAGATAGGGAAAGTCCCAGCAGAGCATGCTGGGAGTAATGACTAGGAACAATGGCATTTTGCCTCATAACCGAGGGAGTTCAATTATGATCTCTACTGCCGCAACTCTGACTTTATATTACTTATATTAAAGTCCAAAGGAAATTAAATTGCTTTGTATTTTTCTACTACAGTGAACAGATCTCCTTAGTAAATTGCATTACAAAAAATCTTTACTCAAATAAAAAAAAAGTAATATTATATTTTTTCTGGTTTCATGATTGCACCTATAGTCTGTGCATGTACCAGTCAAAACATTTCTACATAAAGCAGTCAATATTACTTTTCTGTCATTGACTGAAAGTGATACTGACTAAAAGCTATAGCTGCCACACAAAGACCCACCTACTTTGCACTGCACTTTCACCCCTATAGTTTGTTTGCCCTGGTGCGAATCAGTTGACGAGTTTGTAAACTCCTCTGGTTCCAAAAAGAAGTCTGATTGTTTAGAAGTCTATGAGAAACTGACCCTACTTCTCAATTGAATTATTACCTCAGTAAACATTGTAAACATGAGTTTATGGTCTCAATCACTAGTTTCAAGTTTTCTTCAATACAGCATGATGTTCGTTTAGTAAATTATGGTCCCATTTAGAGTCAAATAGACCATAAAGCAGGGTATGCTTTAGGGCGTGGCTACCTTGTGACTGACAGGTTGCTACCATGGCGTTGTCCGGTCTGGTAGTTGTCCTTGTTTTCATCTTACAACTTTAACCCTTTCACAGTGTGTTTTCAGTTCATGAAAGAAAAATGTCATATTCAACATAAACTCGAGGCTTCAAAACTGTAGTCCACAAACCGATGGGTGAAGTCATGGTGACTACGTCCACTTCTTAAATACGGTCTATAGCCGGATCGCACCGAAAGGAAATGAACGAGAGTCATTTTCCACCGTACTAAAAAGGGCAACTTTGTTGCTAATGTGATCTTTTTATTTACAACCATGGAAACCTTTCTTTTCCTGCAAAAGGCTTGAAAAATGCATCACCAAACAAACATCTACTGAGGGGGAAGTACACTGCCAACACCATTGTGCAGCTTAGACGACCAGTCAGCTGTAGCATTTGGAAAAGCTTAAAACCTTAACCTGAAAATATTAAAATTGGTGGTCAGGTTTGATAGTGATTGGTCCTTTTTTTTTCCCCAGAGTTTTTGGAGTGAGAGGAACAGCTGCCTCCGGAAGTATTCTTCACCACAGTAAGTCCTATCTTCTATCGTGTTTTTCAAATTAGTTCTTCAACATTCCTCAATATAGAAACACAGACTCTCCTGGTTAATTTACTATACGATCATCATTTTGACTTTGTTCTAAATCGAAATTTTTCCCTATGAGTTTGTTATGGCAGATGGCTCTAAAAATTACAATATCCACCAGCCTCTGTCGCATTGCTGTAGATACAAAGCCAGAGGCACAAATTAGAACGGTAGCAAATTCAGAAAGCTTTGTCATTCCAACTGGAAACAAAAAAAACTCTGCACCGCATACTATAACTACTGATTTTATCCAGATTTGACCAATAATCAAGATTGGAAATTAACTTTTTTGTCCACCTGCCAATGTGGCTGGTGGATTCCAAAATGTACGAGCCATTCAATAGATTACCATTGGTTTTTTTTGGCTGGTGAGTGAAGCAAATCTAGCTGCCACTTGCATTTTTTTTACCAGCTTTTGGATGGTTGCCGGTGCTTGTTTTCAACCCTGCCAATAATCCACAGGTATACTGATTAAAACTGATGAAGTTTCTACAGACCTTGATGTTTAGCTTCAGTTTGCCGTTAGTGGCACACGAAACAGATGTCAGAAGTTTCCTACCAAGGTGCTCCTTGGGAATCTTAGTTGACTTCTCCACTCATGTTTTTTTTAAAAACAAACAACAGTAAAAGAAACAGATATTTTATAGTACAGTTCCTTTCTGATGATGCATCGCGCACAGTTTAATGCCCATCCAAGCCTTAGTTATGCTCCAGCTGCCGCTCACCTGCGGAAAATTAATGAAACTTTGCCTTACAAAATCGTGGATGCCTAAAATAACTCTTTTCACTTCCCCTACTTCTATACCACTGCTAACAAAATGCTGCCTGTACAATTACCAGAGCAAGTTCATTTACATTTCGTATCCGCGTCCCTGACTGGACCCTTCACTAATCCCCGCCCCCGCTGCTGCTCTGTCAAGCTGTCAGAGCTATTGTGGAGCCCACACTGTCACTAACTGCACTCCCTGCATAACTATCTGGCTATTTTTTGGAAAAATGATTTCACAGAGAAGCAGACAGAAGGGTCTATATGTGTTTGGAGGATAAATCGGGATGTCAAACTGATTCAGTAGCGAAAACACATTAGAGAGATAAAGACAGAAGCTAAAGCCTACAGATCACAGTGTAAAAGTGAACCAACATCACCTGGCGGTCGAGACAAAAGATAATGAAATTAAGGAACACTGTTCCTGTAAAGCCGGGTAGGTCTTTATTCACTGTTACAATCATTACAAAGTAAAAGCAGCATGTGTAAACATTCAGTAAACCTTCAGGAGCTTGCGTAGCATAGTACTAATGCTAGTTAATGATGTACTAACATACTCTGCTAATGTTAGCTCCATAGGTTTTTACGTCAAAATGTAACGTTTTAGAAACATGTATGACCTTTAAACCTTTCTGGGTAACTAATATCACTATTACACATTCCCCAGGCACAACGTTTAACCACAACTAGCTCGAAATCCACAAAACCAGCCTAAAAATGAACCCTGGTCGAAGCTGGCCGATGCTACACTATGATTGGCCAGTCTGCGTTCGAGGGGCGGGACTTAGCGAAGGGTCAGTCATGTACACTAACCCGTCCACTCAGAGGCCAAAGAACAATTTCTGATATATCGCCTAAAATGTGTTTTTTCTTTCAATGATAAAAACTTAATGGACTTTAACACAACACTGCCGTATGTGTCATCACAGTGCTGCTATCAGTGTATACTCTTGTGCTTGTGGAGTGGGAAAGGAAGGGTCATTAAGTCCAAGTGCCAGCTCCTAGTCTGCATGAAAATTTTACAAGCTAGCTGTTTCCTCTGTAAGCAGTCCACTTGTTCGTCTCTTGGTTTGTCCTGTCTGCCTGCTCGATTCTTCTCACCGCACTCCACGCCTCCTTCAGACTGTTTTTGCTGCAGATTGTTCTCTGTCCTCTCCTGGTAGGTGTTCTTCCCATCCTCCATTCGCCTCTTTAGCTCCCTCTGGACAGACTTAACGTCCTCCCTGTCCCAAAGCCCTGAGAGCTCTCCTCTTCCTATTTAGAGGGGATTTGATGGCTTTGTCATCTGGAGTTTGTCCTTTGGAAAACAGCTTTTTTGTTGGAAGTGTCCACACAGACACTGAAGTAATCCGTAATGCCGTGGGAGAGTCTTTTGATGTCCCACAGAGCAGGTTTGAGTCTGTGCATTCATTAACAGTCCAGTAGACCGTCACACACTCCCGCGACCAAACACTCACAGTCAGTGACAGCAACGGGTTTCTGCTCAACAGCAATGAAGCATCAAGTCATGGTGTGATTTGTCGGTGGAGGAGAAAGTGATGGAGCTGTATAAGTAGATTCAAGTTCTGCTTTTGCATGGGCATAAATTAGATCAAGTGCTCTTGTTGATACTGTAGTTGATCAAGTAGGTTGCCTTTTGGGGCCAGTTCAACAAGCTGTAAACATTGACATATTATCACCTTATGAAGTTGTTAAGGTGTTAGCAATCAGTGGTTATTTACACATCCAGCAGATACTGAGAAACCAAAGTATTTATCTGGATTTGTGTTTCTGGCTACGTGCAAATGTCCAGGATTCTTGCTGCTTTTAGCTCTGGTTTGGTCTCCACCAACTCCTGAGGGAAATATCGTATTGATAAGTTGTGAAATTATCCACTATGTTCACTAGGTAGTCTCTAACTATATCTGCTTCCTGCTGCTCGAAGAAGGTTGATAAGAGCGATTTGGGTGAACCAAACCATTGAACCAAAAGTTGAGGGTTGTAAAATCAAAATAATGAACTGGAAGACACTAAAAGCTTCATAGAGCTGAGGAGAGCTGTAAAGTCAGTGATTCATAGTCATTTAATCCATTGATAATATAAAAATATTGATTCGTTCAGCTGTAAAAACGCAATAAAACGGACACTTGAACATCTTGGAAAGCTGAATCTTTCATGGTGACGTCATCCTGCACTAATCGGCACGAACATAAAATTGAACCACCAAAGATATAATAGTTTTTTAAGCAATCTGCCCCGCTACTGCCCCTTCTATGAAAAAGACTTTAGCCTTTATTCCAATGGCTTATGCTTTACAACAAGTGGGCTCTTAAACCTGACTGATTAGGCAAGGTAACATCATTTTCACTTTCACATCAATCCGGCACACACGCTGCTCATAATAACGTTGTTCCAAAAAGTACAACATGTGGGAACAGCGTCTTTAACACAGTTAATAAACGCATATTTCATGTGGCTTGTCTTGGCAGAATCTAAATGGAAAAGGGACTGTTGTGTTTCTGCCAAAATTTAAAAGCTGTGATAAGAGAGAAAACTAAACTATGACTTTTTATGTGACATATTATACGATAACTTTTAATATGGCCTACTATACTATGACATTTCATATGGCATACGTAAGGGATAATCTGCAGGGAGCCGGTCATTGTTGTGAAATAAACCTTGACATCACCCTGAAGGGGTTTATTTCACAACAATGACCCACTAGCTGTACATTATCCCGCTTATTACCCACTACTTACTTAAGAAATCAATAATTTAAGATAAGAACTGCGTCCATAGCAATGGTCTGCTATAAAGAAATAACAGACCATAGAACGCGGTGATTGACCAATCAGAATCGAGTATTCAACAAAGCCTTGTAATACTATATTATAACTTTTTTACATGGCATTAGGGGTGTAACGATTCATCTTCTACATTGATGTATCGATTTATATTCCTACGATCCAACTACATCGATATGTGCTCGGCAAGTTGTCCTTCATGGGGGATGTATATCGATCTAAAATCGATTTGCAAGGTATATAATCGATTGTATCGATACTAAGAATTTGCACCTTGTATTTAGACACCACAAACGTTACATGGATGTATTTTTTTAGCACTTTTATTAGTAGAGAAATGTTAAAAGTTACTCCGGTTCACTCTCCCTGTGTATAACATCATCGACATGCGCCAGCTCTGCAGTACGAGCACAGGCGAGCATACGTCCATGGCGCGCATGCAGATGAACGCCGCCCCTTTGGCGGGACTCCTCGCTCTCTCACCCGGTAGCAGCGTAGAGGGAGACGGGCACCAGTTTGCATGAACTGCCAGCGCTGCGGTGCAGAGGAGACGGTCGGCAGAGTTTCAGGCGCTGTCGATGCACTTGACGAGGGCAGCTTCACCCACAGGCGCTTTCCCCGTCGTTTTTTCAGTCCATGGAAATTGATACGTATCGTATCGTTGTAAAATCGTTACATCCCTGCATGGCATACTATACTATGACTTTTTTATGACCTGCTATACTATGACTTTTCATATGACATACTACGACCTTTTGTACCTGCGGCATTCACACAATTTAAATGGATTTTCCTGCCTTTTCACATCAGCACAACAAAATGGAGCAAAGACAAAAATATCTAATATACGCCATGTTATCAACCAAGTGCATCATATTAAGGATGTCATTAATTGTGTCTGTAAACTGTATACAATTTACAGTAACGCAGTATTTTTCATTTCACATTGGGGGAAGTGTGTGCAAAATGAAAGAAGGTACAACAGTGTGAGGGGAAAAAAGGAATTTGGTTTAGTCCAAGCAAACACGCAGGACAGGATGAGGAAATTGACACACAGTCAAAGTGGCTGAAGAGGGTTGATCCACCAGTTTAACCCATTTGATCTGTTTCCATAAAATCATCACCATTTGCCTTGTTATGATCACTGCCTTTTTTATATTTTATCCTCCTTAGACTTCCCTCATTGTTATTAAAACATCACATACAGTATATCATATAGTAAATTACACATATGTTGCTTAGCAGTCACAAAATATGACATTCAGGAGGGTCTGACCCCGGCTGCCATGACCGGCTCTGTGCGCCCTGAGCTTGCCTGCGGACAACTTGATTATTTTTTTATTTTTTTCACAACAAATCCGATATCCCACGCTGCAGACCTCCCACTGATGGAGACCAGCTGAGTCTGACTCACTCACACTGCTCCTGGGCTCACTGGTCACTGTGTTTTTAGCCTTTACAGACACTGGTCTGTGACGATAACAATAAACACCAGCTCCTCTCGGTTGTCCTCTCCGTTGTCCTCTCCGTTCGCAGTCAAGGGGACTACAGAGGAGCAAACGCACTGCTGATGCACAAGGAATAGCTAAAGAGTGCTGCGTGAGTGTGTCTGTGTAGTGTGTGCGTGACAGTTCTGTAGTAGTTTCTATGTTTAGCTAATTTGCCAGCAGTAATGCATCAGAGCCTCTGTTTTTAGTTATTGTTTTTCTGCAGGCTCCTCATCCATCTCTCCCCTTGTGTTTTCCCTTTTTGTTTCTCTTTTGTTTTTCCTTTTTTGTCCACCGAAGCTACCAGACCTCCTCTGTTTCTTCTTCCATGTCATGCTGCTTCACCTGGATGATTTTCATTTTTGTTGTTTTCAGAGAGTTTTTTTAATGTCAAATGACGTAGATACAGGAATGGCCAGGTAGACTGAAGCCTAAAAATATCCTTCTGAGACTAAGTAGTCTTCACGGTTCATGGTAGAGCGTATGTGTGTGTGCAGTTGTGTATTAGAGGAGTTTGTCTTCATAGCTTGCAGTGATTAAAGAACGTTTGTGATGTTTGAGTTGAAAAACTGATCTCTGCAGTAGAGCTCAGACCACGGGAGCTCAGGGATGTCTGACTGTTTATTCTGTCCAACAGGCTCATAGGACTGCATGGACACACACACGAACACATGTCAATATCGCTACACATGTTAGTAGAATCTTTCAGCTGTAACACTCAACAACTATTAATTTGTTACCGCTGTGCGTGCGTGTGTGCATGCGTGCGTGTTTGTTCAGATTGTGCAAGTCACAGTAGATTGAATAGATTTAGTTCAAAGCAGAGACTAGAGCTGTAGAGCTTTGACCTAATGAGTTGACTTAAGACATGACCACTCTGGGACTTGAGACTCCCTAAAGGCTTGACTTGACTTGACCTTATAAAATCCTGGAACATTGCAACATACAACATGAAACATACCAAATATTCATTTTAGGGCTATCAATCGATTACAATATTTAACCGCGATTAATCGCAAATCTTTTAAAAATGTACCTTTTAAAGGGAAATTTGTCAAGTATTTAATACTCTTATCAACATGGGAGAGGGCAAATATGCTTGCTTTATGCAAATGTGTGTATATATTTATTATTGGAAATCAATTAACACAAAACAATGACAGATATTGTCCAGAAAATGTACTGCATTTAGCATAGAAAATATACTCAAATCATAACATGGCAAACTCAGCTGTCAGTGTGTCAGTGTGCTGACTTGACTATGACTTGCCCCAAACTGCATTTGATTATCATAAAGTGGGCATGTCTGTAAAGGGGAGACTCGTGGGTACCCAGAGAACCAATTTTCATTCACATATCTTGAGGTCAGAGGTCAAAGGACCCCTTTGAAAATGGCTATGCCAGTTTTTCTTTGCCAAAATTCGCAAGTATAGTATGTCGAAAAAATAAAAAAAGTAATATTATAGTATGTTGAACAAAAGTAATAGTATAGTATGTCAAAAAAAAAATCATAGTAATGTATGTCCAAAAAAAGTCATAGTATAGTATGTCGAAATGTTCATGAAAAAAAAGTTATAGTACAGTATGTCAAAAAATTTAATGAAAAAAAAATTATACTATAGTAAGCTGAAAAGTTTCATGTAAAAAAGGTCATACTACGGTTTGACGAAAAATGTCACGAAAAAAGTTATAGTATAGTATGTCGAAAATGTTATGAAAAAAAGTCATAGTGCAGTATGTCAAAAAATTTCATGTAAAAAGTCATAGTATAGTATGTCGAAATAATTTATAAAAAAAAGTCATATTATAGTATGTCAAAATCTTGATGAAAAAGTCATTATATATTATGTTTAAAAATGTCATGAAAAAAAGTCATAGTATAGTATGTTAAAAAATGTAATGAAAAAAATCATACTGTAGGATGTCGAAAAGTTTCATGAAAAAAAGTCATACTATAGGATTAGAGCCAAACCGCCCGACCAACATGTAAAAATATGCGTTAATCATCCACCCGTACCCGACCGGACCTGCAAACCTCCCATTTATGCATTATAGGAGCACAATTGTCAGGACTGATGTTTGAGACCAGAAGGACAGACGTGGACTGAACGCCGTCGCTGCAGCACTCAGTCCCCAAAATTAAAGGTGTAAAAACAGTAACTAACTGGGCAGGGCTTAGAAAACAGTGAATATATCTTTGTGAAGGTGTGTCCAAGATGTTGAATCAAGTTTGTGGATCATTTCTTGAGTCTGTGTTTTGTGGTCAGTGGAGCTTTTCATATTTTGGTGGGTGACTGGACAAAATATTAGGACCACAAGTAAGAGATAGTTTTTCTTTGCTGGGCTATTGCAGGCTTACTCTTATTGTTTTGTTTACAGTCTGAATTATTGAAGTCATTTTTATATCCCTTTATAGACCAAACACACATCCACACAGAGGTCTACTTGACACTTGAGGATGAACAGTCATGTAACAAAGAAGGTTGTGAACTCTTTGTGGGAAATTGTGTTTTTCCTTTGAGGCTCGGATTAGCCTTGGAAATAGGAGGTCTTTCTCGCCGTCTCCCTCTCTCTGTCCATCATCATTGCCAACTGTCAGATGTTGCTGTCATCCTCAGCCGTCCCTTCATCTGTCTCTCTCTAATGGGAATCCCCCTCTGTTTTCTCTTCACACAGCCCTTATTTCAACAATCCCTAGCTTTTCTTTCTCTTCTGTGTCCCATTTCTCAGTCTATCTCTCCTCCCCCTCTGACACACATCGAGCTTTGAGGTGTCCTATTAATTGTGTTATATAAATACTAATTTTATTCTGATTTAACAATTTTCACTTTACCACAGTAACCAAGGGAAAAAGCTGAGTCCAGACTTGATTTCCACTCCTGGGTTTTTCTATCCTGATGCTGCTTAGCTGTCCCTGTTTTGGGGTTTTTAATGTGGCAGACTGTCAGTCTGCGCTGCTGCCAAACGATTTTCAGAAATATCTCACCTTTGTCATTCTAACCACCCTCCGTCTCCTCCCGCCCCTCCCTGTTCCCTTCTCCCCTTCTCTCTTTTTGATAGTGATGTGAAAAGCGCACCGATACTGAAGGCTCTGCTGGTTCGGGGAGGTCCTCCATCTGCAAAGGTAAAAAAAAAAAGTTTTTCTCCTTCC
This sequence comes from Sebastes fasciatus, assembly GCF_043250625.1. NCBI lineage: Eukaryota > Metazoa > Chordata > Actinopteri > Perciformes > Sebastidae > Sebastes > Sebastes fasciatus. The sequence continues at coordinate 23,842,304 of NC_133797.1, read as the reverse complement.
TCTTCGCCTCTGTCTGCTTTCCATTCTGCTCTCTGTCTCTACTTCTGAACGCCAACCTTCGCTGCTGGATGAGAAGACGTCAGCAGAATACAAAACATTGCTTTAACAGTCCAGACAGAAAATGGCATGCAGCAAATATTAAGAATAAACTTCACACCTACAGTCTGCTTACAACTAAGGCTTGCATGCAGTCGTACAAGTGCTCACACACATGCTCTAGAGTGAACAGGATATTCATCATGTGACTTACCCGTTATTTCCTTTGGGAAAACGTTCCTGACACTAATACGAGAGTGTATTTTGTATTGCGTGACTGTATGTGTGTGTGGAAGAGAGAGAGAAGGTGCAGAAAATCCTATTTTCTTTTCCCTTTATGAGAAATTGTGAGCTGTCAAAGGTTTAAGGGTTACAGCCACGCAAGGACGGCAGGATTTGTAACAGAAAAACAGAGAACGCTCAATGTACACGCAGCTTTAAAGCTGTGTGTGTATAGAGTGATAATGCTATAGTTTATGTTTACCCTTTAAAACACTACAGTGGATCTATATATTCTGTAGCATCTGGCATATCAAGGTCTGCTTTTCCCCCAATCTTTTCTCAAATACGCATCAAGTGAGTGTGGCGGTGTGAAATGCAGTTCATCGCATGATGTTGTGTTTATACTCGTCTGGAAGGGAGGAGCACCCAGAGTGTTTGCAGAAGCTTAGCAGCTGCTGTTCAGTGTTGAGGTTCCCTCGAATTAATGAATCAATTCCCTCAGGTTAATATTGTTACAGTTATTCACACCTGGAAGCTGTCCAGTACAACCACAGTCTGATCTGTTGGTCACTGAGCGGTGTGGAGCAGTAGTTAAGGCAGGTTAAGGGTCTGCTGCTATTTTACTTTCTCCGCCAGATTGATCCTGTCAGTCACGGGACAGAGCTGTAGCTATCATTGAGGACACTGAGGCTATATCCTCTGTATTTTATCTGGGAATTTGGAAACCCGTGGGTAGTGATATTCTACAGTTAAAAAACACTTGGTGGATATTTTATGCCGATTCCAGTATGTTTAGACTCAGTATATTTCAATTTGACTCCTTTTCTTGGTAAACATTCAAGAATTTATCCACCAGGATGTTATTTTGGGCAGCCTGGAGAAGGCTTTGAAACAGCCTTAATGTTTCAAAGCCTTCGTGCTGGACCTTCATGTTGGGAAGTAAAAAAATATATACAGTAATTGAAGTTAAAGCTGAAATAGGCGAGATTGGAGCAAATATGATTTAAAAAAAGTTATTTTTATAAAACGGTCGCTATATCGTGAGAGTAGTACATGAAACAGGTAACCTGAAAAAAATCATGTGCCTCTGTGCCCTCCGGTGCTCCTAACGGCATCTGCGAGATTTCACAGACCGGAGGAAAACAAGCAGTAGGAGCTGATCTGAGGTCTGCTGTCCAGCTGCTGTCTATGAGAGCCGGCTGTCAATCACTTGCAAACTGATTCAGGGGTTAACATGTGCTGTCTTTAAAGTGGCTATGATCAATATTTTCAGTTCTCCTCAGCTCTACGGATCGTTTCTTTGGTTTTACGGCCAAAACGTTACTGTTTTGGTTCAGGCTCTCACAGCATTCTTTTCAGCAACAGCTTCAGTTGTTGGTGGAGACCGAAAACAATCAGAGCTGAAGAGCTTAAAGTAAGGCTGTCAAAGTTAACATGATAATAACGCGTTAACGCAAAATCATTTTAACAACGCTAATTTTTTTAGCGCATTAGACAACAGATTGTTTTAAAACGAGAGTGAAGATACTGGCATCATATAAAACTACAAAACCTAAGGAATCCATTGGTACCAGCCATGTCATACTAGCTTGTTGCGAAGGAGGATAAATAATGCTACTAAGTTAGACTAAATTTTGGCGAGGACAAACTGTCAGGGCCATTTTCAAAGGGGTCCCTTGACCTCCGACCTCAAGATATGTGAATGAAAATGGGTTCTCTGGGTACCCACAAGTCTCCCCTTTACAGACATGCCCACTTTATGATAATCGCATGCAGTTTGGGGTAAATCATAGTCAAGTCAGCACACTGACACACTGACAGCTGTTGTTGACTGTTGGGCATGAGTTTGCCATGTTATGATTTAACATCATTTTTTATTCTAATTGCAGTACCTGTGACGGTTTCTGGACAATATTTGTCATTGTTTTGTATTGGTAATTGATTTCCAGTGATAAATAAAAAATACATTTGGATAAAGCAAGTATATTTCTCTTATTAAGGTATTTTGAACAGACAAAAAATGTGCGATTAATTTGCAATTAATCGCGATTAACTATGGACATATATATTGTATATATAAATATTTTAACCAATTGACAGCCCTAGTTAGTATGTTTTCATCACCTGCTTCTACTGCCTCCATGTGGCCTACATGGTATCAATTATTGCAGGTTTAACATTCTTTTATAATATACTTCATGAGATAACAGATTTTTTTTCCCATTCTTTTAATTTGTACGCACTAATCATTCATCTGGTGGAATAAACTGAATAATTCAAACTTGTACCCCATGTTGTCTATCAGAGCTGTGAACAAATTAAGATTCTTGAAACAAAATTAACAGCAAGCGAGTTTGTAGGTATTCTTATGATAATATCTAACCTATCTGCCTCGATCAATAATCTCTTCAGCTGCACCTTGGACTCTAAATTGCAGTCACGGTCGCACTGCAGGAAGTTGTCAGTCAAACCCGGAGTTATCTCAAAGACCATCGACAACATTCATGTGCAGCTGGAAAATCACGGTCTTCATCACTGAGGGAAGGGACGAGATAAAGATTGAGAGAACATCATGATTATCGTCACTTCCATCGCTTATATCGTCACTGTGACCTTCAACAGTCATCAGTTTAATCATAATCATCGTTATTCCAACCTCCACCACTGTACACATCATTGTTGATCCGTTGCTCCGTCCGTCCCTCCGTTATTCCTGTGGTATCTCCGCCAAACAGCGTCTCTGATCTCATGTGGCCTGCTGCTCTCGCCTGTCAGCATTTACACACCAAATGACTTTTGACCAGGATTCAAGGCTTTTCTATTTCCACCCCTAATGCGTATGAATGACCTGTTTGTGTATGTCTGTCTGCGTATGTGCATGTGTGTGCGAGGGGATGTGTGTATGTAAGGGTGTTCGTAATGAGGTGATTTTTATTCGTCCTCCCTGTCCTCTTGCCCTGTCAAGTCCACAGATTCAATTTGTGTGTTGAGATAGAAAGAGAGAGATTGCGTGTGTGTGTGTTTGTGTGTGAGAGAGAGAGAGCGAAAGAGAGAATTTCCTGCCAATGGATTCTCATCTTTGAGCCCAGAATCAGAGATGGATGCAGAGATGAATGCTATTTTTGCCAGGCTGTGTTTACCTCTGTGTGTGTGAGAAAGAAGATGGAGAGCTCACATTTAACAACTTGTCAAAAGTTTGTGTGTGTGAGAAAGAGAAGGAAAGAGATAGAGAGAGGAAAAAGGGGGCAGGAGAGAGGAAGAGAGGGGTGATTGGGTGTGAACAGAGGAGTGCGTGGAGAGACGAGGGATTTTGGGGAAAGTGGAATTTCAGATTACAAGAGGGCAGATATATCTGACAGGAGAGACAAGTACTGCTCCGTGCGTCTTGTGCAGCGCAGCGGGCGGATGAATAGATTATACATATGCACAAAAACAATGCATATGTCACTTTCACTCAGAAATAGCTATTTATTAAAAAACAGAATCATGATATACGTACGCACACACACATTTTTTTCATTAGTGCTAACAGATCTGTATGTGATATGGAACATGGGCAATATGTTATTTGGTGTCGTAGACTTAAATCACATTGGTAACACTTTACTTTAACCATTCTATTTAATATTTTTAAGCAGAATACACTCACGCACCATCGGCTCTAGTTTGCCCGTGTCTGAGTTTTTTCTGCAAATTCAGCATGTGGAATTGGTTCGGCTCCCATCAGTGAGCGAAATCACTCTGATTGGTTGTTCAGCTCAAACTAATCATTGCACGAGAAGAGAAAAGGACGTGAGGAAAGCAAACAAACGAGTAAAGTCAAGAGGAAAAACACAGAAGGCTCTTCTCATTTTTCATCTTCATCTCGTCTGATCATTTCACAACGACATGGCCATCTAGATTGACGTTAAGTTGTGAGTGAGAGTGGTGTGAAATGGTCGGCGAACGCCGCTTTGTTTCATGTACGTATCATAACAACGGCTTGTATATCTGCCGTCCTTGGTCTTCCTGGTTCCCTTTTTGAATGACAAATACAGACTACCGCCACCTGCTGTTGTGGAGAGTTATTTCATCTCACACAGGCGCAGAACGTACGTGGTAGTTGGCCACCGGCTGTAGTCTTTGTAGTCTTCTGGGCCTTAATGCAACAATCCTGCAATAAATCCTTCATGAAAGTTTTAATGTTCAATGTTGTTGGAACAGTTTCAGAGAGGTATTGATCAACTCTATGACCATTTTGCAGGATGTTGTTTGAATTGCACTGCATTATACAGAGAGGTGTTTCTGTTTTTTAGCCTACCATTATTGATATAAATGGGGTGGAAAAAGTCACTTAAGTACTCACATAATCTGTGTGTGGTACCAAAATGTAGCGCTTCATTCAATAGAAAAACCTTTTTGTCTACTAACACAATCCAGGCAGTAATTGTGTCTCCTGCACAATGTAATTGGGAAAACAAATTAGCAATATATAAAAGGAGTTTCTAAGTGAAAGAGAGCTATTGAACAGTACCCATAAAAGAAACCTTTATAACAACATCCATTAATAACTTGCATTCCACTTTTGCAATATTTACCCAACAGAAATGTGTGCTATGCAGAGGAAGTCACAGAAATGAGGACTTGAGACTTGACTTGGACTGCTTGAAGACCTGACTCATTGGAGACTTGAAAACTTGACTTGAAAGCAAAAAAATTTTACCTGTGCATTTTTAAATGTTGACTTGGTAAAATCCTGGAACAATGAAAATAAACAAAACAGCAATAATCAGGGCTTGCATGATCACAGCCTGCATAATTATGCATTGAAATTATAGAGTGCTACAGGAATGAATCCTTAAACCCAGAAATTAGTTATCATTTTATCACTTCTGGTTCCCTCGTCTGGAAGTTGATGGGTTTTTTGATTGGGTATTTAGTAGGCCTGTCAATCGATTAAAATATTGAATCTACTAAACGTCATCACGCCAACTCGTCTGCCTTTACAGCCTCGTTGTGTATACTCGTGTTCATGCAACCGTGGTGTAGTTCATTTATAGCCTAACGTTAGTTTTTTACTTCTGGCGACTGCATTCACACTTCAAAAATGATAAAAGTGGTGTTCATTTGTGGAGATTATTTTACGAAACAAAACATGTAAGTATCATAAACGTTTATTTGCCACAGAGCTTATTTTCTGCAATAATCCAAAACCCAATAGAAAAATCCCATTAGCTTTTTGGCGAGGGAACCAGGGTGATGCTAACTTCCTGGTTGGCCTACAAAAATAAGTTATCCCTGTTTAACTCTATTTGTTCTCAGTTATGTAAAAACACTAATAACTCAGCTGTAAAAGCAAAATATTCTGATGCTGTGTCATTTTAATGGTCAACATTTGACTTGACTCATGCTCATGCTGGCAGAACACGTGATACAAACTAATCATGCAGTGCCACCAGTGCCTCTTTAATCTGTTCACAAGGTTGAGTCATGAGGTCTCAATAGAGTCTCACGCAGAGTCATTTCTACAAGCAGGATTTTTATTCCAGCAAGACGATGAGTAAACAGCTTTACACATCAGTCCAAACATGCACTAAAATACACGTCGAATAATAAATTATACTCGTTCCTAAGTGATCAATCACGAGGCTGTTATGACTCGCAGTATGAAATGGTGCGTAATGATACAATGGTTGCTGCGGGGCTGTTAGTGTATGCTGACTATGCAAGACTGGGAACAGAGCGAGTCTTATTTTCTGGCTTATGATGATGATTTAAGTTTATGCTCAGAGGAGGTGTGTCAGTGTTCAGTCACGGTGGAGGCTGTGAAATCTGCTGAGCTCATTATATTTTTAGGTCTAATATAAATAAACAAAAACACGTCACACAGGAAGTAAATTGTGTAGTTCAAAAATGATATTAAAAAAATGTGATTATAAAAACATTATTTTCATAACAGACACTCTAGTTTGGCGATCTATGTTTTATTTGTTTTTGTTGCCATTCCTAGATGGACCCACTGGTGCTTTCTCCATATTTTTCTCTTCAGTCTCTACATGAAACTTTTTTTTTTGGACATCATTTACTGCAAACTATGGTGAATAGCAGCAGAAAAAACACAAATTTTTGGATGTGTGGATCATAAAATTCAGTTGAGAATCCGCTCAAACCAGTCTTCTTTTTAAAAAGACAGGTTTTTAGCCACCTGGTAAAAACACTGCATACCGTATGCATGTTTTTCGTTTTGTGCCTACGCAACTGTTTGTGCTTCGAACCTATGGGGTCAGATCAGTCTCAATATTAATGAATGCACACAGAAAGATTCACAAATGTATTTTTGGATTTATATATAAATGAGTCTCTCCACATATCATACCCTCTTGGTGGCAAGCTCATGTGATTGGCTGAAAAGGAGACATCTGATTGGCTACAAATAATTTCCTGTTGAAAAAAAGGCATTTGTGGATCGGGCGACGTCAGGGGAGTCTCAAAAAACCCATACACAAATGCAGTGCACACAAGACAAGCAGTTTGTAAATGCAGGTTCAACAGTTTGTATATAAATGTAACAACATATAAATATGATTTTGATGAAAATTTAAATACTTTTATACACATATATTTGTGGATTTATATTACATTTATTGAAAAGAAATATTTGTGTGTTCAATACTGTAGAAACATATTTGTGAACCATATTCCTTACAGATGTTACTGAGGCCAAGATAAAGAATGAGCATGTTCCTTTAATATAGCTCACGTTGATAACGTAGAAAGAAGAAGTGTGCTCAGTCTGATAACACATCATTAAAGTCGTCCAATATCTCTCAGGTTGGGTGTAGGCTCCAATAAACATCCAAATTAGACGAGTCGGAGCAGCGCGCAGAGCAGATCTATCTTGGTTATTGATAAAGCACAGCCATCATCAGCACCACACTCTAATTATCCATGTATCTACCTGACTGAACAGCTGCTGCGTGTGCCAGTTGTAAACATTGATGTCAAATGAATAATTACAAAGCAGACAATATTAAAGATAGTTGAGAGCTTCTATTTTCCTTGTGTGATTTTTGTTCAAATTAAGACCACATTTCCCATAAATAATAAATTCCTGTCCTCCTGCCTCACTCTGGCATACATCTGCATACATTTATCGTCTCCTTGGGTTTTCTACTGCAGATAAATATGTTGTAATTTATTTTTCTACAAATTTCTCATTCCCTTCACATTCTTCAACAGCAATGAATCTGTTTATCTGCGCTGCACAAATCTCCACATTGTTAAGTCATTAATTACCGTAAAAGTTTTATTGTTTGAAAACAAGTAAACAAATCTACCAGTGCGATGTGAGTTTCAACCTGTTCCCAATACAAATTAACTGTTTTATGTGTAGAATAAAGTGTTACAATATTTGGCTTTTACTCTGTCGTCTTTCAAGGTAATCACGCTTATTTTTAGAAAAGCCTTGATAAAAGTTGAGTCATACAGGAAGATGGTGCACTAGCAGATTCTTTTTTCACTTGTGTTAAGAAAACAAGACATCTGTGGCTCTATGACTCAGCAACAGACAAAAATGAGACCGAAAAGATGGTGGCGTGCTCAATGCATTAATTTTGAGGTGCACTCGACAAACACTGATGCTCTTGATGAAAAAGTGTTGAAATCTTCAAACAAAAGAGCAGATGTCACAAACTCGTGTGTAGAGGAGCAGTAATGTTGAGTTTTGAATGAATGCATAAAAAGGTCAGGCAGGTATTGTCTCCTGATTTGAACCTGTATGAAGACCTGCCGAAGTCGGGACCGGTCGGTTACTTAAAGCTGGAGTAGGAAGGTTGGAGCAAATATAATAAAAAAAAAGTTATTTGTATAAAATGGTCACTATATCCTGACAGTAGTGCATGAGACAGATAATCTGAAACAAATCATGTGCTGCTCTGTCCTCCAGTGCTCCTAATGGCATCTGCAACATGACCAGAGGAAAACAACCAGTCAGAGCCCAGCTGGAGCCTGCTTTCTCTGAGCAGATGTCATGGCTCTGTTTTCAGGGAGAACGGGAGACTTTGAGCAATCACAGGTCATTTCAGAGAGAGAGTTCTAATTTTACAGCTGAACAGTAAACTACAAGATGTTTCTGAAAACATTTGAGGCGAGAAATAGGCGTTACAGTAACAGAATATTGATTCATATTTTGATCAGCGGTGCCTAGCCTAACCAGAGTTCGTGAAAAGTGAGTGTAGAGGCTGCCAATCCTCTCAGTGATAGTCTCTTTTGTTTACACCGATTATGCTAACGTCTTAAAAATAAGGAGAAGTTTCGTAAAAGCAATTGCACATGATGCATGTGAGGGGAAAAAAAAGGCCCGGGAAGATCCTGTCTGCATCCTCGTGGTTCATTTGTCTCCGCAGCGTAGCTGTGACAGCCGTAGATGAGACAGACGGAGCAAAAAATGGACGTAGAGAAGACGATGCAGAGGCGGCTGACAGTTGAAAGAAGATCAAAATCAGCCACATTACTTCTCCTCGTTTTAACACGAGCCCACACATTTTCACGCCGCACGTGCACAGACGCCTCCGCGATGTGACAGACGATCGTCTAGTAACGCGCGAGGAAAACAAAACCGAAAACCAACAAAAACGGATCACATAGTATGAGGAGGAGTATTTCATATGCAGAGGAACTACCAGGAACAAAGAGGGACAGAGCATAACAGACTGTGTGTGCGTGTGCGGGTGCATGTGCGTGTGTGTGTGTCTCAGCTAACTTGAGACAAAAGTGGTTCTTAACCACTGAGTTCTGCAAACAAGGAAAAACCAATGAACAAATAATATAAACAGATTAACAGAGCTGCAACTGGAGAGTTGCTGGTTGAGGGTTTACCTTTCATTCACACAGACCCGCCACAACACCACACACGCTTTAAAAAGTTATGGTTTTAATTAGAATCAGATTTCAAAGTGTGTACATGCTTTGGGGCAACAAAGATTAGCCTCAAATAGCCGATTATCTCCTGGAAATTAGCATCTTAGCCTGTTTGCAAAAGTCTGTGCGTCTTGTCCTAAAGCATCTAATTTGAATTCTTCAAATGTGAAATTTGCAAGGTGGGACTCACATTCACAGACAGATGTCTCTTGGGATTATGCAAAATGGTCGAAACCTCGCTGTAAATCTGCAGCCTAGTCAGATCTTTTCCACCCAGCACCTAAAACCATATTAAATCTTCCGCAGTACATTATTTTGGTGAGGAAAAATGACTAATAGAATAATCCCTCATCCTCGCTTTAGAACTATAAGCTCGTCACAAATCCAAAACAATGCCAGTCTGTCGTCTGAGGCAGAGGAAAAACCAAAAATAAGCTGTGAAGAAGTTGTTTTTGTGGTGAGAAAGGCAGGTGAGGTGCCGTGAAAGAAAGAGCTCATTTCCAGCATCAAACAGTGTTTGAGAGAGAGAGCCTAAGTCCTGTGATAGCAGGTATGAATGTGAGGTGCTTCATTTGGAATAGATTTGTAGAAGTGCCCAACTATGTTTCACCACATGAATATTCATCTGGGAAAGCTCTTTATCCAGTGGAATATTTATGTGATTCAGATATACCACAACTTGGCTGTTTTGTTCACCTCCCGGCTATCACCGCTCTCATCGTGTTGTTTTCAGACTCTCCCGGCAGCTGTTTTCAGCGTAAAAGCTCTAAAAACCAACTGTAGGACCAAACACCAGATAGACAAAGTTAGCAGCTAATGTAGCAGCTGATGATCCAGATTTTTCCCAAAGGAGTTGGCAGAGACCAAAAACTGAGCTAAAAGGAGAGTAAATATTAGACTTACATTCACCGCGTGGAAACAAACACGACTCCAAATGAATGCTAATGTTGTCTGCAGGATGTTTAAATAAATAGGTAACTGTATCCTATGTTGAAGTGTTCACAGCTTCTTAAAAGGGTTAAGAAAAGGTAAGTTAAAGTCCTGCATCGAATATCTAATTTAGATAAAATTACAAGAGTATTATCAGCTAAAAGTATTTAACTCTCGTTCAACACGATATTGGTCTGCCACGATAATGGTCCTCACGTGTCCACGACGATACTATACTATGACTTTTTATGACATAATATACTATGACATTTTTGTGACATACTATACAATTACTTTTTATGACATACTATACTATGCCTTTTTTGTGACATACAATACTGCGACTTTTTATGACATGCTATAATTTGTATGACATACTATACTATAACTGTTTTTGTGACATGCTATGAACTTCTATACTATGACTTTTTGTGTCATTTTTGTGACATATTATCCTATGACTTTTTTAGTTTTCTTATGGCTTTTTATACTATCGGATCCTGGTCAAGTTAGTTTAAGTACTTTATAAAATGTTGGGTAGTTTAATCTACAACATAATATTCTATAATCTGGTTTTATGGTTTATATGTAAAAATCTTCTTCTGCAAAGTAACTATAGTTGGCAAATATACATAGTGGGCTATGAAGTACAATGTTTCCATCTAAAATGTATTAAAGTAGAGTTAAAAAGTAGTAGAACATGAAAATACACATAGCACAGGTATCTCAGGATTGAGTAAATGTAGCTACAGTTGATAAATTCCACCACTGCATTATTTGAATGGGAGCATATTGTTTGTTCAAACATACAGATATAAAGGACGCTTGCTGCTTTAGGAACAGGCTGGTTCACTTGTAAATGATACAAGTTTGTGTACGTGAGATGTTATCTGGGAGAATTGATAAAGAGAGATTTATAATGCTCAGCGAGAGCATTGTAAGGGCTTTGTAAGGGCCTGTATTACATCGTATCACATGTTTTCAGGAAAATATGTCACTTTGAAGATAAGAGCATAAAATCATCAAATGTAGTGGATTTTCCTGCCCTTCTAGAAGTGTTAAAGTCACATTTTTCAAGCATGTCGGAGCTGAATAATGAAGAAATATCAACAAAAAACAGAAACAGACTGAATCTGACTTCTATCGGGACCAATATGTCAAACACAGCTGGTTTATCTTTGAAGGAAATAAATATGTTTTTTTTGAAATACGGGCAAAAAACTTTGGTACAAAACATCATAAATCATTTAGAAGAAATGTAACTTGATGCAGAAGATGACTCAGTCAAGAAATTTAAAAAAAAGTTATGTCTTATTCTTTATTTTCTGGTTCTAGTTTAATCAGATTTGACAGTTTGAATTAATCTCTTTTTGTGGTTTCGACACACTCAACAACCTCCGATTTTATGGATGTGCTTCATCTTCAGTGGACGACGTATAAAAAGAGTAGCAGGCATTACGATACATCTGAGTGGTGTTGAATGGCCCTTTTAATATGTGCATGTTCGCCAAGTATTCAAACACGACACAGAGAAATGAGGAGGTTGGCATAACAAAGGAGGAAGCGCTGGTGAAATATGACGGTGGTCAAACAGATTATTAACAGCTTGATGTGTCTGAGTTGAACTGTAACCGTGCAAAGGAAGCTTTGATGCAGCACCTCCAGCTCGCTCAGAGATGTCCATCAAACTGTGTTATGCTGGTTGAGTAAGCAATTCTTCACAGTGTATTTACACAAACAGCGGAGGTGAGAAATGATTTCTTAACTGTTTTGACTGTATTATATTATTTTGGTTAATTATTTGAGGTGCCTTTTCACAAGCAGCATCCCTTAACAGCTCAATACCATGGCTTTCTTATTCTCTAGCCTCTCCAGTTTACAGTCACTCACTGATTTCAGTACTCTCTTTGGCCAAAAGTATGTGTAGCATTAAAGGGATAGTTTGGGTGTTTTTGAAGCGGGGTTGTATGAGGTATTTATCCATAGTCAGTGTATTACCTAGAGTAGATGACGGTCAGCACATCCCCAGTTTGGAGAAACAGACAGGAGTACCAGCACGGAACCAAAGCAATGTACTGCTGTGGACGGGGGCAGCAGCAAAACATACGTAAGTCACCTAAAAGAAACAATAAATATCCGTTTAAGGGCACTTTCACAAACCAACATTGAGTTAATTTCAATTAAACTCTGGAGTGGCTCAACCCCTGGTGCAATTTGTTTGGGCAGCTGTGGACGCAGTAATCGAAATCTGATGCGGACCAAAACAGCCAGTCTGAGACCGCTTTCAAGAGGTGGTCATGACCGTTTCCAAGCGAACCAAAACGCAGGCTGCCTGTTCGGGCATTTGTTGAGATGGACACAGGTAAAGGACAGGTTAACATGAGTGGGAGAGGACTGACCTGGACTTCTGCAGAAGTCTGATGTTTGCTTGACATCAGGACCGAAGAGAACATACAGAATGTGCTAAATAATGACATTCAAGATAAACTGGAGGGTTTCGTGTGCACAGTAGATCAGCGCCAATTCAAAGTGACATTTTTTTTGACAGCAATGGTTAAAGCCTGTGATTCACTGCATAGAAGTGGCAGCTCTCAAGACGAAAAAGATAAATTTGCTCTTTTGTACACACCCCTCAGCAAAAAAAATGTTTTATTTGTGCACTGTGAAAGTGAACCAGACTGAATAGAAAACTAACCAAAAGTATAAATTTTATTGATTCAGACGAACCAAACGCACTATGGCTTGTGAAAGCACCTTTAGAGTACGCTATATTTAGAATATTATCCAACAGGGAACTGAACTGAAAGTGAAACTTATCCAAACTGTTTTTTTTAACGTGTCTGGTGGCTTTGAAGAGAGCACGGATAAGTTTCACTTTCAGTTCAGTTCCCCATCGGAAAGGGCCGCCTGATGGCAAGTAAAGCAGTGAAAATATTCTAAATATAGCGTACACTTAAACTGATATTGATTCTTTTAGGTGGCCAAAATACGTTTTGCTGCTGCCCCATCCGCAGCAGTACAATGCTTTGCTCCCGTGCCAGTACTCCTGTCTGTTCTCCAAACTGGGGCCGTGCCAACCATCATCTACTGTAGGTAATACACTGACTATGGATAAGTACCTCATACAACCCCACTTCAAAACACCCACCACCATCCTTTTAAACCCCACATGTGAAAACCTCCGAAATCGAGGGCATTTATCTGCTGCTTTAACAGCCTACACTATTTTGGGAGGACTTTTCCTCAAGGATTTACTCCCATTCGAGAGCATTAGCGAGGTCGACCACTGATATTGGGCGATAAAGCCGACTCACGGTCAATAGTGGTGTTGTATGAGGTTAAGATCAGCTCTGTAAAAGCCAGTTAACTACACATTCATGTCAGATTACTTTCTAACATGCAGCTGTTTTGGCATCTGATAATCTTTTAAATTTGGGTATACATCACTCAAACCAGATTTCCTGGATTGTATTTGATCTTCTCATCAGTATGTGTAGCATCATGCCTAATGCAGCCCCCTTGCGTTTTTGTAAACACAGCTTCTTTTTTGTTAACAGTCTGTATGCAGCTTTAAGTGTCAATCCTTAAGATTTCAGTCCTGGTTGATTTGGTGACACCTTATTTACAGGTTGTAACAGCCAATGTGGTTTAATACCACAAGTCACAGAATAATAAGGGCAGAAAAAAAAACTATTGTCAGGCAATAATTGGCCTTTTTCCATCATTCTGAATGCGACCCTGATCGGATTCTATGCTGCGCACGGCATGAGTCTGCGAATAGCCAAAATTAGTTGGTTACCTCGCTGAGAAGTTGGAGGTGTTCAGCCTGTCGCCTGCAGCTCTACATCTAACAGCTCACAGTGGCTGCTCCTTCCTTCCTCCATTACTCCCTGCAATATTTAAAACTGATCCACTGTCAAAAAAATGCCGAAAATGACCGCTGTCCTGTTTTTATAGATGCAGTTTTGATGAAAGATAGCTGTCAAAAAGTCAAGCTCACTAACAAACACATTGCATTTCAAGTAGGGCTGTCAATCGATTAAGATATTTAATCACGGTTAATCGCATGATTGTCCGTAGTTAATCGAGATTAATCGCAAATTAATCACACATTTCGTATCTGTTCAAAATGTACCTTGAAGGGAGATTTGTCAAGTATTTAATACTCTTATCAACATGGGAGTGCACAAACTGCATTTGATTATCATAAAGTGGGTGATAAAGGGGAGAACTCGTGGGTACCCATTTTTATTCACATATCTTAGCTAGTATGATGTGGCTGGTACCAATGGATTCTTTAGGTTTTGTAGTTTTATATGATACCAGTATCTTCACTCAAGCATTACAACTGAGCCTGCTACAACCTCAAAATTGCAAGTTGCGTTAATGCATTATAGAAATTAGTGGCGTTAAAACAAATTTTGCATTAATGCATTATTATTGCGTTAATTTTGACAGGCCAAATATCCAGTGAAAGTCCACTCGTGTTTCGCCAGTTAAATGTGTTTTAATGTGAAACTGCAGCAGAAAGAAATGTTTGGTTTCCATTAGCAGTAACTTAATACAGTATTTTCTCCTGAATGTTGTCATAGACACCTAGTTTGTAATACTGCAAATATCTAAATATTGCAAGGGTGTAGAGACTATGGTTGGGTGATATGTTACATTTTTCCAACGGGCCAAACAACTGTCGATTGCAGATATATTCATGCAGGTGTTTGTGCACGCGCGGCGCACAGCCCCCCTCTCCGCTGCCTCTCTGAGTTTCAGCTGTTGAGATCAGCTGTTCTAGCAGCATCGTAAAACACTTCATTCAACTCAACAGTAACTAAGTAAAACTCCCCAAAACCGTGTTGGTTAATCTTTCCAACAATCACCAACTCCAGTAAGATAGAAATAAACCCTTATTTTACCAAGCTAGATGTGAACATATGCCGACTCTGCACGTTTTTTTCTCTCTGCCCACTGAGCAGCGGCTGATCGGCTATCGTTCTTCAGAGGCAGACGGCGATGGCGATGTACTTAGCCAATTGCTGAGAACAAATATATTCATCCAGTCGCCCAACCCTAGTTCATACATAAACCTATGCATTTTAAATACACAGAAATACACGTATTCCTCATCTCAATCACAATCTCTCCTTCCCCTCCATCGCAACACCTACCCCTCTCTGTTTCTCTTTCACTCTCCTTCCTCTTCTGTTAGTGCATGTGTTTGTGTGAGAGTTTTTGTGTGTATCCGGGATGTAAAAACACATTTATCACATTGTGCTAACAGTGGCTCGCTGCCTGCTCCTTCCTTCCTTTCCAACTAAGGTGTGAATGTGCGTGCTCATGTTCGGGGCGGCTGTGCGTGAGTTTGCTTGTGCGAAGGCATTTAGTTTACACAGAATCATGTTTTATGTATGTAGCGCGTGGAAGCGTTGTGGCTGTAATGCATGTCTTAGCAAATCAACCAGCTATGCATTAAAGCTGTGTTTGTGTGCATGTCAGCTTTTTATTAGCCAATTCAGTGAAGCAGTGTCCTTAGGTCAACAGATTTTATGAGGTTTAGACTAAAGGTTTACTGTGTCTCATCTGATCACGCACACACATCCTCCGCATGTAGGGTCATTCCAATCACACCTCTCGAGTCACAGTTGCTATGAAATGACCTTGGCAACGTTTCTGGTGGTTAGTACCGAGTCGGCTGAAGCCTTGGCGTGATGAGGTGTTGACCTCGGCTCCCACCTGGTTAGTAGCTGCTTTGTGTTTCAGGTCACAGAGCAGCTTTCCTACACACACACTCACAATATAAGTTAGGAGGTGGACACAGTGTTGTTTTCTCGTCCCCATACACTGAAAATAATGAGGCTGCTGGTTCCCATGATGCCTGACTGGCCGAGTCCCCCCTCCCTTCACGGCGGAAACCCGCTCATTAGAGCTTTAGCAGGCACGCACACATTGTTGTACATACACACACACAGTCTGACTTCACCTAATGCTGATTTAGTAGCACATACCATCTGTCAAGAATGATTAACCTTTCCATCAATCACTGCTTTCTCCATTATCCAGACACACATTTACAAAGCAGCCACACGCCAGCTCTCACAGGTACTGAGTGAAACACATTCATATAAACTAGGGATGCACGATATGGAGCCGATATGATAAGCGATAATTACCTGTTTCTCATGGGCATCATTTCACACTTTTGTAATTTAAAAAGAAGTTTATAACCTTTGGTTTATTATGCACACCTGAGGTGGATGATTTAATATTCCATAGCTCTGACCCAACCAGAGGCCTGTACTATGAAGCAGGATTTAGGGTTAGCAAGGTAACTTCAGGGTTAACCCTGGGTTTTTAGTCCTACGATGGTGATTCACCTCTTTCCGGGGTAGATCACCGTGGTAACTTATGCTGCACACGTAACCTGCTCCGCAGCAGATTATTTTGCAGATAAGAGATCAACTCATATAAAAGCACCGCCTACTGACCAATCAAAGCTCAGTGCGCAGATTGTCAGATAATATTACAAATACGAAGAAGTTAAAGTCATAATCCAGGCTAAAAACAACACAGTTTAAACTGACAAATGTAGAAAGGACAGCTGGTAAAAAAAATGCTGACTGTGAATTAACAGCTGGATAACGTTACATGGATGTCAAGTATCAATCTGTTATTATATAAACTATTAACCTCTTAACAATCAGTGAATACAGTGAAGATACTGGCATCATATGAAACCAGAAAACCTAGGGAATAGACGAAGGCCATTTTCAAAGGGGTCCCTTGACCTCTGACCTCAAGATATGTCAATGAAAACTCTGAGATGAACAGAGTGAAAACTGTATCTTATTATAAACCAAACTGCATAATTTGCAGTTGAAAAAAGGTAATAAATCACAATATATTGCGATATATATTAAGATCGTATCATAACTGAAGTGTGATAATATCATATCATGGGGCCTCTGGTGATTACCAACAACGATACCAAATTGTGCAATACCGCCGGCAAAATATTTCCACTAATTAAATCCATGTTGTACTTTATAACCGCGGTGGTTATGTCAGAGCAAGCGACTAATGTGCCTGTTTGGAGATCGATGCATCCGCTGTGTGTATTTCTGACCGCGAGTATCGTTGGCCGGACTTGGGTGTGTGTGTGTATTTTGCTGTGAACCAGAGCGTATTTCACCGTGTTTGTGACCGTTTACATCCAGTCAACACTCTCTCACTCTTGTTTACTCTCAGATGGGTTCAGATCAAATTATGCTCTTGAAGGTCCTTTGGGTGTTTCTTAAAAGCATGTGTGTTTGTGAACGTACAGTACTGTGGGTTATGTTTACTATGTGCATTTTCTGCTGACACACACAACTGTATTTGCACACATGAGCAAACACAAAGGCATACTAATGTTTATTATTCAGTGTGTGTGTGTGTGAGAGAGAGAGAGAGAGAGAGAGAGAGAGAGAGAGAGAGAGAGAGAGAGAGGCCATGTAGTCCATTGTCCTGTTGTGTCATTGAGATGTTGAGACTGTAGGTGTCCTGCAGCTACTGTTTGGCAATTTGGGGTTTAGTGCAGACCAGGGAACAATACACTATTAGATTTTTGAGAAAGATGACACTTCTGAGTTTAAACAAGCCAAACCAGATGACGGAGGATGATGCTGGAATTGGTTGCAGAGTTTAGAAATGTTTGATTACATTGTTAAAACAGCCCTTGGCAGGATTTTTATGTGAAACTACAAACATTTTACCAGCCAAAATCACAAAGTAGAGCAGCATTAGAGAAGAACTCCAAACTAAAAGAGACACAGAGGATTTGGTCTCTATTGTATAAGTAGCCTATTGTTGTTTTGGTATCAGTGGGAAATGTCTCCAGTGTCCTCCTGACCACATAATCAGAGTATTTGTGTAATTGATGCCGCTGGGTGAACACAGGGCTCTCACAATAACCATAATACTGCAATGCTATTGACAAGCCAGCCACAACCACTATCCTCATGTTTTGTTTTCTTTTTTGAATTCTTTGCAATGGGAGCACCGCGTATTTACACTATTACACATTCTTACTCTCAACTCGTCAAATACCGCCGCTTAGTCAGTGCCCCTCGGCATCGGATACCGACGCATGGGGTACCCCTCATATATTGGACGGACCAGGGACAGTGCGTTAATATACGCTCCCTACATGCATAGCGTCCTTTCAAAATAAACCTCGTGAGTGGATTTACATTGGAGTTAGTTGAAAGCCTGGTTCGTCACACACTGTTGCTAAAGGGTGCCTCCGTGCGTCGGTTTCAGATGCTGAGGGGCGCTTACCAAACGGTGGTATTTGACAAGTTGGGAGTGATGGTTTACTATGTTACAAACAGCGCCGAGGCGCTCAGCACTGCACGTTTTGTGTTTTTTTCTGGTCGCCGAGAGCTGAAGAATGTTCAACTCTGGGTAAAACATCATATGAAACTAGAAAACCTAAGGAATCCATTGGTACCAACCATGTCATACTGTACTAGCTTGTCGCAAAGGAGGCTAAATAACGATCCAAACGTACACTCAATTTTGTCAAGGAAAAACTGGCACAGTATTTAATTAGTTTTAAAACTGTCATCTTTGTGATCTAAAAAGCAACATTATACCCAACCCAAAAGTTTATAGCACTAAAATCAGGATAAGTGAAGTAATTTGCAACAGCCCTGGAAACATAATTAATTTTTCTTCTAGAGATTCACATTTCAGAATATTTCTTATCCAGAGTTCAAGCAAAGCGCAACAAAAAGAGAGATGAGTCACAGCTCCATCAAGCGAAGCTGGACTTTACCAACAGTCTTTGGCAAGCATTTTCCAGCCATGTGCAGTTTACTGACATTATGTTACATGATTAGTTGGCATGAAAGCCCTCCAAATTGCCAGTGTGCACAAATGCCAAGTTCAAGACCACGCACTAAAAAGTACAGATGAGTTTTAATGGCTGTGCAGCCGAGACAGCTGCTGTCGTTTCATTCGGTGGCCACGTCCCAGCTCAGGGCCAAAACTGTAGGAGGTGCAAGATGACAAAAGCAGGTGGAGCAAAATGTTAAGATAGATCATTGAAGCCAAATTACCACTTTGACAAATGTTTTACAGACCAGACGAGGCTGCAATGTTATTGACACAGAACAAAATGAAGCCCAGTTCCAAGCTGTATAACCATCCTTCACATAACTACATTCCTCTGCTCTTCCTAAATAAAAGGAGATTAGGACAAAAATTAGCATTTCTGCTGTAAAATCTTGTCCAATGCACCAAGTGAACTAATGCAACACACTGCATTTTGTCTCTTTCTAGCAGAGAGAGTTTTCCCATGTGCAACCTGGGTGTACCAAGCCCGCCGCCCAAAATGTTGTATGAATAACACGGTAATTCACAAGTCATTACATGTGCAATAAGAACACCGTTCTTGCTTTTGGCGTGTCATTTGTACGCCATGTAGTCTGTGCTGAGTGATGTTGAATAAAAAGTGAGAGAGACTGCTTACGGTGGGCGGATAGGTCCAACAAACACAGGACTTTCAACCAGGAGATCGGTGTTTGTGTCCCAAAGAGTTGTTCTTTTTTAGTGATATTTGTGATGTGGTTTCCGTACTTCTGTTTTTGTGTTTCTGTACATATTTTACTTAGTTTACGTACTTATTGTAAGCCCAACCATTATGTTTTTCCTAAACCTAAGTGGGTAGTTTTGTTGCCTAATCTTAACTGCAGCCATTACCGTAGTTTTGTTGTTTGGCGTAAAGGTCCTGCCACACCAAGCGGACGATCGGCGGTCAGTCAGTTTTAGCAATCAGCGGTGTGTTCAAATGCAACTTGTCGGCCAAGACAAAGGCAACGTGAGGCGGCGCAATAGTTGGCCTTCATGCGCTAGTTCTTTGATATCGGCTTGGTGTGCCTGGACCTTAAAAATGACACGCGGAAAGGCCAAAATGCATTCTCACGACACTTTTTATACGCCTTCCCATGAGATCGGGTTAGTGTACCCTTTGCTTTAGTCTGGCTGCTTCAGCTCCAAAAATGACACCATGACAGAGACCATAAACACAATCTGCTCACTTCAAATCATCCATTTAGATATCTAAAATTTTACATAGCCTATGATTAAAGCAGATGGCTTCTGGAAGTCAGTAATCATGATGTGTCACAGTGCTGGCGGTTGTAACACAAAATATAGCTGAACGTATGCTATCCGTTGTTGTGTGTTTGTACCATAGTGTTCCATTATTTCCATCATTTATCTCAATTGCCGGTCCCACCATCACAGCAGAGGTTGTCCCTCACTCTGTCAACACAGCAGCAACCTGGATAGCAGGTGAGCAGCATTTCCATTACGTTGAACCAGTCACCAGCTCACCGGTGTCTGTCACACACACAAAATGAACAACACAATCTGACAGGCACGCAGAGACACAAACATGCGCTCGTGGCAGAGTTGCAGGTCGCATGAATACTTTTAACCATAATGTGTTTATCAGGAAGTGGCAGTGAAAAAAAAGGGATTTTAGTTGTGTGTGTGTGTGCATGTGCTCAGCGGACACACTGATGCTTGCTTTATAACATTTTACAGTTGGCTGCATGTATCAAGACAGGAGGGAAATGAACAGCTTGAGGTGTCTGAGTGATGCTTCTTCAGCTGATGCCAGTGTGTGCATGACAGATACTGTAGAAATAGAAAGAGAGAGCGAGAGATGCTTTCCTCTGAGTTATGGTATGTAGCCCTGGTCATTTGTCTGGTGAAGTTCCAAAGCCAAACTTTGCAAAAGTTTTCAGACAGGCCATAACACGGTCCACCTACCAGAGCACATAAGCTCTGCTTTCTATTACTAGGAAATATCTCCCTCTCTCTCGCTCTCACTCACTCTCTAAGTGTAGAGGTCCCATATTTCACTGCATGCTCTGAAGACAACAGATAACTACAGTAGAGCCGCTTGTTTGGTAAAATTCATTCCACTTCTCAGAGAACTATTTTCTGGAGGAGCATTAGATTGATCCATAACACACCCGTTTTTGAGTATTGTCTGTCTAAACAGATGTGCTCTTAGAGGAATAATTCACACACACAAAATCAATCTTCTGAGTATCAAATTCTCACCGCCTGCAGGCTTGAAAGGTGGCTCTGAAAAGTTTGCTTTTACAGAGATTGGCAGCTTTAGTCAGCTTTGATTCACAGCACTTGGTGTCCGGTTAGACCAGAGATGTAGCACAGTCAAATTAATTTGCGCCCTCGTGGAATAGGTGGTGCTGGAAGCATGGTGATGCAATGCCTACATGTTCTCTCAGACAGCTAACACACTCCACAACTTACTTGTACACTCCGCTGCTGTCTCACGACTAACTGAAAACCATGCTGGTTTATAATCTGGCAGGACAGGAATATATAACATTGGATAATGCGATACAGCTGATACTTTAAGAGATATTTTTTTGCATTTTGCCATTATTAGTGAACACAACATGCAACAATAACCAGGTTTACAAACAAATTTAGTACAAATTCAAACCAAATCTGCAAAAGAAAATGCAAGTTAATGCATATTTCCAACCAAGAAGACAGCACAATGAGATGGTGTAGTTAAAAGAGCGCCAGTCAAACCTGGACAAACACAAACATTTATGTTTTGTCATGTGTTTTCAATTTGAGGAAGGTTACAGTCTTCTCATATCCACACAGATCTGATGTTTTTGTCTCACCAGCGGAAGCTGATCACATGCTTCATGTACGTGATTAATTTGCTAAGTCTATTTATGTTGCACTCTTTTGCTTTAATCGATACACCAATTCAATTTTTTTGTAATATTTCGACTCTTTTTTACTCTCAAGTTTCTGGTGTTTCTACTCAGGTTTTTTAAATGTGCAAATTGAAAATGCCCATAAAAACAGGTGGATGGAAATGCACTTTATGGTTGTTGGCCAGATTCAAACTGGGGAAGCTGTGGTTATATGGTATGCATTATAAAAGAAGATTAATTATACACACATCACGTTGGTGCGAGGCTATCAGAACAGCGTCAGTAAAGAAAAAGGTAACGCCTGCACACTACTCCAAGCCACAAAATTTCAATATGTCAAAAATGCCATGACGAAGATCCAAGCAGGATCGAAACCTAGTCATTAAAAATATTGTGGCATGGAGTAGTGTGCAGGCGTTACCTTTTTCTTCACTGATGGTATGCGTCATAACCACTAATCCACCAGGACGTTCCGTGACACAGCTAATACAGTAGCTTCTTTCAGTTTAGACTCTCAACACAATTTGCAAGAGGTCAACAGGGTGAATTTACATGTCTACAAGAAAGCTCCATGCATATTATCTTTGCATCCGTGAGCTTGGATTGTGTGTCGGTAATGACAAAAGTGTCAAATGAATGAACGTAGATTCCAGTGATTCCATTATAATGAATATGCCCTTTTCACAGACATTTTGAAGGAACAGTTTGAGGAACTCGTTGTATTTCGACCGCAGGGACCAGGGTCTAAGTTCTGGGGACATTTTACAAGGTCTTTTTACCCCCTAAAAGGCCCTGGTTGGGGGTAGTACTTTATGAAAGTAACAGAACTTTCGGAGTGGAGTTTGCAACTTTTAACACAATTGCGCCAGCGTTGAGTGTTTGTGGGCATGTAGTCCCCACCATGCCCGCCGTCCTTTTTACACAGAGATCAGCTGTGTCCCAATTCAGCGGTTGATTTGGTTCTGTGACTATCTCACCGGAGCAAATGTGTGACACATTTTACGGTCTCACCGTAACTGTCAACAATCGCATTTTCTTTTGAATGAGTCAAATGACCACGGCAAACAGTTCAATGTTAGTTCTACTCCTATCAACATGCACAAGCTGTTCTCAGTCCCAATTCGTCAAATACCGCCGTTCGGTAGGTGCCCATTGGAGTGCGGCATTGGAAACCAACTCACAGAGGCATCCTTTAGCAACAGTGTGTGACGAACTGGGCTTTCAACTAACTCCAATATAAACCCACCTGCGGTGTTATTCGACGGTCGGAGCAAGTGACGTAGTATTAATAGCGTGATGGGAGGTGGATGGGTCAAACAAACACAAGACTTTCAACCAGGAGACCGGTGTCGTGTCCCGTGTGAAACTTTAAAAAAGTAATGTTGACTTATTATTTTGTCACGTCAGTCTTTAGTCACGTGACTCACCGGCATCGTCAGTCACATGAGTCTCTAGTCAGTGAAGTTAACGTCAACCATGACCATTTCCTAACCGTACCTGAGTGGTTGTGTTGCCTAAACCTGACTTCCTCTGAAAACAGAAGTTTATTTTGAAAGGACACTATGCATGTAACGAGCGTATATTGACACAGTGTCCCTGGTCCGTCCAAAAGTAACGCAAGAGGGGTACCCCGTGCGTCGGTGTCCGATGCTGAGGGGCACTGACCAAGTGGCGGTATTTGACGAGTTGG
This sequence comes from Sebastes fasciatus, assembly GCF_043250625.1. Classification (NCBI taxonomy): domain Eukaryota; kingdom Metazoa; phylum Chordata; class Actinopteri; order Perciformes; family Sebastidae; genus Sebastes; species Sebastes fasciatus. The sequence goes on along the minus strand of NC_133797.1, from coordinate 23,818,778 downwards.
GAGTGAGAATGTGTTGGCATGCACAATACCAGGGCCCTGGCCCACCTGAATGGAACAGAGCCATTATTATTTATTTGATTAATTACACCCGTGTTTACCCTGCAATGACTAATGTCAAAATGGCTGCTGTGTAAAGGGCATATTGATTTTGGTTTGAACTATTGCTGTTGAAAATGCTGGTGTGGTTTGGCCCTTATAATGGATTCCAGCAGTGACCTAGAGTCAGGGAAAAAAAGTCAAAATGTTGATGGAAACTTCTCACAGGGATGAGTGTTTTCAACAAACTGAACATACAGATCAACAGTGGAGAAACGGATTATGGTGCAGGAGCAGTTTGAAAAGTTTTGACACTTTTTTTAGCCATGACTCATCGGTGGGATCTATAGTAACTACTGTGAATTCCTATATACCACAGCTGTCACAAAAAAAAGAAAAAAGAAAGTTACAAACTTCTCAGAGCCACATTTCAAGCCTTCAGGCATCATGTATTTTATACTGAAAAGATAGGAGTAGTCCTTTAACACCACCTGAAGAGTAACAGGTCACAATGACCACTGTAGCACTGATGCAACACAGACGCTGGGCAGACATAATGGCATATTTGCACAGAGGATGCAGCTGCCTGTGTTTCCATTCTGGCAGGTGTGTAAAGCCTCGTCTTTTGGAAATGAGTGAGTAACAGTAATGTGACTGTGTGGATATTGGAGTCCATTAGTTTTGCATGTGTACAATGTGGGAGCCTGACAAATCCTTTTATATCAGAGTGTGCATGTGTGGGTGTGTGTGTTTATTTGTCTGGGATCACACACAGCTTTCAGACATGTTTATCTTCAACATTAGTGTGTGTCCGAGAGTGTGTACGTGTGTGTACTTCGGAGTGTGAAATCCCATTAAGCGTGTTAAAACCCTCTTTGGCCTACTGCCTGCTCAGAGAGAGACACACACTCACACTCACACACGCACACAGGTGTGCGTGTGTGTGTGTGTGTGTGTGTGTGTCAGCTTTTAGAGAAGTGCTCTGTCAGGTGATGCTGGTAATTTTCTGATGTACACTTCACACCATCAACACTGTTGTCTGTCTCACACCTTTACCTCATCTTACCTACGGAGTCTTTAGTCTGCAACACAGGTTTATTTATAGACTTTTTCAGTGTTTAATTATAATCAATCAATAGATTGATACCTTTTTAAAAAGCAACCATTAAATTAGTTAATTAAACTGATTTAAACAACACGAAAATAAAACAAAAAGATCAATACATTTGCCAATCGATTGTATTTTCTTCAAAATTATTTATGAAACTGCAAAAATAATTTTAGAAAGACTTTTACTTTGGAATGCAAAATGACTAAGTGAGTAAAAAAAATGAAAAATGTATTTAAAAATTTAAAGCTATTTTAAATTTAGAATGGCATTATAAAATGAATGTATTATTCATTCAACTTTTTAAATGCAATTAATATTTTAATTTTAATTCAATTTTAATGCATCATTTAAATACCTAAGTAAATGCACTTTGTGGCCAAAAGTAGGTGGACAACCGAACATTACACCTGTATGTGATTGATGTGGATATTAAGATTTGCCCTTCTGGGAAGGTTTTCCACAAAATGTTGGAACCTGTCAGCAGGGATTTTTACTCCCATTCAGCCAAAAGAGTCACTGATGTTTGGAGATAAGGTCTGGCTCGCAGTCAGCCTTCCATGTGTTGGATGGGGTTGAGGTCAGAGCTGGGAAACAGCATTTCTTTAAGGACGTTGCACACAGGGGCTCTGTCATGCTGAAACAGGAAAGGTTATTAAAGGGATAGTTTGGGTGTTTTGAAGTGGGGTTGTATGAGGTACTTATCCATTGTCAGTATATTACCTACAGTAGATGACAGTTGACACGCCTCTAGTTTTGAGAAACAGACAGGAGCACCAACACAGAACCAAAGCAATGTACTGCTGTAGACGGGGGCAGCAGCCAAATGTATTTTAGCCACTTGAAAAAAAAGACCCACCTAAAATAATCAATATCAGTTTAAGTGTACGCTATATTTAGAATATTTTTGACAGTTTACCTTGCCGTCAGACAGCCCTTTCCGACAGAGGACTAAAGCCATTACATCGATCTATGCTCTCACCAAAGCAACCAGACTCCATTGGAAAAAAATTTAATTTTACCTCACAGAACATGAGGGTTACTGGTCTACTGCTGCCTTGATCGGTTAGTTTGTTTTAATGTTTGACTTTGGGGAATCCGAACTAACCAAAGTCACACAAACAAGGTTACCAATCGAGGAAGCAATAGACCAGCAACTTCTGTGTTCTGCAAGGTAAAATTACTGTTTTTTCCAATGGAGTCTGGTTGCTTTGGTGAGAGCACAGATAATGCCTTCAGTTTCCCATCGGAAACATGACGTATACCTGTCATTGCAAGGTAAACCGGCGAAAATATTCTAAATATAGCGTACAGTTAAACTTGTGGTGATTTGTTTAGGTGTCTAAAACGTGTTTTGCTGCTGTCCCCGTCCACAGCAGTACATTGCTTTGCTCCAGTGCTGTAACTCTAGTGTAGGTAATACATTGATGGTACATGTCCACGGGGGCGTTTTTGTATCGCAAAGGATCGCCTCGCTTCCCAGCATTGGACGATTGATGGGCTGCCACTAGACACAAGGCACTAGGCACCTGATTGGACGAAAGCTTTCCCTCGTGGGCTGCTGCTCCCAGCTTTCAAACCGGAAACAACATGGTGGCTCGTTTGGAAACTTTCTTCTCTTATATTATGAAAATAGTTCACCGAAATGTGCTTCTGAAAACATTTTATGCAAGATATAATCCATGCAGTTGCTAAATCTGTGTTTATTTTGCATCAACAACAGTTTAAAAGTTCCTCTGGAGTTTCCAGAAGTGCGCTGGACGCCCCTGATTTGCATAAAGTAGCATAAAGTAGCATAAAGTAGCCTAAAGTAGGGCGACGTGACACCCCGTCTCTCGAATCGCACCCGCCAAGCTACCAGAATAAATTGCACGGCTGCTTTCATAGACAGTGAATGGGAAGCGTGGAAAGGACGGAGCCTGTGGACATGTACCATGACTATGCATAAGTACCTCATACAGTACAACCCCACTTCAAAACACCCAAACTACTTCTTTAACTTAACTTCTGCCACAAAGTTGGAAGAATGTTATTGTAAATCAAAATAGATTCTACTTCACAAAATGATGTGTATTTTTTGGATTTCTCTTTAATCTTAGCTTTTTTGTGAGATACTATAAAGACCGAACACACTGCAAAGAAAACAGCCAACAACCAACTAGCACGTACGAACAAAAAGCCGCCGTCTAGTGTCGACTAGTGCCAAACGTGCGGGACACACCACAAAATCAAGGATGACAGACGCTCATCAACGATTTTGTGTCAGGGCTGTTAATTTGAACCAAAGGAACGATTCATTCAAAACGGCCTCAGACCACAAGTACAAAATAGTATGAAAACAAGGCTGTCCACATACATACTGAATGGACCTTGAGGTGAGAGTGTTTGGTCAGCTATGTGAAGTATAGTATGTAGTATATATATTATTATTCCAGCACATTTGATTCTCCATACCTACAGGCCACATTTAATTTAAATTTGACCATAAAAAGCACAACAACAATGATAAAAAAAATAATAATTCTGACATATTTCCATTCTAGCCCTGGCTCTCATTTTCTCGACTCTCTTTCATGTAGCTCTGACTCTTTCCACCACCGCTTCCTATCTTTTCTCTGTCCCCGTTCACTTCTTTTCCCTTTCTCCTCTCTGAATACTAAACGCATTATGTAACCATACATTGCTTCGCTACAGAGGATCATCCATGACATCTCACATGTTCACTTCCCTCTGCAGGGGAGTGACAAGTGGAGCACCGCAGGGCCGATGGAGGAGATTTATATCAGCGGTGTCTATTATTCTGGCATAACCGCCACAGCGCAAAGACAGAGATAGACAGACAGACAGACAGTTAGAGACTCCGCTTCAGAAAAAAGACAGAGACAGATGAGACAAAGATGGTATACCGTGATGAAAAAAAAATAAGGAGCTTGTATGAATAGCAGTGTTATTTTCCCCATTTTGTCCCAGTTGCCATCCACTACAACACAGCAGTGAATCTCTCTCTCTCTCTCTCTCTCTCTCTCTCTCTCTCTCTCTCTCTCTCTCTCTCTCTCTCTGTCAACACCACAGGCTGGGTAGCAGGCAGTGGAATATTTCTATAATAGAAATGTCCGTCACGCTCCGTGTTTCCATATCTCTTATAGAAACGTCCATCACGCCGAGTCTGGACGTCAGCTCAACCCCCAAAACTCCGACACCCCTCAACCCCCCCCGCCTCCTTTAAAACCCCAGAGGCGGAGGAGAGGGGGGAGGAAAGACATAGGCTTTCGCTCCCCATCAGGGATGTGTGATGTTGTGTGATGTTGTGTGATGTTGCAGCCTTATTTCCGTAAAAGTCAATCACTCTGATAGAGGGGGGTGGGGGGTTGTAAAACGGACGAGTGAGGATGGGTGAGACTCGGAGTCAAAACAAATTACGTTCTCGTGAGCGTCTTTGAATCATGCAGACGGCAGACAGACGCACACATTCGCTCCGTGTCTCGTCGTGAGAGGTGTAATCGTACTTCCCTCGGAGCGAGCTGTTTTTTGATCTCTTTCACTCCGCGTACCTCCTCTCTATCCTTTTTCTTTCCTCTTCACTTCACTTCACTTCACTTCTTGCTCTGTAATCTAATCTAATCCACTTTAATCGATTGCACAAATCTTATGTGTCATTTATGCCCTGTAAAGTGCGCCTGTGTTTGCGTGTGTGAGTGCATATACACCAGGGGGCGAGTAGTTTTGTACTGCCCAGAACAGTCAGTGTAATATGGTTTGATGTGAAGTCCCAAGACACCGAGAAAAGATTTATTCTTCACGAGCTCGTCCACAGTTTGACATCTTCGTGTCCTGGGGAATCAATAAACTTCATAGTTAAAAGGCAAAGGGAACTCTTCTTTTTTTTTTGTAAAATCTATATTTAACCTGGTTAAACCTTCTGAGATCCAAAATCTGCAAGGGAGACCTCAACAACAAGGCGGAAGCATACTGTAGATGAAGTTTTAAATAAATAATACAGAGAGGAGAAGGTTCTGGGGAAAGACAGACAGACAGACAGACAGACAGACGGAGGCCTAGCAACCAAAAAAAAACACAACTTAGAGCAATGACAACTCCCGTGGATTCATCTCGCACAGCTCCGACGAAATGCTTTGAACTCCGGCAGAGAAATGAGTTTCTGAATTTACAAGCTTTTAAGCAGACAAATTTACACGATGAACTCAAAGCATCATAAAGACTGTCTAGCACATCTCTGTCAGGGCTTGAGGCAACAAAGGGAAACACTGTACGCTACTTACGTCCGTATTTTGGTGTTACATAAATACCTAAATTATTTGGGAGCAATCCTAAAATAACTTTATAAATCAACATACAGCATTAGGAGAAGCTGCGTATGACAGCGTTAGCAGAGCAGCTGGAGAGAGTTTCAAAGTAAAATCGAGAACTTCGCAGTTAGAGGCAGGACATTGTGCATCATTTTTTATTTTTCAAGAGAGGATAAAACCGTTTTTGGATATGCAGTATTTGTGGGAACAGTGTCTGAGCCTGTATAACTATACAAACTATAGGGCTGTCAAATTTAACGCGATAATAACTCAAATTAATTTGAACGCCACTAATTTCTTTAATGCATTAACACAATCGACCTTTCAGGGGTTGTAGCGGGCTCTGTTTTAAAGCTAGAGTAAAGAAAAACCTAATCCATTGGTACCAACCATAACATACTAGCGTGTCGCGAAGGAGGTTGAATAACACTTGAGAATTTTTCCCTTGAAATGTAAATGAGAATGTAGTTTAGATGTATGGGTACGTAATTTTGTAGGACACAGGGTTGCTCTTAACTACATTAAACATCTGAAAGACCCATCGTGCTATTAAGTCTGTATTTCACACAGAAGGTTGAAAAATGCTGAAAAAAAAACATGTCTTGTAATGTAGACACTTTTTTTTTTTTTTATCCCTGTTAGCGCTAACCATGATGATAAAACATTGCGTTTTCTGTGGATGCTTCACAACAAAAAACACACACGCATTTTTCCAGGTTGAAACACCAGCAGAGGGAAATGTTGGGTTTGCATTAACATCATCGTTTCACCTGAATTCAGCATTAGAATGGCAGACTAGCGTAAATACTTTGACTGGTTATTTTTAAGGATTATAACTCAGATAACAAACCAGCATTCTGATGCCACGTTTTAACAAATACAATCACATCTTCCACCATTTGGTAGCGGCCAGTAAACAGGAGAAGCTGCTTTTATCTTCATCATTAGAGTATTCTCAAAGGACTCCCGCTTAGATGCAAATACAGTATGGATTTACCGTAAATCCAAACACACACACACACACTCGTACAGTATACTGCATATGGGCATCATTTGTTTTCCTGCTTTTCCTTCACCTTCATCATCATATTTCTCCTGATGGCTTCTCGCAGTTTTGTTGGGTGCTGCTGATTTCCCCACTGGTTTGCAATACTATATAATGACAGACTGTGTGACGCCCCACTGTGCTGTGTGTTTCTCTGAGTGTGTATTTCTGGTTATTTGTCCGTGTATGTGCATATATTAATAGTGTGCCTGTTATTAATGTGCTCGTATTTCTGCCTCGCTCACAACCTGTCCAGTATAACCCATCTCCTAACTGCGTTTCATCAGTCACATGAGGAAAAAAAGGGACGGTGGGGTGTTAGGATGGGATGCGTTTGTGTGTGTGTGTGTGTGTGTGTAGTTGGTATTTATCACAATATGAGGACAACATCAACAATCTATTATAGTGTGGAAGGATAATTGTGGGTTTTATTTACATCGTTTTGGCCATCATTCCACTAATAATAACATTTTACACTCCCAAGTTGTTGAGATCTGGTAACACAGCGGCAAGAAACCCGTCCAATCATGCAGGTTTAAAACAAACCTCTGAAATCTGAGGCAAAAAGTAAAATTATGAACCAAACAGTTCATTAAGAACATCTACCAGAGACTTCCCGGTTCAACTTTGACCTTCTGTAATTACTGTAGTTGAGCACAAACACAGTTGTACTGTCCAGTGAGGGATAATTAATGATATTTCTGGAGTGCTCACATAAAGTTTTAACTCCAAATGAAATTGATTAAATAATCTGACTAAACAGTTTACTGGCTTGTTTACAACCTGTCTGATCGTCTGACTGCTCGTTTCTTTGAACTGTTGTAGTAATGTTACAGAGAGATAGCTAAGGAGATCGATACCACTCTCATGTCTGTACGTTAAATATGAAGCTAAAGTAACGAGACTTTTGCTCAGTATGAAGGCTGGAAAATAGAGGTAGACAATTAATTGGTTTGGCCGATCAATCGGCACCGATGGGACGTTCTACAAACTATCGTTATCGGTGGAACTGGGCTCTGATTGGCTGGTGGCTGCACAGCCGCCACTAGTCACGCAGGGAAGTACATCACTGTTTTGCATGGAGGCTTCATACACAACGTCAAGGTAGAGGAGGAGAAAAAAAGTTATATCTCAAATATATAACGTAACACTATCAGCTCTTTGTTCAAGACACAAGACAGGCAGACAAGGAGGAAAATACATCTTTCACTGCTACTTTAACTTGCTTACTGTACCAATTTGGCGTTCTCTCTTCCAAATAATCCAGCCTTGTAACCATCCAATCACAAAATGAAATCACACACTTTAGGATCCTCCCTAGCCCAGAAATATGCTCAAATATTAATGGTTTGCAAGAGTGGCGTTTAACAATGTAACAGGAAGCACAACAGAAGCAATCCTCACCAGTCATACTGTAAGCAACAGAAGAGATATCAGCTGATTAATGGTTTATGGATTTATACCACTGTTTCTCAGTCAAGAGCCCCCACAGAAATAAACAACAGTTTAGAGAGTGTGTATCTTAAATAAAGCTGCACAATTCTCTAATTTTGGTATGTCAATAAAAGAACATCTTAATAGGCGAATCAGCATCAGAATCAACATCAAATTACATCATTAGCAAAGACTGAATCCAGATTTTATTCATTCAAGTAAGAGCAGTAGCAAAAAACCTTCAGGATCTGCACTAAAATGTAAAACCTTTTCCTTGGCCCATGTCCTAACCTTAGAGCAGTTGACACTAAAATCTGTTAAAAACCTTCATTAAACAAACAGGACTGAAAAAGTAGTTTTCTTGGCAGTGAAAGAAAAGCTTTAACCTTCCTCAACAGGATACAACATCTTTGTTGTGTTTGCTAAAGGTTGACTCTCCTCTCTGACTCATAGTGTGGATCTTGTTGTCGTTGGATACTTCTATGACACAGAGAGGTCTGAGAGGAGAATCGAGCATTGAAATACAACAAAATAATGTTTTCTGTTGTGGAAGCTGAAAAGTTTTAAGTCTGTTTTGATTTGGAATATTTTTGTTAACTTGCCTCATTTGCTGCTGTTCATTTCTCTGTGACGAGCTGCTGGCTCGCTGAGATTATGATCAATGAGTGTATGAAGACATTCAGTCATGAAGGTTTTGAGACGTCTAGATTCATTAAATCAAACACTGGACTGATTTTTTTCCTGTTAGCAGCAAGTTTGGCTGCTTTTGACTACGTGTGTGTGTGTGTTTGTGTAGATGTGCTGAAAACAGGTGTTATACAGAAACACATTGGTGTAGAGAGGCTCAGTGTCCTCAGCACTGTGTGGGGTAACACTTTATAATAACTTTCATTTATACTGTGTAAGTATAAATGTGGTAAATTGATAGTTGATTAAATTTAGTTAATAGTTGTTTTACTGTTAACAAACAATTAAATGATAATTAATCATTTTTACTAATTATTAATAATGCTATAATTTCTGTTATTTTAAAAGTTTATTGTTGCACACATTATAACATTTTATTACACGGGTGTGTTGAATACTCGATTCTGATTGGTCAATCACGGCGTTCTGCGGTCTGTAATTTCTATGTAACAGACCGTTGCTATGTAAAGCAGACCGTTGCTATGGGCGCAGCTCTGATGTCTGACTCTGGCGGAGACATCTTTTTGTGTTAAAATATTGATTTCTTAAGTAAGTAGCCGTGTAATATGTGGGATAATGTACAGCTAGCGGGTGCAGCATCGCCCTGTCGGGGATTCTTTCACAACATTGACCGTACATTATCCCTTAATTATACTGCATATATAAGTATTTGTTAATGATTACAACATTATTTATAAATCTTTAAGACATTCTTTGTAATACATCTATAAATATTAAATAGATAGATATTTGTAACAATGTATTAATGGTTAATAATAGATTTGTAAATGTCTATAAACATTATTTGGATGGCTATTATAAAGTTGCAACTGGTGATTATAATACCTTATTAAATGGTTAATAAATACTTTGTGAAGCATCTATAAATATTGTTTAGATAGTTCATAATTGTTTTTTGATTGATCTGTCTATGTAATGTTTATAGATGTTTACTAACAATTTCTTAAAGGTTTGAAAAATAAAAATTATGAATGGATACTTAATATAGTATATAAAATGTTATAATGTGTGCAACAATAAACTGTTACTAAATACTTTATAAATGTAATCAGAATGTAATTGTTATTTTTATCTCTTATCAGCTATGATACAATATAGAATTTAAATACTAATTATTTCCTATTACACAAACTAATGATAGAATAACAGAAATGACATCATTACTAATAATTTGTAAACATTATTAATGATAATTTAATTTGTTGTTAACAGTAAACTATTAACTAAGTTTAACTATCAATTGACCATTTATAAATGATGGTTATTATAAAGTGTTACCCCAGGTTTTTTTCCCCGATACATATTTCTTTCCATACACCTACACAATATATTCTGAAACCGCCGCGGCCATGACAACATAGCCGTCACCCGTCCAGTAAAGCAAGGTTAGAGTCCACCTCCGTCTCCCTCCATATGAGGGTTTGTACCCTATAAATCTTTGAGTGTGACACGACTGGATAGCGAGACGGTCATGATGCTGAGTGCTGGAATATTCCACACGGTTGTTGTCAGCAGCGGGCGCGCGCGCGTGTGTGCGTGTGTGTGTGTGTGTGTGTGTGTGTGTGTGTGTACGCACAGAGAGCGTGAGCGGGGGAAGGCGATGAATGATGCAAAATGTAAAAGAGGCCGACAGACTCTTAACAGTTCCTCCTGCGTATATCACGTTAGCTACTACAAGTGTATTTACTACAAAAAGAGGTCAAGTGCAAACCAGTAACTGCTACAGTATCTATTTCTGCTCTCTGCCGCCCTGCGCTGCCGCTCTGTCTTCTGGCCCTTCAGCCGACATCACTTTACCTCGCTACAAAAAAGAGGTCAGGCAGAAATCAGCCGTCTCTGCATGTTAACTAAACTGTTTGGTCTCCCCGCCTGCTCTGCATCATCGCTACACCCCCATGTCCTCAACAGTTTGTTTACCCGAGCTTAACCCTTGGTCAGCAGAATGGACGTTTCCTGTGCATATGTGTCTGTTTGTTTGTTTGTGTGTGCAGCTGGCAGCAGTTCCTACCCTTTCTCTGGTGGCCTAACTGGGTAGTTTGTCTCATGCTATGTGGGAGGAAGTCTCACCATCAATTATAGATTGTGCTGACTGGGTGGAAAAGCCTTTTGCTTTTGCGTACACACCCACAAACGCTCACAGCGTACATTTGTGACGTTGATATAGAGAGCCGAGATGACGTACGGGAAGGAAACCTCTTTCAAAATCTCACTGACATTTGCACAAATCCAGCACTACAACATAACTTTGCTCAATATGTTGTGTGATTCTCTCCATCTGTCTAGGCAGGGATACATTATTAACACAAGAAATACTGATGTCTTTATAATATTTATATAATATAATAAATATTATCTATGTAATAATATATAATATATAAAATAATATGTTCTTAGCTACCAGGTTGACAGACTGAGGCCAGTCGAGTGACAAGCTATGAGAATAAACAGGGAGGGTCCAATGTCAGAACATTTTGCTGCAGTATGATACAAAGTAATACCAGGACCATGATCATCAATATCAATAGTTTTTATTATTTAAAGTGTCTACTGTATAACCGTGTAGAGGAGAAGCTTGCGTCATGATTTACGAGGTGAATTTATCATTAAAAGGCTTCCGAATACATTTTCATTAACACCAAATGAATTGCAAAACAGTAAGCATTTATCTTTACTTTTCTTCGTTAATAACCCGATCACATGCACGTTAAAAAACACAGGACAGTTTTTAATGGTAAACAGTAGAAATGTTATAAGCTTTGAATACCCAAAGGTCAAAAGGTAGCACACACAGATCTTCAGGACAAAGTAGACTAATCTCAATTTCACCAATCACCTGCCAACTCCTGTATACAAAAGACATGTCTTCCTTTTCCCTTCATGTACTGATGAAGGCCACCAGGCCGAAACGACCAGAATAAATTGGTGAAATTGAGATGGGTCTACTTTATCCTAAAGATCTGTGTGAATGCTACATTTTTACCTTTGGGTATTCAACGCTGGAGCTTTATGAACTTAGGTTTAGCACCACAAACATACTGTGAAGGCACATCCTCTTAAAGACCTAACTAATAGAAATGTTATATTTACTGTATGATGTGTACAACAGCAGCAGAGATGCAAAGATACCATGCACTGAGAGAGCTCATGTGTCTAGAATGTGATCAAACATGAGATGGGTCCCTTTAGATTTTGGTATCAGTCCAACTGACGCTCGTATCGATACTCAAACAAGTATCTTTAAAGGTGCTCTATACGATATTCAGAGCATTAATATAACAGATACACCAGAAGCTCGATAGATCAGCTGGTGATAGTCAGCCGCGGACATCACACCGTATGGAAAATAATTCAATCCAGACAAATAAATTAACCCAATAATGGCTTCTATCGGACTACAGCATAGTGGTAGAGTTCGCGGTTCCCCATTTCAATCCCAACCGCTGCAGCTTCCTCGCCCGCCATTTTCACAAGTTTGAAATAGGTTGGTGGGCCCCTCCCTTCCACTACGTAGCAAAGATGACGACCATTGAGGGTAAATGGTAAATGGATTTGCATTTATATAGCACCTTTCTAGTCTTCCGACCACTCAAAGCGCTTTACACTACATGTCGACATTAACCCATTCCCACTCACATTCAAACAGCGATGGCACAGCCTTCGGGGCCAATTTGGGGTTCAGTATCTTGCCTAAGTACACTTCGACATGTGGACTGGAGGAGCCGGGGATCGAACCACCGACCTGCTGATTAGTGGACGACGCACTCTACTTCTGAGGCGTTTTGACTGTTTTGAGTACAACATCCGGGTACTTCTACATCCTTACTTCTCAGTGTGAACGCACTTACGCACTCAAAATAGCAAGTGTAAGTACAGAAGTACGCAAATTGAGACACAGCACCAGTGTGTGTTCCCCACTAGCTGGCTAATCGCCGCCGCTAGTCTGCGCTCATATGTCCTAACCTACGGCGTTGTCGCAAAAGTGCAATGCCCACCCTCCAGTTCCCCTTCAGGTTAACACTGCTTGCTCTGTTAGCGCTGTTAGCTGCTAGCTGATGGCTCAGCTGTCGACATCTTGAGAGCCGTGTGGAGGCAATCCCTCAATCATAGATATACTCTGGATTTGGAATTCAGCACCTTTAGGTACTCTGTTACTTTAGGTATCAAGCTGCCCAGCCCTTCATGGACGACTGAAATATCTCAACTACTTTTTAAATTCTGTACTCACATTCATGTTCCCCTCAGGACAAATTCTAATTACTTTGGTGAACCCTTAACTGTTCCCCTAACACCATCATCAGGCCAAAATTATAATTTGTCAAATACTTTGGTTTATGACCAACTATCTACAAAACTAATGACATTTTTTATCACCCTCAGCTGAACTCCGTTTAGTGCGAATTAGCAAATGTCAGCATGCAAAATGAGATTGTGAACATTATACATGAAAAACATCAGCACAGAGCTGCTGGCATGGCTGTAGAGTCGTTGTCTTGTTCAGACAGCAGAGATTACAGCAGAGAAGCTGGAGAGATAACAGAAGAGAGCGCTGGTCAACATCGTGGATAATGGAGCAAGTTGTAATGTACACTACATCATCATTATCTTAGAATATGCGTAGTAAAGAAAGAGAGACCGATCAAAAGAGACCCTCTATTGTGAGATAAGAACGAGTCACAGAAGCTAGTGGAACAGCAGCTAACCGGGATGCGACATCAGGACTTTTTTTTCTCTACAAGGACACAAAAAAAGTTCAGAGCAGCTTTTGTCCTGCTCTCAAAGAGCTTTCAGATTAGAGGTGACACGCTAGCACCTCTCTGCCTCGCTGTTCATCTGTAATCAATAAGGAGGGAACTGCAGCCAAAGGATGCTTGAGAGGAAGGCCGGACCTTTTGCTCTTTCCCACTTCTTCTTCCCCTCCATAATGTCACATCCTGTTTGTTACCTCTTACAGCAGAAAAAAAAGGCTCTCAAAGAGAAGAAGGAGCCACTCTTCTAGCAAATTCCCCAGACAGAGAGCCACTCTACATCCCTCTCTCTTCCCAGCCTCGTCTTTTTCTCACCGAATCGCTGCCTCTTTCTCTCCTTACGGCCTTATCCCTCCCCTCTACCTCACTCTTTTGCTCCATCGCTCCCCTCCTCCCAAACATCTTTCCTCACCACCCACTTCTTCATCCTCCTCCTCACCACTCCACAGCTCTTTGCAAGCCTTTTTCTTTCCCCCCCGCCTCCCTCTGTTCCTCCTGTTCCATCAGACATCAGCTGTTTTTCCCAGGAAGTGTTATATTTAGAGCAGATTAATTAATTAGATACAGTATCAGAGTAAGGGCCATTCTTAACCCAGGTATATCAAGGCCCTGAGGCTAATAGCGAGGCAGATAATGTCTCTGTGTGCATGTGTGTGTTTGTGTGTGTACATACAGTACAGCAGCAACAAGCTGTGAGCATTTTTAAGATTTGGAGGTGCTTATTGTGTGTCGGCACCAATGTGCGCTAATTGGACTAATTGGACAATGTGCGCTAACTGGAAGTGTAGGAAATGAGTGTGCACGCATAAATTTGTGTATGTTTGTGTGGGAGTGTGCGCGCCAGCCAGTTATATAAGAAGAAATAACTACCTCTATCTCATCATGCTGGTAACAGGGTTGTGTTTGTTGGTATAAACCACTGTGTTTCATTAGCGATGTGTTTCTAACACCCTCCTCCCGTCTCTCTCTCTCTCTCTCTCTCTCTCTCGCTTTCTCTCCCTCCAGGGACGGGTTCTCACACCAAGCACAGAGCAGCGAGCGATGAGGAAGAAAGAAAAGAGGTGCTTGTCCAATCAGAGATGCAGATGGCCACAGAAGACATGAGCACCAGCCAATCTGGCACCAGGACGACTTCCTCTTGCCAATTTATACATAACAAATCAAATGCGACCCCCTAATTGAACAATTGATACAGTTTACCTAGACACACATACTGCCAATGAAGTGATACATCCCACTCCTGTGCTCATTTCTACTTTGATAAATCCTTAATTCCTAACGCGAGTTTTACATATACGATTACAAGACAAGCTAAACATTTTACCATGCTGTGACTACACTTCAAGCAGTATAGAGACAAATCTGACAAAAAAGGCAATACCAAGTCACCAAACAAGCCCTCACTCCCTTTCAAATGGCGCCAGCCTGCATGAATAAATGTTAGATGGCAAGCATCTCTGCTCAGCTTTCTCCAATGGATATTGTGACGACATCCCAAATGGCCCAGAGGACAGGACAGGGAGGGCCGAGACATAAAATGACTGGAGGTTCTTCATCAGTGGTCCTGTCCACAGCCAGCTCCTTCCTCTGTTGGCTCGCCCTGCTGTCAATAATGCGGTTGCCAATGGTAACAGCTGACTGCTGGCTTATCGAAGGCGAGAAGGGCTTTGTGTGGCTGGCTATCTGCAGTATGAACCAGCCGCCTTATGAGGCCATCCCCTCCCACATTAACAGGTAAGAAAACGATAAAAAGAGTTTTTGTTGATATTATTTTGCCTCTTTGTCAAACATCTGCAGCCTTCACTCTTTTCTCAACAGCACTATTGTGGATCTGAGGCTGAATGAGAACAAGATACGGTCGGTCCATTATTCTTCACTCATTCGCTTCGGCAACCTCACCTATCTGAACCTCACCAAGAATGATATCAGCTACGTGGAAGACGGAGCGTTCTCAGCACAATTCAACCTGCAGGTGAGCAATGACATATTGTACATTCATACACGTGTTGATGGTTGCACTTCTTAATGCACATACACACAATGGAGGAAGGTGCATTTACCAAGTACTGTGTGTTTGGTCCATTTTGAGGTATTTAGGTATGTTGAGATGACGATGAAGATATTTTACTCCTCTACTACACTACATTTCAGGGGGAACGCCCATGTCTATAATGCGTTATAAGCATACTTATAATCTGCTTATAGCACTATATAATCATAGTTATAAGCACTCATACATATTCATAATGCTTTATAACCATAATCATAACACATTATAAAGCATTTTATAAGGATCAAGTATCATAATACTTCACTTATATGCTGGTCACTGACTGACATGTTTTTGCAAGGATCATAGTGTAATATAATTTTCATAGTTGTAATACATGAGAATATTTTTACAATGAGTTATGATCACTGTTATAATTAGAGCTGCAACAATTATTCGATTAGTTGTCAATTATCAAATTATTCGCCAACTATTTTGATAATCGGTTGTGTGATTTTTTTTAAGAAAAACAATTCAAAATTCTCTGATTCCAGCTTCTTAAATGTTCCTTCTTTAAAGAATGATGTGTAGCATTTAGGGGGATTTATTGGTAGAAATGGAATATTAATAAGTATGTTTTCTTTGGTGTATAATCACCTGAAAATGAGAATCCTTGTGTTTTCGTTAGATTAGAATGAGTCGTTTATATCTACATGGGGAGCGGGTCCTCTTCACAGAGCCAGTCACCATGTTTCTACTAGGGTTGTAACGGTACACTGGTATTAAGGTATTTAAGGGTTGTTGTACCTGATGATACTACTACTACTAATAATAATAATAATAATAATAATAGTGTAATACTGTATATTGTGAAATTTTCACAATATACAGTATTACGAAGGTTATCGTACCGTATAAATCTTATACCGTTACAACCCATGTTTCTACGGTAGCCCAGAATGGACAAACCAATCACTGGCTCTACAGAGGGCCTTTCACGTTTTTGCGTCGGCCACCATAGTTCTTCTACACGCTTGGCAAACGGGAACATTTTCAGTTGGTTGCAATCTGCAACTTCACCGCTAGATGCCGCCAAATCCTACACACTGCACCTTTAAGTAAAGTGAAAAAAATTTATTAAATCTATGCAAGAACAACACACACACACAAAATGTCAGTGAGTGACCAGTAATTAAGAAGTATTATGATACTTAACCTTTAAAGTCATTATAAAATGCCTTATAATGTGTTATGATTATTGTTATAAAGCATTATGAACATGTAGGAGTGCTTATAATTACACAGTGCTATAAACAGATTATACATCTGTTTATAATGCATTGTAGACATAGGAGTCATAGAAAGTGCTACCAATGTTTACATTTATTTGAGAATTATAGTGTTGGATAATGTTACAGTATAGTTAAAGTTGTACACACAAAAGTTTTGATCAGCATAAAATATGATCCATTTACAGTTTAAGCAGGGAGGCTCGCCGATGCCTCAACAACAACTATATCAGCAATGGTATTACGTCATGTACTGTGTATTTGTCGGGGATTCCTCCCGGTGAAAGATCTTGTAGTGTGTGACCTCCTGTCTCCGGTCAGTCATGTAGTGTGAAAACCACGACAAAATCTGTCAAGTAAATTGGTATCAAATGGCCGCTCAAATTCATAATCTTGTTCACTTACCCTTTAATAAAATATTTAGTCTGACTTTATTTAGTCAGTTCTTATACGGCTTTATATGTTAAGACAACATTTAAGAGAACGTGGTTTCTTTTGGTAAATAAGAAAATACTCAGAATAATGGATGAAGGACATTTAACTGTAATCAAGGGGATTATTTTCACACTGTGGTACTGCTACTTTAACTTGAGTTAAGGATCTACATTTTTTTCAGCACTATGCACACAGATGGACACACAGGCACACAAGAAAGACAACACTCGCTCATTATGGTTCCCAGAAACATTCAGGCAAAAGTGTTTTCACCAAACTGAACTGAACGCAGCCATAATGAGCTGGCATGCTCACACATCTACCCCAGCTGCTGGAGCTGTGCCAGGAGGTAAAATGTGAACAAGAGAGATCTTAGTAAATTGAGCACAGCATAGAGGCTTAGATCACCATGTGAAACATGAATTGTACTGAACCGTCGTCTGTTTGTTCTGCATGTTTCCAGCTTGTAGTGTGTGATGCTTGGCGCTGGCCAGCTCTTCAGAGATTAGAATAATCCCACTTGTCTTTGTCTCTCCAGGTTCTCCAGATGGGTTTTAACAAGTTGAGGAACCTGACAGAGGGAATGCTGCGTGGACTGGGCAAGCTGCAATATCTCTACCTGCAAGCCAACCTCATCGAGACTGTTACACCCAACACCTTCTGGGAATGCCCCAACATAGAGAATATAGACCTCTCCATGAACAGGTATCGACCTGCGTCCAAGTATGTGTGTCTAATGAGAGAGAAAACATGCTGTGGTAGCAATGAAACAATTAGTTGATTAATCAATTAGATAAATCCGAGAAAGAAATTCACAGCACTTTTAATAATTGATTAATCATTGAAGTCACTTAGTTGCTATCGATAACGTTGATAACTTTCAGCCACTAGATGTCACACTCTCCCTCCCCCGTTCCATTGCATTCACTTCACAACAAGTGGTTGCCAGTTCATTACACAACCTGCATATTTTATTGTCAAGTGGAGTGGAACTCAGACAGACAGTCATGTCAAGTGATGAACCTTTCGTGGAAGAGTAAGGAAGTCATTCTGCAACATGCAGCCATAGGCCTACATTAGCTATAGATTTAGGTTACCTTGTTCGGTGGTGTTTCAAGATTCATGTAACGTCATCTATTATCTTTGGATATGGCTATCTAGTTTTAGGTAACGTTTAGCTTGTCGTCTAAGCAGTGGTGTAGTGCAAGGAATATGCAAGGAATATGCTAGGGTTAGGCGCAGGGTCTGAAATTAGCACCCACCACCCGCCAAATGTTGGTAAATTGTTGGCAGTGGCGGGTGAAATCGTCAGGCCATCCGCCACTTTGGCAGGCAGGGAAAACGCTAGGGATGGGAATAGAGAATCGGTTCCTGTTGAGAACTGGTTCCTAATTGTCTGATTCCTTGACATCTCGTGCCTCCGTGACAATCAATTCCTTTAGTAACGTTACCTGTTAGCAGCACGGTCCATTACATTACATTATGAGGCTCTGTTCAGTAAAAATTAGTATTGGGCGAAGGTAAATTCTAACTTTATCATGATGTGAAATGTAGTGTTTGGCAAAAAACTTGAATAAATACAGATGTTTGAAAGAAACGACAATATAAAATAGATAATAGAGAGGGAATTAGGACCTGTTTAACTTCTTTCTGTTTAACACTAGCTCTAAACAGCTTATAATACATCATTAAAACTACTAATTCCAAGATATATATTAAATAGCAAATTATATATTAAATAAAATTATGCAGATATATTTTTTTTGACCGATGTTTGTCATTTTATATTGCTAATTAAATGGTCTGCCTCCGAAGAACGAGAGCCGCTCAGCCGCTACTGAGCGAGCAGAGAGAGAGGGTATATATCTACAGACTATCAGACTAGACACAAGAAGTGTATTATTATCATACTGTCGGTGATGCGTCTGTGTTTTTGTTCTGGTGCTTTGCACAGAGCTGACACCCACCCACGCAATCGTTCTCATCCCCAGCTCTGAAGATCGGTGTCGGCGGTACAGAGGTCCCCGGGGACCGCTGGTAGACAATAACCTTATATTTTTATGTTAATAATATGTACCCAAATACAAAAATATGTAGGATATTACTACTGACATTCCTGCAATATTACATTGCAACATCTGCATTATTCCCATGTGTTTACTACGTGTTTATTTGCATATTGAGTGGGGAAGTGAGATCCGATCATAAGTTGTCACTCAGGGCCAGAGATACAGCGGGGGAATTTCTTTAATAGGAAGTCAGACTCTTCAGCATCCCTTGAACGCAGCACGACAACCGAGCGCTTCGCATGGCGATAAAGTTTTGACATTTAAACATATTTCAGTAGAACAAAGTTTAGTCTGTTAGCACTGTGAGGATTAAAGCAACAAAATTTTTTTATTTATTATAGTAAAATGTAATCTGAGAACCGCTTTAAGAGTTGTATTGCTGATCTAAAACTACAGCTATTTATATAGAACTCTGGTTTAGAAGAGTCAGACAACAAATATACGTTTTTTTTTAATTGTCCGTCTGTCTTGTTGCTGCTGGTTTCTTTTTCTGTGTATTTGTCTTTTAAACAGTGACAACACATTAGATAAATGGTGACAACACATTAGTTAAGATTGTAAGGACTATGGCTGTTGGTAGATGTTGTTGGTATTGTTTGAATATGCCGAATTGTAATATTATGGGTTATGGTTGTTTGGACGATTAAGCTAAGACAGCATTATGTGCCAACGTCAGTCGTTGCTTGTTGCCACAGTAAATATTCACGTATTCTGCATCCTGATAATGACACCGGCGTCAGTGCGGCCAGGTATGGCAGAGGCCTTTTATCGCTGAGCACTTGGGATTGGTACAGGAGGGAAAGCTGTTTCACACCAAGTACGGATTTTCGTCCCAAAAATTTGCATTGAAATTTATAAAAACTGATTTTGTGGGTTCTTACGAATGCCATAACATTAAGACCACTGACAGGTGACGTGAATAACATTGATTATCTCGTTAGAATGGCACCTGGCAGTGGGTGGGATATATTAGGCAGCAAGTGAACATTTAGGAACTTTGAACTTTGTGTTGGAATCATAAAAAATCGTCAAGCGTAAGGATGTGAGCGACTTTGACAAGGGCCAAATTGTGATGGCTAGACGACTGAGTCAGAGCATCTCAAAAACTGCAGCTGTTGTGGGATGTTCCCGGTCTGCAGTGGTCAGGACCTACCAAAAGTGGTCCAAGGAAGGAAAACCGGTGAACTGGCGACAGGGTCACACCCAAGGCTCACTGATGCACGTGGGGAGCGAAGGCTGGCCTGTGTTGTCCGATCCAATAGAAGAGCTACTGTAGCTCAAATTGCTGAAAAAGTTAATGCTGGTTCCGATAGAAAGGTGTCAGAACACACAGTGCATCGCAGTCTGTTGCATAGAGGGCTGAGTAGCCGCAGACCAGTCAGGGTGTCCATGCTGTGATAATGTTATGGTGTACAGAGAGAAAAACAAGGGAGAAAACAAGTTTAAACATTTATAGATAGGAGAATATGGTAAATTTCTTAAACACGGCAAAAACATCAATGTGAAATATCAGGCTTGGTGTCAACCCATAATCAAAGATCAAGGGCGGCTTTCTAAATTCACCAATTTGCACTGATATTTTGTAGACTTAGCGGGAAAAAAAGTATTGCAGAAGATGCAGAGATACATTTTTTCCTCACTGACAGTATCCTCAGTAAACTATGATGCAATGCTGCAACAAGCCATTTTTTCTCAGCAGGAATAACTGTCTTGTTTTACTATCGGTACTGTAACTGCTATTGATCTTTTGACTTAAATGTAAAAGCAACAGCAGAATGGAAGAAGTTGAACTGCTCTTTGGGGCTTGTTGAATGGTATTTTGGAAAATGTTTAAGGCAAGAAACTGAAGTACAAGAAGTAACAAGTTCATTTAAAAGGGAATCCGGCAGATTTTACACATCAAAGTCTGTTTACAGCTCTTGAGGAATACTACTGCATATGTGGGAGAAGTTCACAACATATGAAGCCAAAGTTTGATCAGTTGCCTCCTGTGATGTCATACGAGGGGTCTGAGACTACAAGTTTGACTGTGAAGTACGACCGAACACTGAATAACATGTTAGGCGACCAAAATGTTACAATTAACTTTCATGAACTGAAAACAAACTGTGAAAGGGTTAAAGTTGTAAGACAAAAACACGGACAACACCCAGACCGGACAACGCCGTGGTAGCGGCCTGTCAATCACAAGGTAGCCACGTTCTAAAGCATACCCTGCTTTATGGTCTATTTGACTCTAAATGGGAAAATAATTTACTAAATGAACATCATGCTGTATTGAAGAAGACTTGAAACTAGCGATTGAGACCATAAACTCTTGTTTACAATGTTTACTGAGGTAACAAATCAAGTGAGAAGTAGGGTCATTTTCTCATAGACTTCTATACAATCAGACTTATGTTTGCAACCAGTGGAGTCGCCCCCTGCTGGCTATTAGAAAGAATGCAAGTTTAAGACTCTTCAGCCTTGGCTTCACTTTTCAGACCCAAAGGTTGCCCGCTAAGAATAACATATCCAAATCTCTGACTGAACTGCTGGCGATTGAGTTGCATTGTGGGTAATGTAGGAGCCAGGTTTTGACGAGAGAGTAACATACTTGGATTTTTACGCTTTTATTCATCATGAGTCCGACAGCGTTGCAGACACGCAATGCTAAATCGGTGTCAACACTTTTTGAAATTGATTGTTGACAGATTGATTCAGCTATGTGAATGAAATTTCGCTTTAAATTCATGATTTTCCCTTTGTCCCTTTTCAGGATCCAGGTGCTGGATGGCAGTTTGTTCTCTGGACTCTCTAAGCTGACCACGTGTGAACTTTACACCAACCCCTTCAACTGCTCTTGTGAGCTGCTGGGTTTCCTGCGCTGGCTCTCAGCGTTCCCCAACAGGACCAGTGAGAGGATGGTGTGTGACTCGCCTCAAGGATTCTTTGGCTACAACCTCCTGAGCCAGAACCCACGCATGCCTACCCAACGCAACGCATTGCACGTGCTCAGTCTTGTATGCACGGACGATGGCAGTAGCGTGACATCCTTCTACATGATTGGCACGGCCGATTCCACCACCTTGCCACCAGATTTTGCCTCTCCCTGCGGTTTGGACGATTGTTCTTCCGGGACTCCTCCTGATGAGGTAATCAGCTTAAGTCCCATTTTCTCTGACACCAATCCGGTCATGATGCTAAAGCAGGTGCTAGATTCAAGCGCTGTGATTACGGTTCAGATTCCTTATCCGTACAGGAAAATGTACATCCTGGTGCTTTACAACAACAGCTTCTTCACAGATATCCAGAATCTGAAAAGTAAAAGAGAAGATATTGAGCTCAAGAACTTAAAACCCAATACCATCTACACGTACTGTGTGGCTTCTATACGAAACTCCCTGCGCTTCAACCACACCTGTCTGACCATCTCCACTGGCCACCAGGGGCCTGGAAGGATAGCCAATGAGTCGTCAGCCACCCACTACATTATGACTATCTTGGGCTGTTTGTTTGGCATGTTACTCTCCCTTGGTCTAATTGTCCAATGCCTGAGGAATAAAAGGATCATGCAGGAGAAGGAGAGGAAGATGAGCAGGATCCAAAGGACTCTGATAGAGCTCAAGTATGGTGGGGAAGGAGATATAGAGGGAGGGAGTGGAGGATCTGTTTCCCAGAAGCTTGGTGCTGGGGACAGTCTGTCCAGAATGCCCTATCTTCCTCAAGGTGGTGAGATTGATCCATACAAGCTGCAGGAGGTGATAGAAACACCTGTGCACAAGCCTGCTAAACTTAACTACATGGAGGTGAGAGGGTCTGGCATTGAAAGGGAGAGAGAACGAGAACGGGAGCGAGAAAGAGACATGTCGCCACAAGCAAATCCCCAGGGCTCAGTAGCAGAGATCTCAACCATCGCTAAAGAAGTTGATAAAGTTAACCAGATCATCAACAACTGTATAGATGCTCTCAAATCCGAGTCTACCTCCTTTCAACAGGGGATGAAATCCCCTTCTTCTGCCGGCGGAGGGGCTGTTTCTACGGCAGAGCCGCAGCTGGTGCTTCTCTCTGAACAAGGGGAGAGAGAAAGAGGAGGCGAGTTCCTCTCACCGGTGTACAAGGGAGGAAGAGGAGGAAGAGAAGAGAGAGGGAGAAGCTATCATCATTCTCTGCAGCGACACCACAGCATGGAGGCACCTCCGACCTCCAAAAGGCCCAGCACCTCCTCTTCTCCTGGTTCTGCCCGGAGTCCTCGCTCATTCCGCTCGGAGGGAGGCTACCACTCGTCAGAGACCCGCTACATCGAGAGGACCTCACCCGGAGAGAGAGGAGAGAGAGGAGAGAGGGGAGAGAGGGCAGAGAGGGGAGAGAGGGTAGAGAGGGGAGAAAGGGGAGAAAGAGGAGGAGGAGAGGCCATTCGTACAGTCACCCCGGCAGCGGCTATCTTACGAGCTGAAGCACAGAGAATCCGCCAGTATAATGAACACCGTCACTCCTACCCCGGCTCCCAGCAGCACCTCCAGGAGATGCAGCACCACCCCCAGATCATGCAGGAGCTCCACCACCACCCAGGGGTCCGTAAGCCCTCCATGTTGGACCCCATCACCCTCAGCAGGCAGGCCAAGCAGCGGGAGCTGGCCTACTCCCAGCTCTCGCCACACTACCCGCTCTCGCCCCAGTACCACAACCTCAGCTACTGCTCCAGCCCGGAGGAAGACGAGGAGGACGAAGGGCTCCTGTGCACCCCGACCCTGGGGCTGTGGGAGAGGTTCAAGCTGCACCGCAAGAGGCACCGGCAGGCGTCCATGGAGGACGAAGGATACGTGGCAGCCGGACACGCGCTGAGGCGAAAGGTTCAGTTCGCCAAGGATGAGGATCTTCACGACATACTGGACTACTGGAAGGGTGTGTCCGCCCAGCAGAAGACCTGATCCCACATCTGGAGAGCCCCAAACACTTTGAAGATGGAAAATAACAACACTGCACCCACAACATATTGATACAGATACACAAAAATGACCTGTAAATACACACAAACACACACAACTTACAGGATCTACGCACATACATCTATACACACACTTTACACAAACCAAGCCTTTGCTTCTGAGAACATGAAGGAGGACCAAACTAATATATTATATTGAACAACAAAAATCATAACTTATAGAGAGACTGAGTTACTTTTTGTAATGTAATAAACATTATAGCTCAGACTTATGTAGCTATTTGTACTAAGTTTTGAATGAAGAAAAAAAAAGAAACATTAAGAGCAGAAACCTTAAATGTTGCCGGGCAACCCATCCTGAGCCTGGCTTTTAATCCGCCTTGAGACTGACATTCATCCAACCTGACCACGGCAGATTAACCTCACCGATTATTAGTATTATTATTATTACCGCGGTGGATTGATCAAGATTTTGCTTTGCTGGAGAGGTTGTTTTTGCATCGCGCCCTGCGATACTGCTTTGAAAAAAAAAGACATTTTGCCGTGATTTGGGAGATTTAAAACATCAAAATGACAAATTCTGGATGGGTCGCCAGGCAACAGTAATATTCAACTGTGCTGAGAATGAGTAGGAGTATAATGTGCCAAATCAACCAAGGGGGGATAGTAGAGCCCTACTGTGTACCAACTTCTCCTCGCCACTGTTTTTATATACAGAATTTAAAAAACCTAGAATGATATGTTATTACTATTAATTATTCTTATTACATTACTTGTCTTCTTATTATTCCTATGCTCCACATCATTAATATTCTATTATTTGAATATGGCATGGCTCTGTCGTGTGACTGTGTTTTGACTGTTTTGAACCTCTCAGCTGAGAAGTGCACACCAACAGAGACAAACAGTACGATGGACGAGACGTTTGAGTTCTTCTTTTCTACCAGGAGGAATGTGCTCTCCGCTGAGCCCAAAACAAGCCTGTCTTTTCTCTTGGTGAACCCCCGCTACACCCGCTCCTCATCCTCCTAAAGAGGGAACGCTGTACAGATGAGAGAGAGAAGTTCTATATTTGCAACAGAGGTGACTGTTTTGTTTGTACAACATGGGTTTTGAAATCTTTCAGACTTTTCAGAAACCAGAATCCCAAGTTAGTTACCTACCTGCTCACTTACAATGGTACGTTTTTGATTTTGAAAATCGAACTAAAAATTCTAATCTTCAAATGAATGTCTTTTAAATCCCACAGGGGAAACATATCTGCACTGTTCAAAATCAAAAAACGACTCTTAGGAAAAGACTTAAAACTCTCAGCTTCCTTCCCGATACACTGTAGCTCCACTGTGTTTTATCAACAATTCATTTTTTTGTTCCTCCTCCCATCTCCCAGGTTTTTACTTGTTATTTTTTCCTCTGGTTCCACTGTGGTGCCATTGTGCCAATTTGATAAATCACAAAGAAGTATTTGAAATGATTTTAAATACTATTTACAGACCTCGTCTCCACCTTCACATCGACATACATCAGTTTGCCAGAGCAACAACAATTTGCACAAAACGATCCACTCCCATTGGCTCACTGCTCCCCTTCTATCCTCCAATCATTTCTAAGACCAAAGTACTGTGGTAGTAAATTGACCCTTATAGCCCCTGACCCGGCCCCAGCTATTTACCCACCATCACCCTTACAGGAACAACTCTAGCACATGCATACACAACCACAACCACACACAGATGAATGTATTCTTTGAGAAATTGATACTGTAAAGCAGCTGGATTTCCTGTTTCTGATGTACGAGCTGTAATCAAACAGTGTCTGATAGAAATCTTTCTCCAGATGGCCACTTGTGTTTCAGAATTGGACATAAATAAGGAGTATTTGGATTTCTGAAAAAAGAAAACTAAATCTGACCACTCAGGGCAGATTCTCATGGTCGACTTTCCTCAAACCAGTTTGTGTCACTAATTGACCCTTCGCTAAGCCCCGCCCACCGCTGTTACTCCGTCAAGCTGTCAGAGCTAACGTTGCCATAGAGCCCACACGGTCACTAACTGCACTCCCTGCATAGAGATTATCTAATGTTTGGAAAAAGTGATTTCAGAGAGAAGCAGACAGAAGGGTCTACAATATACGTTTGGAGGACATATCAGGATATCAAACTGATTCAGCAGCGGAAAAAGTGTAAAAGTGTAAAAGTAAACCACCGCCTCAGCTGGCAATCAAGACAGAACACAATGAAATTAAGGAACAACACTGTTCCTGTAAAGCTGGTAGGTTTAGGTATTCACGGTTACAATCATCACAAATCAAAAGCAGCATGTGTATACCTTCAGAATACATCAGACCGGCAATACGTCATCCAGAGTAGGTGACCCCTTTTGGGGGAAACCAATCCGAGTCCCTCAGAGACAGTAACAGCATAAAGAGAAGAAGTTAAAACATGTCTCCATCTTCTACTTTAAACAAACCGGTAATAATAATAACGTTGCTGTGTAGTTGGTTGCACCAACAATAAATCCAAAAAAGCTTATCTCAGATTTCTTCCCCTGACGTGTCCTAAAAACAGATATAATAGAGGGGCTTTATGGCTCTGAGCTATAGACCAGACCAGATTTGCGTCATCAAACAGTTGTCTATTAAAAGGCTGGTTATTTACAGACAACACTTAGCCGAACGTGATTCAATCAAATATGTATAGAAGTCTGGATGAACAACATCCGGCCACTGTGTTGGACGAGGGAAGACTGAAGACACATGGAGGCGATCAACCTTAATTTATTAAGGTATCGTGAACGCTCAGGTTCAGGCAAGGTCGCAAAATAATTATTAGACGTGTATGAAACAAACGTTTGTATAACAAGAGATGAAGGCATACAAATTTGTCAAAATTACAATCCAAACATACGTCAAATTGCATTGAAGTCTATGTAATCTTCAGTTTTACTTTCCCCCAAAAGGGGGCGCGGCCTTGACTTTTTGCAAAGTACTTGTATGTGCCGGTCTAATGTATACCTTCAGTAGCTAGCGTAGCATAGTGCTAACACTAGTTAATGAACGTACTCTTCTAATGTTAGCTCCTCAGTTTTTTACTTAGAAACGTAACATTTTAGAAACGTATATCTCCTTCCAGCCTCTCCAGGTAACGAGTATCACCATTACACAACGTTTAATTATGACGAGCTCAAAAGCCACAAAGATCCAGCCTGAAAATGAAGTAAATGTGAAACGATTGCATGAGAGTCTATGGAGCAGAGCCGTAGAGTTGTCGGACCCTGGTCAGAGCTGGCCGATGCTACGCTATGATTGGCCAGTCTGCGTTTGAGGGGCGGGACTTAGCGACGTGTCAACTGAACCAAATATTGCCAACAAGAAGCCCAAATTTGCCACTGCAGACGTCTATTGAAGTAATAGCAACGGGGTTTTGCCTTATCAAAGGTTTTCAACTGAAAAAAGTTCCTGGTATTAGAAGTGTTGTAGTAAAAATGTGATAAGTATCACTAGCTTGGTGAAAAGAGACTACATGTATATCTGCAATATCTGCAGGGAGGCTGAAAGAGGAGTAAAATGTGATAAAAAAATATTTATACTGCTGTTTAATCTATACAGAACTGTGCTAGAACAACTCATTGAAGAGGACTGTAAACCAGGGATGGAGTCAAGAACATTTCAATTCAGCGGATTTTGAATTTAACAAGCTTGTAGTATTCACAGTATTGACAAACAATTTGTAATTACAAATTTAATCTGACTGAAACGCTTTTTTGAATTGAAACAGAATTGACTCCAACTTTGAAACGCTGAAAACTACACAATGGAAAACAACAGAGCTGGCAGAAAATGAAAAGTTCATTGGTGAATGGAAACACTGTATAAAATCTTTTTTCTCTGCTATAATGAGTTCAGAATGCTCAAGTCATTAAGCCCAGTTAAAGCCATAATCGCGGGTTAGTGACATCACCACAGCTGTTTGTAGCACTGCAAAAGCACATTCATTAGTGTGGTTAAAAAAAGGCTGTTTCTTTCTCTCCTCATAATGCAGCAGCTGTAACAGGAGTCCTCCGCCGCTGCTGCAGCAGCAAACAATCCAGCTCTGATCCAAAAGGAAACTGACGAGCCGTGGTTGTTTCTGCATTACACGTCCCAGATTGTGGCTTTAACTTAACAACAGCCTTAAAACATTCGATTTTCTTTAATCTTTTTAACTGAAGCATTGCTTTGAAAATCGAAGAATTTCCTGGTTTCTTAACTTATACTTTCCTGACTGCAATTTTATAATTGCTTGATTCTTAAGCCTCACTTGAGCATTCTTTGAGTAACAGTAATATTAATGTAGCGATGTATTAAAGTACTGTTTTTGTTTTTTTTCCCGTTCTGTTTATGAACGAATAATGGCCTGAATTTATCACGTGTCAGAGAGTAGCAGAGCTCGTCTGGAATCAGACAACAACAAGCTGGTGGTCGAGGGGACCAGTCGGCAGTGAACCTAATCAGCGCTGCTATTCTTTGAAGCGTGATGAAGAGAAACTGTGTTTTTGAAACAACAATGCCTAGAAAGTGGAAATAAATAGAGGTCCTACTGAAAACAGACAGAAACGACAATGGAGCATGATGCAAGGAAATCCTCAGTGGAGGCTTGTGTTACATTCTGCTAGTGAATGACTCAGGAGCGAGAGAGCAAGAGAGAGAGAGAGAGAGAACGCTCTGCCATAGGATCTCTCTGAGGCTTTCTTTCTTTATTTTTCTTGTCAAAAAATTAAAATGAGCACAATAAAATAGCCTTTCTTTCACTGTCTCCTTTCCTGGAGAAACCATACGTATGCCAGAGGTTTTAAACACACTCAGGAGTTTCCCATTTCAACATGTTTCATTGGTTGCTTTTGCTTGAGTAAATGCTTAAAGAGTTAGTTTATCCAGATAACAAGCAGGTATCTGGTGGTATCCAGCAATGGACAGTTTTGGTGCAATTTGTTAAGGTTTTAAGATATCCATCTCTAGGGGTGGGAATCACAGAGTAACTCACGATTAGGGGTGTCACAATTAGATTAGACTGTAGTTTCTTTTTTCGATTTGAACATGCCATCGTTAGACTATGGAGTCTTGATTGGTAAAGAGCAACAGATCATTGGTTTTAAGCTCTGACAACTGTCATGTTCATTTACTAATTCCTCAAAAAAAATAGGCTACATGGTGTCAAACGTGAAATTTTTTGGAGTATACCACACTGAGGTCATATGGTCAAATTTAGATAATTTATTTAGTTTGGAACAACTAAGTTATTTCACCAGTTAATTGGGAACAAACTGTAGAACAACACAAAGAAGATCCACTGAATGGCAGGAGGGTAATTTACACCAACAGCTAGAGTTTCTCCTAGTTTATGAAGTACACCTGAATGCACCATGCAGTCTGTGTGCTTCACCGTACAAAGCGATGTAGACACGCAATCGATTTTAAGTGAAGATAACGCGACTGCGGATGGAATCACCAAACAGTTTGCTGAAGGCTGTTTTTCTTTGGTTGCTGCAGTCTCTAAATGTTCTGTAGCCTACAAACTATAGTTTTTCTGTCAACGACGCATTCATTATTTACATAAGCAAGAGGATTAAAGTGTTGTTGTTTTTTTCCTTCGGATACAATGATGGCACACGTGTCCATGTCCACGTGTGGCATCATTCTAATGTGAATAAACCATAAACTGGCAAAAGGCCGAACTGCCAGAAAGCTGAAAAGTTCTGGGGTTCA
Source organism: Sebastes fasciatus (assembly GCF_043250625.1). NCBI lineage: Eukaryota > Metazoa > Chordata > Actinopteri > Perciformes > Sebastidae > Sebastes > Sebastes fasciatus. The sequence goes on along the minus strand of NC_133797.1, from coordinate 23,788,943 downwards.
AATGTTTAAAGGAAGGATACAACTATGCCTCATTAAAATCGTTCTTATCTAATATCTTCTTCAAACAACTGTATTTATTCCAGTTTCTCACTAGATTTTAAAAGATTACATTTGAACACATCATGATAACGTCAGAACACCTTCACCCAATACTCATAATCATACGTAAAAACAGCTGACAACGCATGTGCAGCTCCTTACAAATGAATGAGGTGGGACCACTACAATACGTTCATGCACAATAGTGGTTATCCACAGGTGTGTATTACTAGATGGTCACTATGATAAAACCAACGGCAGGCTGTATTTGCACAGTTGAAATCACTGTGAAAATACATCACACTACACTACAAACACAACGTAGTAATGTATTGTTCATGGGATCGAGAGTTGGACTCTGCTCAACCAACAACGTTCTGGGCTTGGAGAAGCCACTCGACCTCCGTGCTAAAGACGATAACGCATCACAAGAGAAAGTAATACAGTATATTGCCATATCAATATTTTGTCCCACCCCTATCCGTCTCTGAGATTTCTGCTTCCACCTCAACACAATGCAGGGGAACTAAATGTGTCAGTGGATCTCAGTGTTGAAAAATCATATTTAAAAAATTCAACAGAAACATCTCTTTGCACAGTACTGTCCAAGTTACTGTGAACAATCCACAGAACACACTGTCAAAGGTTTTCAATAAAGTCGTTCCAGTGAGCAATTACTGTGGATAGTAATCTAGAATAACAGAGACACTGTTTCAGGGAATGACCCAAACTGCCAAACAATAAGCCAGAGACATGCCGAGGCTGCTGCTCTGTCATTAGCTTAGCTGTAGTTTACGGTTTAACGTTACGTTTAAACCTGTGTTGTCTGGGTCCATGTCACATGATCACATAAACCCCACTGCTGTGTCCTCAGAAGCTGCAGCTCCTGTGGTTTAGTCTGGCCTTGGTTAATGTGTCCTGTAGCACCTAAACCCCTATAGAGGTCACTGTATCTGAGGTTTAACTTAAACCTGCTGCAGACATGGTTCAACTGACAGGTATTAAATTCAATTAGGACATATTTCTACAGCTCAGATCATTTTATTCATTTCTAAAATTTTAAATCTTTTTACATGTATGCTCTTTTGAAAGCAACACTATAATCACGTGTCAAACTTATATAATTGTGTATTTATAATTAAAGGTGTCACTTTTTCCTCAATTCATTTTTCATGCCAGAAACAGGATCAGGATTATCTGACAACACAACAGCTATTTGTTAATTAAAGGATGCTAAATGCGAGATTGGGTGCATTTCTATTGCCTCTGCACGGTTCTCAAAATGGCCACGGCTGAGCCGGCGGCTCACAGCTAACGGTTCTAACAGTGGAAACGACAGCGAAACTGCTGACAGGGCTAACAGTGTTAACCTGTGGGGGAACCGGAGGCTGGGTGCAACGGTTCCGCAGAAACACCATCGGTCAGGACAGCGTTATCAGCTGTAATCACCATATGAGAGCAGTACAGAGCTGCAGCTGTGAGCTAGCCAATGGGCCACGCTCACATGCATTAACATGCACTAAAAGCACGCGCGGCCAGCCCAGCGATGTTTATAAAGCACAGAGATGCTTTGATTACAGCACACACAGAGAGAGTGACTTCATTCTCTGCTCAGGTACTATTACGTAAGGGATAATGTACAGCTAGCCGGTCATTGTTGTGAAAGATTCCCCGACAGGGTCTCTCATGGCTCTGAAGGGGATTCTTTCACAACAATGACAATTAGCCCGCTTATTACACAGATACTTACTTAATAAATAAATATTTGACACAAAAACAGTCCGCCAGAGTCCGACATCAGAGCTGCACCCATAGCAACGGTTTGTTATAAAGATATTACAGACCGCAGAACGCCGTGATTGACCAATCAGAATTGAGTATTCAACACAGCCATTTAATAATCCTCTATATCCTTACATAACAAACAGTAGTAAGCTGCTATATTAATGCTCTGGATATCATATAGAGAAAAAAATAAATAAATAAATAAAATATTCTTATAAATAAATTAAACATAAATAAAATAAAACCACACAACCAAAACAATAAATAGAATGGACTCTTGGGGTCTGTTAACAAAAATATGAAATGTCTGCACAATGCCCAAGTCTTATAATGATTGAGGGCATGTCTGTTTACCATACGATAAATCAATAACGTAAAAATTATTGAGATCATGACCATATATCACACGATAAGTTCATTATGTAAAAATGATTGAGGTCATGTCCATATATCATACGATAAGTCCATAACTTAAAAATGACGTGTCATGTCCATAACATGTCAATAATGTAAAAAATATTGAGGTCATGTCCATATATCGTGCGATAAGTCAATAAAGTAATTATGGTGACAGACCTACATCTATTGAGCCAAAATATTCAACAGCAATGCGTCTGCTTAGAAATATCTTAAATTCTGGGCTGTTTTGCCTAAAACTATCTGTATGACTCGATACTGCTAGAGGCTGAAAAGTACTTTAACAGTCACACAGTGACCAAATGTCAGTGGTTGCACACAGTCATTCAGAGTTCAATAATTATTGCTTATACATATAACTTGTAGCCAAGTTGTAATTTTATAACATCACACAACATGAAAACATCACAATAATTAATAATTCAAATTGGTTAATCCATGACTAACTGATATCTGTGAACAGTTTTTGGCTCGTAGTTAAATATAATCCTGTTAAATAAATTTAAAACCCATGTTAACAAATTATTTTGGCAAATCTACACACTTTTTATATCTCAGACAGTCCAAACTAAATCTGGGTAAATGTAAATATGGGCCAAATGTGTGTAGGAAAACTTGGATCAACATGGAAACTGACAGGCCTAAGACACCCTCAGTCAAAATACTGCTTCAAGAAAGACTTTAAAAAAGGGAAAAAGAGAAGTAATGTCATGTTGTATTGGCACCGTGGATGAAAGGCCCTATTTGGAGCGTGTCCTTGGTGAGATAAATTAGGATGCTTGCTTTGCTGAATGTTAATTAGTGACAGCAGCAAGTGAATGGACCGAGTGATCCATCCAATGAGGAGAGGACACGTTCTGATATGTGATGTTTAATACGGCAAGAAAATGCAGCATTTAAAATAACATTAAAATTAGAGACATGTCTTTTTTAATAAAAATAATAATACATTTTATTTAGTGGCGCCTTTCTGGACACCCAAGGACACCTTACAAAAATCTGTTAAAACATAGACAGATAAAAAACAATATAAAAACAACAGGACATGACAGAGACATATTTGTACAAACACATAGGATGGGTGATGATGAGTTCTAGAGAGAGTAGGCCAGTTTAAACAGGTGGGTTTTCAGGAGGGATTTGAAAGATGTGATATTGTCAGACTGCCGGATGTGTGGGGGGAGTGAGTTCCATAACCTGGGGGCGAAGAACTACACAGCGTGTGTCGATACAACGTTTGGTGATGTAACCTACTTCTCCAGCAATTTTGGGTTGTTTTGTGCCAAACAAAAGCTTTGATGTGGTGGTGGTGAAGTTTGAACTGTCAGCAGCTTAAATATCATCATCTGAAATCTAGGCTACCTTTACTTACAAAAAGGGCTCTTAACTTGCTCTTTTCCCTCCACACAGTTATTTTCTACCAAGTAACACCGTCCAATTTCATTCAGAGGGTTTTAATGAGAAGCTTTACTGTGCATGACGCAGGTAAGTGCTTCGCTCTGAGAGACGTCAGCACTGCAACACCAGGCAGCAGCTTTACTTTTTTCACTTTTCATGCACGTTATAATACTGTCTGGTTATAAAAGAAGGACAAACATGACAAATCCTGAATGAATCTCACAAAAACACAACTACTTATGGCTCTTTTACACAACATGGATGGTTATGTCACACCCAGTGGTGGGTAAGTACATGCACTCCACTGTTTTTACCCATCAAGATGAGATTATCATTCAGGAGGAGTAAGTTACTACTCAGCCTGTGAAAACAGTTGTATGATGTCGTCTGTGGCTCTGGGGTCTGACAAAATCAGTGAAGCGACATCACCAGGGTATCTTGCACGGGCTTGAGGACTACACATTGTGAAAACAAAGCCTGGGTTACAAACTTAGGGAGTGGATTTTCAAAAATGTGGGTGTTTTACGAGTCAGGTAAGGTCTAATGTGAAGACACAATCAAGTTACATTTCGGGGAAAAATAGGATCCAGGGTTTCTGGAACTTGACCCACACTGGAGACGTACAGTACAGTCACATATCCCAGCCTCTGCTGATTAAGTTTGATGTACTGGTACTTTACTCTCGGTGTCCTCCGGTGTTCCTAATGGCATCTGCAAGATTTCACAGACCGGAGGAAAACAACCAATCAGAGTCGAGCTGGAGCCTGCCGTCTCTGAGCAGCTGTCAATCACTAGCGGACTTCAATCAAACGGTCAAACTAGGCAGCGCTGATCAAATATGAATCAATACTCTGTTACTGTAATGCCTATTTCTCACCTCAAATGTTTTCAGAAACATCTTGTAGTGTACTGTTTAGCTGTAAAATGAGAAAGCTTGTGACCCAGTCGCCATGTTGAGATCAGTTGAGGAAATACCAAGCACCGCCCACCAGCCGGAGCAAACTTTCTCATTTTAAAGCTAAACAGTACACTACAAGATGTTTCTGAAAACATTTGAGGAGAGAAATAGGCATTAACGTAACAAAAATTGATTCATATTTGATCAGCGCTGCCTAGTTTGACCGTTTGGTCGGAGTTTGCATATTTCGCGAGCAGTGATTGACAGCTGCTCAGAGACGCCTCGGCTCTGACTGGTTGTTTTCATTCAGGTGCGGTGAAATCTTGCAGATGCCTTTAGGAGCACTAGGAGGACACAGAGGAAGATGATTTTTTTTTTGTTTAGACTAACTGTCTCATGCACTACTGTCAGGATATAGTGACCATTTTATAAAAATATCTTTTTTTTTATCATATTTGCATTTTGCGTTAAAGAGGAACATATGATGTTAATACAGGTGATTGTGTCTGCTTGGATTTGAAAGTTCAGTTCAGCCGAACACTGAGGCCCCTAACCGTGACAACATAGGCCAGACTCTGAGGTCTATCACGTATGTAAACCCTTGCTCCCGCAAACTGTGGTATAGTATTGAATAAAAGTAAAAACATCAGAACAGCAGCCAACAATAGTCTCAATTTGCACCTGCTGAAAAACATCGTCATCATGAACAAGCTTAATTCCTCTTCAGTGGTGGTAAATACAACACGTGGGCCGATAACTATGCTATATGAAGAGTTTGAAGTTGCTATTGATAACATTCAGTCGATAGATGTCTAATTCTCCCTCCCCTGTTCCATTGCATTTACTTCACAACAAGTCGTTGCCAGGCACTTACTGTCAATCTCAGCCATTTATCAGTTTTTTTCCCACACTGACGACCCAGATATGCCACGCCATACCAACGTCGTTTTACTATTGGCTCACAAGCCTCGTTAGAAGTGGGAACCAAACGTCAGATATCTTCCACAGAGATAAACAAAACATTCATTTTGGACCTGCCAACATTTTTAAACTGATTAATTCACAATCATAATCATTTTTTTCAGGCAAAGCATACTTTTATTCTGCACTTTTCTAAAAGCTCTGCAGATTGATTATTCTTGGAAAAATATTTGTCGACATAAAAATGTTATCAATAAGACCTTTAACATGATATTTAGGGCTGATGAAGTGTAACAGTATTCAGGAGAAACAGCAGGGCTATGGCTATGTACTATGAGCCTCTCATATAGAGCCACTAGCCGGGCTACAACACAGGTACCCACACAGTGACTCTCTTAAAAAAGGACATAAATGTGCTTCTGTCACAGCTCCACCAGCAGAGAAAGAGAGTGGTATTGATTTTCTCATCCAACTGTCATTTCGGAAATTCAAAATGTTCAATTAAGAAACAGTAGAGGAGCATGGGACTGATCTAAAAGCAAAACAAAAAACTCATCTCAAACTTATAATACCATTTCATTGCAGAGATTTTGTACACCCTCTCTCCGTCAAAAGCACACATGGACAATGACACAGGCCTGCAGTACAATAAGCCTGGACCAGGGCTTATCTTTCCAGGTGAAATAACCCCTTAGATTTATAATGGTGTTGTAATTCATGTGCAGGAGCACAATCCTTTTCCATCCCGAACTGACTGAGTGAAAATTGCAACTTCGGTACAACACCGGCGAGGTTCATTACTCCTTATCTTTAAAGTGCTGCGGTACAAGTGGCTTAAGGGCCCGACGATGGGAGGCTTCTATCAAGATGGGAACATGTCCTAACAGGGTCTTTTCATTATCCTTACATCTCCTAACCCAGGGCAGGCGAGTTTGGTATGTCTCCACGGTTACATCATCTTTCTCCCAAACCTCATTTTCCTCCCTGTATGACACCTCAGATCTCTCGCTCTCTCTCAAGCTCACATAGACAGACTGTGCAGTCGCAAGCACTCAACGGATGCTAGGAGAGTGAGACACGCTGTTTATACTGATAAACATTACAATAGTTTCATTTAAAACTTTTTCTATATCTGATTCTGTTGTTGAACTTTTAAAAATTACAAGTGATATTTACAGAAATGCACATAACGCAGTCATGACGGGGAGCAGGTTATTAAAGAGCACTCCTGGCCCAGCAGAATGAGAGATTTCAGGCCTGTACCCGGTGGGGCGGTTGAAAAGGGCAGCCAAACAACTCCTGGTATTACTGCTGCTCACCGTGGAGGAGAGAACCTACATTAAGGCTAGTTCTGAAGCGCTGTGGTTGAGGGCTGCCCTTTCTAGATGCGGTCTTATCAAAGCAGTCTGACGCAGAGCGGGAGACGCAGCCTCCAGCTTGCCCCGCCATCAGAGTTTGGAACACAAGTAGTTGTCAGGCCCGTCACAGCCGGAGCTGCAGTGACCAAAATATCTGTCTTTTTATGTGCTGCCTGTCTCCCTCCCATCACTCTATAGCTGTCCACGAGTACAAAAAGAGGCCTCCCCAGGCACAAACAATAACTCCCCCTCCTTCATTCTCCACATGGCATTTACAGTGACACCTCCGGCAGCGATGGAGGCTAGGAGAGATATGAGGACAGAAAGAGAAGAAAAAAAAAAAAAGTAGGAAACAGAATTAAGAATAAGAGGCTAAGGAAGATAAAAGAGGACAGAACGACAGGGCTCTTTGCTCATTTTCGGTGTTTTGATTTCTCTCAGAGCCTTAGGGGTTGTCTTTGTGAAATAACCTTTTAAAAATGTGAATTGGGCTCGCCGGCTCTCTCAGAGATCAGGGCCTAATGTGGGCCAGCCTGTAAAAGGAGACGGCTTGATAGAGCATGATGATAAGAGTCATAATGGGAAAAATTCTCATCACTCTATTACTACATATTAAAGAGATAGTTTTGGTGTTTTGAAGTGGGGTTGTATAAGGTACTTATCCATAGTCAGTGTATTAACTACAGTAGATAACGATCGGCATGATCCCAGTTGGGAGAAACGGACGAGTACCATAACAGGAGCAAAGCAGTGTACTGCTGTGGGCGGGGGCGGAAGCAAAACATGTTTTAGCCACCTAAAAGAAAGGCTCAACTAAAAAATATCAATATCTGTTGTAACACTAGGACCACCATAGCCTACGCCATTTACCACTGTGGTTACAAAATGTTAATTATTCCATCATTGTATATGATATGTTTCTCTACTGCCCTGACTTTTCCTAAATACCTATTCTGTACAGACCTATATTGTCATATTGATTAAACAACATTTAGAAAACAAAAATGATGGCTTTTTGGTGTTTTTATTCCATGACAAAACCGTCCTTTGATTGCCAGAAGTAGTGCCGATTAAAGGTCCGACTGCTGCGTCGCCTGATGTCGCCTTTGTCTTGGCTGACAATTTGCATTTGAACACACCGCAAAGACTACAACCGACAGCCAGTTAGCACGTATGTAGACTTTACTCGTTGGCTTGCTTTCCTCACTTCCATTTCTCTACTTGTGCATTGATTCATTTAAGGTGTCCGTAGAAGCGCATTGAGACAATGGATGGGTCATAGAAATTAATTTGCACGCAAACATTCACTCACATGCGCTTATAATCACTTATAATCACACTAAAGTATGTAGGCCCACAGTGTTCATCATATTATAACTGCAAAATATCAGAAATAAAAGCAAAAATAATCATGCTTTTTGTCTAACTATAAAAGCTGTGTCCAGTGTGTGCGTATAGCGCACACTGGATACATCCAAATATTATTATTAATAACTTGCAGAAAGATTGCTTACTATATTGTATTGTATTGTTAATTGTTGGCATTTAGCCTTTCAAAAACAACATTGTGTTACACATACAGTATTTTTGCTTCGCCATGGACTATTACTGCATCGGGTGGCAGTGTGAAAATATGTTTTCTAAAAATAGATATCAATTTAAAGTAGCACATTTTACACTGCTAAGAGTATGCCACTTTGTTTTAGGTTTTAACTGTTAGATAAGCTATCTGGCTGTGTTTGGTTTGTGATGTCATTGCTGCACTATAGAGATGGAAACATTGGAAACATTGGCACAAGTGTACCATATATTTAGAATATTTTATATAATATTTAATACACTGACTATGGATAAGTACCTCATATAACCCCACTTCAAAACACCCGAACTATCCCTTTAAATTAAACCCTCTAAAGGGAAGGCCCTACGTCTCACTGCAACACACACACACACAGACACACGCAGGAACGATAGGCCAAGCAGCATTAATAATGTACAGTGTAAGCGAGAGAACGCTGTGGAAAGGTCGAGGCTGGCTGAGAGGCGAACAACATGACTTATGAGTTATTAGGTCAGCGGTTACAATGCTGATCTTCTCTCTGACTGGGTGAACGTATCTAACCGGCTCCTGTTTAAATATCTTATGAGGGCCAATCATCCAGGAGATATCATCTCGAAGCGGAGCAATAACATTTCCAGTCTAAATTATTTTTAAAAACAAGACTAAGTGCATTTAGTTTAAAAAACAAGGACAACTAGCGCTGGAGTACTGGAGATTACTGACCCTGAAAGTCGGATGCTTCCATTAAGAGAGAGTGAGGAGAAATCTGGGGCCGGATGCAGAAAAACAAGCGACGAGATGAGAGCTATGAACTAAATTACACTTAAAAAGACAAATGAATGAGCAGAGAATGAGAAGTAGAGGATGGACAAAGTGCGAAGAAGGCTAAATGACAGATATTTAGCCTTCCTCCAACTATCTCACCTTTCTAAATTACCACACAAGGTGACACTGAAACTTGCTGAAAATATTCAAACGCACACCAGCATGCATTCCTGCACATGCACACCCACACGCGCTGCCAGATTGAAGGAGGCTAAGACGAAAGATCAAGGCAGTGCAAATTAAAAGTGCTCTAATTAGCCAAACTGTCACTCTCCGGCTCTGGAAGCCATATTGGAGTCTGCCTGGAGACCTGCCTGAACGTCTCCACTGGCTCTCTGAACAGCCATGTATACTGGATGGGAGTGAGGATTAGAGGCAGCGGCTGTTGAGAATTACACTTGCCAGACGCTAAACGCTGCAACAGCTCCAAAATGTTATAATGAATGGAGAGAGATGTGTTAATGAAGCTGCTCTGAGGAGGTCCATCATCAGAGGTATAAACTTTGCCCCGTTAACAGCTCCGTCCAAGTTTGTTCTCTTGGTCCGGCACCAATTCTGAGTGCATTATCGCACCATTAGCCTTGGCTCATTGTTATGCCAGAGGATGATCGTGAGTTATCTCCTGCTATCAGCTGAAAATACCCCAAATTTCAAATGAGGCCCCGTTTTATTTTTTGTTTTTTAAGTGCATTTTTTAAGGATCTATCAGGATATTTACATGTTTTGGCTCATAAACAAACAGTGGTGGAAGAAGTTTTCAGATCTTTTCTTAAGTAAAAGTAATACTACAGTGTAAAATACCCCTTTTTAAGTAAAAGTCTTGCATTCAAAAGTTTACTGAAGTAAAAGTACAAAAGTATTAGCATCAATTTCACTTAAAGTACCAAAAGTAGAAGTACTCATTGTGCGGTATGAACTATTTCATTATTATATATATTATTGGATTATAGTTATGGATGCATTAATGTGTTAATCACATTCACCCTCATCCTACCAACTGGGGTCCCCCGTCATGAAGTGGGCTTCCGTTCATTCCTATGAGAGTTGCTCAGTGGCGCTTGAAGCCAAAATGGCTCGACTGCTGAGTGATAAAGTACCTTGATCTTCCAGCGATCTTCTGCTGCGATGGGGCCTATAGAGCAGGCGCAGTGGTATTTCCTTTAACTCCGCCTCCCAGCCCTCGATCCAGCATCAGTCTGAGTCTCATTCACATAAATGGAGGAAGGAAAATAACTCTGGATTCAGCTATTAGTGCATTTTTACAACTTTTAAGACCTAATGACTTAAATAAGGGCTATTCAAGTGTTCATACTGGGAAGTTGAATTTGCTTCAAAGCCCGGCGCTTTCCCTGGGGGCTCGGTCCCCGCAGACCCCAGAGGTATACTTTTTGTCAAACATACACCTGTATCTCACAGGTGCTTTATTCAATCCACTTTTTCATGACTTGGTCAATCGATTTGTTCTTAATGACTTAATTTCATTGTTTTCCATTTCTGTTTTAATTTGTGCTTTTTAAAAAGACCAATGTATTGAGGTTCTGGGGGACCTCAGTCAAACAAACGCAGCACTTTCAAGCGGCAGACCGGTGTTCGAGATCGGTGTTTTGTTTTGCAAATTACGTTAGTGACGGTTGTCACATGTTTTCCGTACTGACGTTACGTTGTTTGCATACGTGTTTTACTTAGTTTACGTACTTATTTTAAGCCCAACCATGACGTTTTCCCTTAACACGACTAAGTGGTTGTGTTGTCTAAACCTAAGTGAGTGGTTTTGTTGCCCCCTGCTGGTTCTGCACCTTCATTCAGGCGTGTAATATTCATGCCTCGGCGAGGCAAAATGTGACACTGAGATGCTTTCCTCTGGTGGACAGGTGGGTTTATGACATGCTTTGGCTTGATACAGTAAAATGGTAAAATTGGGGTTGGTAGGATGACGGTTAATATTGCAGCTGGTTAAGGTGGAGCTCATTTATCATACATAATAAATAATGATTGGAATATATAAAGTAACTAAAGCTTTTAAATAAATGTAGTGGAGTAAAAGTAGCAAAGAATGGAAATACTTAAGTACCTCAAAATTGTACTTAAGTACAGTAGTTGAGTAAATGTACTTAGTTACTTTCCACCAATGTAAACAACCATCTAAGCTGGACAGCATCTTTCAGTTTACTTTGATTTTCTTTTGTTTATGCAAATATATTGTGGAAAATTTCCAATAAAACCTAGAGCACTCCTTGTTGCTTCCTGTCCTCTCACTACACACTTCCACTTTAAGATTTGACCTTGTATTGAAAACCATCTACATCACAATGCTGCTGAACATTACTGAAATACTGATTTCCCACCTTCCAGGGAGCCTCTGATAATAATAATTTCATGCCAGAAAAGTGTGGAAATCAAGCTGCAGAGAGTTGAAATGTGGTTGAGTTTGGTAATCCATCACAACAAACAGTTCATTTCCTTTGGGGGTTTTGTCAGTTATGTTTTTGTCATGAGGAAGGAGCACAGGGTGGTTGAAAGCTCTCCCCGTCGGTGCTTTCAAGCTCACACTGACAACTGACATTTCAGGGTCGGCCACAGAACAACGACTTAGTTCATGCAAGAAACAACAAAAAAAAAAATCATATTATGCTTTACACATTGTGTTTGCCTGCTGTTGTTTCTGACAACACATTGTATCTTGTCATTGTGATGCTTTTCATTGGTCGACTATTAAATGTTAGATGTCAGAACTTTGTTGCAGTCGAGTTTTTCAAAGAAGTCTTTGCTCAGAGCTGCACTATGAAATGACAACAACACAAATCAACAAAAAGTGTTCAATGTAATGGATTACCGATTTCAAGTTGTATGTCTCTGCGAGCTCACTGTATTGCAAACTGAGGAACGCTCGAGCACAATGGATGCCTGAAGGTAGGAAATCAGTCTGGAAAGTTATTCAATAAAGGGTTTGCTTTGGAAAATGTTCAGCAAAAATGTAAAGTGAACACAAAATGTAGTCAGTGAATGAGCTAAGATATGTATTATATTCTAAGTTAGAGGTTCTCATGATAAATCTGTGGGGTCATGAAATGATTAAAGGAATGAGACAGAAAATGATATATAGCTGTTTCATATATTTACAGATTTCTGCCTGAAATAATGGATATTATCACCTACTTAAAATAAGACAATTTAGGAGGACAAATCACATTTTGGCTCACAACTCATATCTACACTAAGGCCATAACCTGTGACAACAAAGTAGACACAGCTTCATTTTGAAGGGTCCCAATCCAAAAAGGTTGGGAATCACTTTTAAGCACAGTTAAGCCATACACAATGATACGGTAGCGTACTTTAACACTTCACTTTAAAGGACAATTCCATTCAGATTAAATAAACTGCTTGATTTAGAGCTCAAGCTGAACGTTCGCTTTACTTATGTGTTGTAAATGTTGGTAATAATCCCACATTCATAAGAAAAAAAAACAGTTGGTGCACAACTGTATATAGAGATGGACGACGTGTCTCCACTTCCTCCCACTGTACAGAAGTGAAGCCAAAATATCCCAGATACAGGACCTGCCATCTTGAGATTTTGACGTCATTTGGAGCCAGCGCAGTAGTGATCGGATGGTGGACCTGTGGTATCGAGGTCCCGCCCACACAACAGCCCGAGCCAATCATGAGCTGAGCACGGCCGCAGCTGGTCAGCGAGATAGACTCACAGCTGCTGATCATGACGTCTCACCCCCTTGTTAAAGCATCATATAACTAATTAAAACCAAATTTATCAGAAAAATTAATACTTGAACATACATCAGCGTGATAAGAACTACCTAAAAAATAAATTTATTTGATGTGTACTTTGACTTTTTAGTTTGGCCCATGTCCCATCTGCTAACATGGAAGGGGCGGGGTTTATGACCTATACTGCAGCCAGCCACTAGGGGGCGATCCAGATGTTTTGGCTTCACTTTTGGGGAGCTGTCGTGTCGTCCATCTTTATATACTGTGGTGCACAACTACTGGAGGTACAGTAGGTGAAAGTTGAACCAGGAGGTCGTCTGTAAACTGTGATGGATGTTTCCATCAGACAGTTTGGGCAATCATTTTATGGTTCATCTTTGGTTTCCCTTCTAAATAAGTTTTGCGAGGATGTGTCTGTAATAATCACTAATTGTTTAAAAGCTTTATAACCATCTGACGGCTCAGGTTTCTTGCCCTGCTGGACTTCTTTTTAGCAATTTGGGTGCATTTCAAGATCTCAGCAATTAATTATTTGTTTTTACAGCTAGAAATTATGAGCAAAACTGTGAATATAAGACCCACATTGCAATAAATAGGCATAGCCCTTTAAAAGATGAGCATCCGCTACAATCCCCAGCGCAATTTCAGGGAAATGTTGGACTGAATTAAGGTGTGAAAAACCGGCCATATACCGTAGCAAAGAAGCTCCACTGCTGTCCCACCACATATTACTGTATGTACACCTGCACTCTCTCTCACACACACACCGTTCCCACAGAGTACAGTATCATGCTGATTCTGCTCTAAGGGGAACCCAAGGATTTGATCTAAAGCATGACAGCTGCTCCGTCTCTCTCTGTTGGGACTTTAGAGAGGGAGAGAACGGGAAACTGCATAGAGGAAAAGGTGGGACTCACTTCAGAGAGGAAGATACGGAGCTTCCTGCGCAAATGGAAACAGGCAGATGAAGATTTTAGCGAAGAAGGTATAGATTGAAAGAAAAGAGGGATTAGAGATGAACGTGACAGGTCCTGTCTCTCCTCTCGTTCTGTCCCATAGGCTCTCTAGTTTCCAGCTGAGACTCGTCTCTGTAGTGGTGATGCCTCTTCGCAGCAGGTCTCACTTATCAATATTTCTCTGTGGTGAAAAAAAAATGCTAAAGTTTGAAATGCCACTCCTATACTTTTTAATAAATTAAACATGCATGTGAATTGCTTTTAAAGATTTAGTGCTGCCTCGAAATGATTTCTGCTGCGAATTTTAAAAACCTTTCAAATGATTGTTTACCGCTGGATGACGATTGGTGTGTGAAATGTGATGTATGCCATGGAGTTTATAAAGCTCAGCTTTGGCATTTTCAACCTCAGTCTACCACATCTTCATTTATAGTTAATGAGATATCAGCGGGTGTACTAATTGTTTTCGACTGAGAGATGATGAGCTGATGAAATAAAGATAAAGGAATGAATAAAAGAGTGGAAAGAAGCGGGAAGAGCAGAGAGGACGAGGGGAAGGAAGAAAATTAGGGTTGCACAGGTAGTGAAAGACAGAAATGGAAATAAAGTGGATGAAAGCCGAATGGAGACGGACGTACTATTTCTTCTCTTTAGGCTGAACTCAAAGAACAGAATATTACATAATAATATAGAAGAATATCAAGAGCATCGCTACAGACTTGCTTCTTTTGCTGTAATCTATATCAGTGACTCTCAAAGTGGGGTTCCTTATATCCGGGGACCTCCGGAGGTAATGGATGGGAATCACCAGAGGCCCCACGATACGATACAATTATCACTTAAACTTCATTACAATCATCATGACACATCTCACAAGACTGAGCTCGCTACAACCTCTGACAGACAGAATAGTGGCCGTCGGATTGTTAAGAGGTTAATAGTTTATATAATAAAAGATTGATACTCGACTACTTGACGTCCACGTATCGATACAGTATTGCCACGCAAAGATCTGGATTTATTAGGACTATGCCAGACTTGCTACAGTTCATTACGCTATAAATGCTGTCAAGTTGAGTCCAAATGCGAATTTGAATAAAATCACCCTCGGTTTAAAAAATGAATGACGATTTAAACACAGCTCTTCTTTTGGGCTGCAGCTAGAAGCCATCGTGTAAGCACAGTAATACACTGAGGAGTCCCGACGGTCTGGCTGGGTTCAAAAAGAATAAAACTAAAAAGCAGGATTCCACATTTGCCTCCTCCACAGAGGGAGTTGCTGGAGTTCCTCCACCATCCAAAAATATCTCTGGAGGTTATCTAACAGTTTGTCAGATAAGTCTCATTTCCTGACCTCCTCGAACGCTTCCCACATCTGAGTTGTTTCTCAGAAGACCACAAGAGACTTGAGCCGTGTCTCAATTCAGAAAAATCCGTTAGTACACTTCCATGTAGTACGCTATGTACTTACTTGCGTAGTGCGTGAATTTTGACAGGGTAGTGTTGTCTCAAATCGCACATGGCTGCTATGCACTCACCGGAAGCTCGGTAGATCCGTGAGTGATAGTCAGCTACGGATATCACGCCGTATCGGCAGTAATTCAATTCAAACAGATCAATTAACCCAATAATGGATTCTATCCGATTACAGTATAGTGGTACTTAGTGAAAAAAACACATGTATTACTTAAATTTGTATAGTTCGGTGCGATTTCAGTTGCAACCGCTGCAGCTTCCTCGCCCGCCATTTTGACAAGTTTGAAATAGGTTGGTGGTCCCTCCCCTTCAGCTACGTTGTAAAGATGCCGACCGTTGAGGATGAGAAGTGCCCAGTGTTTCACACTCAACGTTTTGATCGTTTCGAGTACATAAAGGTACTTAGAGTGCACTGCATTTTGCCGTACTTCTCAGTGTGAACGCACTGATGCTCTCAAAATAGCAAATGTAAGTACGGAAGTACGCAAATTGAGACACAGAATCTGTTTTTCTGGCTTCCTGATACTTGTCCGACAAAATTACTAAGCATGAAAAACCTTGTTCTTCAGCTCGACAGCTTTCTTCACCGCTAGCTAAGCTATTGGGTTGCCACCAAGACAGACACCAACAATCTTCTAGCCACAACTCCAAAAAAGAGAAAGAGTCCAGCCTCAATCTGTATCTGGGAGTTTGGTTCCAGAACCGGTGTTATACGTAGAGTTGATCTCAACTTGAAGGATTGAATTTGAAGGGTCAGCATAAAAAGGTGCCTGCCACCCAACTGGCAACGCACTGGACCTGTGCACCTGTACAACTGTAGGGGTGGTTACCCCATGTTACTCAGATGGAAGCAGAGCAGTGCAGTGGGTACAGACTAGGAATGCACGATATCGGCACGTTATCGGTATCGGCAGATGAAGGCTTAAAAATGAAAGATTGGCATCGGCCATAAATTAACATTTCCTCCGATATGACAGGCCAATATGTTACATTAACATAAATATGGCATATTTTACAGGACTCCAGAGATGCGACCAAAATCTGTCAAGTGCGACTAAACATTTTCATTAGTCGCACCGGTGCACCTGACATTTAACAAGTCTGTCTCTTTGTGTGTAGCGTTATTTTTCTCCCCTAACTGCACCCAAAAAAGAAAAAAAGGCATGTGTGAAACCACTCCCTGTAGCCTTCTCCTCCTCGAGTGACATCACAACCTTAATTCAAAATGTTTTATTGATTATGTTTTCGCTGCAGTGTCCGTTACACCTGTCCCCGGCCCTAAAAGGCGCAGCCCAGCCCAGACCCGACATCATCTGCGGAGAGAACCGCTCCACCACTTGTCTCCCCGGTCCCCGGTAAGATGCTTAAACCTGAAAACGGTCAACATTATGTAAAACATTTATTGCAAAGAGTGCAAACACAATATCTCCAAGAGACACGTCCTGTTCCGCAACGGCGTGGCCGTCAGAGCAGCCCACCTCCCGTCAGCGTTTCAGCGCCAGGCAACGGCAAACTGAAGCAGAGGGGTAATAATTAACATAAAATATAATATACAGTACATAATATATATTTAAAAAATGACACACACCAGTGCAACCAATGTAAAATGTCTGGAGCTCTGTTTTACATGTGACCTAAGCTGAAGTAGTTTTCTTATTTTGCCCGGTGAATGTGTACATTTGGAAAAGCATTGTATTTCATGTCTGCCAGTGGGCCATCATGATGACAGTTAAGGTACAGTAATATGTTAATTCCACTACAGGAGAGACTTGATGTTCTCCGCAATTAGGTGGAAAAAAATATGTGCGTATATCGGCATCGGCCAAAATGAGTCAGAAATTATCAGCATATTGATAATATCGTCAAGCATCCAATATTGAGCATCCCCAGTAAAGGCTCAGCCACCAGACACTCGCCTACAAGCTCCGATCCCAGGGGGATCGTGCTATCCTAGCGCCGGCAGATAGAGGTCATTGAATCACACTTAGTGGGCGTTCAGACAGAAAACAGTTCTGCATTATAGAAATACAAGCGGCTGTTAGTGGAGCTGTGCTTCAGGTACTGGTGAGGATCATGAGCTTGAAGGTTCATGCTGAAACACGGCATAGTGGCTTATAATATAATGAAGGATTTTACTGCTTTGGAAAATGATTGCGGTGGCAGTCATTTTATTTTTCGTTGCAATGATCGCAAAGTAAACAGCAGAAATACAGCGTTCAGATTCTAAAAGTAATGTTAACAAGCATGTATTTGATTGGCCAACGCAGCATCTTGGCAGATGACGTTGCAAAGCAGCAAAATTTGAGCCGGTTTAAACGTCTTTTTTACCTTAAAGCCTCGCATTTCTTTTTTGCTGAAGCCTACCTGCGTTCTACTGCAGAGTGGCATCTTTACACTGTGCTAATGTCAGTATGGACGCGGTCTGCACAATTAATCGATATTTTATCAAAATCGCAGTATGGCCTGCTGCAATTTTCAAATCGCAAGAAGTGCAATATTTATTGAAGGCAAATTTTGTGTCAAAATACCATTTTAAATTAAATATTGTTGCTGTAGAGACGTCCTGACCTACACATCATATTCCACAGACTTAAAAAAACATCTTTGTTTGGTACAGATCCACGCAAAAATCACACCATAATCATTAATACGTTTTTCAATGAAAGAATAATGATGTAAAAATGATCATTCCCTCTAATATAGCAAATCATATTGCAATTGCAATATAAAAATAATTGCAATTAGATATTTTTTTCAAAATCGTTCAGCCCCAGTCTGAACGAGGCCCATGGCTGCAGGTCCGGACACCAGAGGCTTGCCTTCAACGAGTGTCCTCCCAGGAGTCCCTGCTGACTTTGCTCTTTCATGAACACACCGTTCTATAAAAGACTCTGAATTACACTTACAGCCTTTACACATCAAGTCTGTATTTTTCATATGCATTTTTTTTAATTAGTCATCCAATTACCAAATGATTTGTAAACCTTTAAGAAATCATTTATAAAACATCTATAAACATTACATAGATATATGGACCAGAAAGCAATCATTAATCGTTGACAAACTATTAACCATCCATCGAAATAATGTTTATAGAAGCTTTATAAAGTATTTATTAACCATTTAATAAGGTATTAGAACCATCAGTTGCAACTTTATAATAGTCATCCAAATAATGTTAAAGATAGATGTTTTACAAACAATTTATTAATCATTAACAAATACATATAATCTAATTATATAAAATGTTATGTGTGCAACAATTATGTTAAAATAATATAAACTATAGCATTAGCATAGCAATAATTAGTATAACATTATTAATTATAATTTCATGATTTGTTAACATAAAAAAACCTAATTAATTATCAATTAACCATTTATTAATGATGGTTATTATTTAGTGTTACTGCAATAAGCTATCGTTTAGCTACCTAGAGCACAATCACCTCCTACATCCTTTGTTTTGCAACCATCCCTGAATCCCAGCTGTTCTGCGATCACCTGCCACAATCCATCTTTAAATTTGCATCTCTGTATTATTTGATTTGTCGTGAAGTGCTTTGTGCAGGGAGACAAATGAACAAAGTGAAACAGCTTATCAGATGGCATTTTGGATTATGACGGTTGCACTTATGATGGCTCCGAGTGGTCAAACAACTCTGACGGATGCGGCAAAAAAAACGCAGAAAATCTGAAAACTTTCATGACAGACGAAAGTTTCGGGGTGGATGTGCGACCGACACAACAAGAGGTCGCATTTACTTTTAAACGTGCAACAATTTTGGACAGAAAATACAGACTTTAGTACAAAGGCCTTTAGTGTAGCTGCTCACCTGGGACTGACCTGACAGAGCCATTACACCTGGCAACATAGCACACAGGGTCACGCAACAACAAGGTGAGAATGGTCGTTAAATCTTCCAGTTTCTCACAGCCTCTGGAGATGGTACGCCGTGATCCCAGTCAGAGGTACAGAAGTATAGTACAGTTACGTGTTGCTGCAAAATGAATATGCTTTCCAGTCAAGTCAAAAGTCAGTCTCACATATGCTTTATTGATTACATTTCAAATTTAAAACAGTAAGGAGGTACAGTGATTTTATTGGATGGCGATAAAGCCAGAGAACATCACACACAGCCTGAATGAGAGCGTTGTTTGCTACAGTACTCTATGTATCACACAGCTTATAAGAAAAAATATGACCTCTAGGTGAGAGCTGCAGGGTGTGCAGAAGATGTGCTGCGTTTTGAAAATGAACGAGTGTGCGAAAAACAGAAAAAAAACAAGGACAGTATGTGGCATGTACCGTACAGGAGAATATGTTTTCTCATGAGACATATGGCGGCACCAGCTGGAGTTGTGATATTGTCGCTGTGATAAGTGGCTTTATTCTCAGCTCACTTCCTTTTGTTTCTCACTTTTATTGGATTGCTCCCTTGCTTCCTCTTCACCCCATGTTTATTTCTGCCATTTCTCTTTAGTGCTGCCTGGAAATTTCCCTCCTCTTATGTTGTGTACGTACTCGCGCCGACGCACACGGGCATGAACAGTAACTAAATACAAAACAAGAGGAATTCATAGATCATTCGAATCAAATTCATTTCTTTCTGTGTTATAAAGGTCACAGCAGTAATCAAAAATAAATGGATTTTTATTAAGTTTCATAAAATGTTTACATTTCAAACAACAGAGCATCCCCGTTTATCTGCATGTGTGTGTTTTCTGAGTCCAATCCTGACTCTATGACACACCAATGTGTATGAAGCATGAGAGGAGAAATATGTATACGGAATAAACCCCTGTGATAAAAACAAAACAAAACTGGTTTTCTGTGATAAGGCTGAAAGCTGAATAAAGCTAAAATAAGCTGAAAAACAAAAGGTTAAAAGAATGAGAACTAACACGTCTGAATCAATTCAAACGCAGCCCACGTAATCTAACCCTAAACTAACATTACGTTCTTAAACTAGAGTTTTCGTTCATTCGCTGAGCCTTCACTGCCTCACACGAGTGACAAGCTGACATGTGGTTTATTGTTGCAGTAAAGTTACTGTAAAGCAGTTGCATTTTTAAAAAGGCGTTTAAATCTGAAATATTGCCAGATAGGCTAAAATCCTTCGCCACCGTCCGTCAATCTGACTCCTGCTACTCTGTGCTGAGACTCCGTACGCAGTAGACACTTTCACTTTATAATCGTAGCGTCCATTGTCCAACTATGTATTGATAAAAAAAAAAAAAATGATGAACATGGGCGCTGAAAACGCAAAACCGAACTAAATGGGTATATTTCTATTTTTAAAAAATCTAAATGACGGTGGGGGCGTTGGGCAAGTAATGTAATCTGTGTATCCCCGGACACCGTGTAACACCGGTAACACCGCAAGCCGAGCTATTACAGATCTAATCTTGACTTTTTTCAAACCATAGTCCATATTTGGGAATATGGTGAGAGGCAAGGTTGATTCTTATCTCTCTATTTGCATCTAATATTAGACTAACAGAAGACTTGAGTTTAGACTTCAATTAGATCTTCAATTCAAGCACATACCGGTAATCATGAAGTAAAATAATATTAACAACAACAACAAAAATCATATGTACGGCATGACTCAATTAGATTCTGATGAAACCTAATTGCAAATTTTGATACATCCTGAAATGCAAATGAAAAAAAAAAAAAAATAGAATCCACAGATCTTGTGTTCAATCTGGATCGACTTGGACGAGTTGTAACCACAGAACATCGATGTGAAGCCTTTTACAAGCGGTCCCAAGAGAGAGGACTCAGAAGGCAGAATAAAGAGAGTCAAGAAAGACTCCGCCTCGGTAAAGACCACGCAAAATGCATCTACTGCAGATCCAGAGAACCACATAAACGTTTCTCCACACGGTGTGTATTTAACTTGGTGGGAAGCGTACTTCAAACCCCCACTGTGACAAAAAAAAACTCCAAATCCAACTATCAGAGGCTTTTGTGTGTCATATTCATGACAACTTTGTCCTGTTAAAGAAAAATGTATCTCTCAAAGTGTCATTGATGAAATATTCAGCGTACAAATAGGGATACCAGGTTGCTTTCTTAGTCTTTTTGAATACAAGATTGAAGTATTCCATCAAACAAGGTGTTCCTCCTCCACAACACGGCGCCGACTACAAATGTCAGAGCTGTTAAGAGAACACTCGGTGAATATCGAATGAGATGGAGAAAAAAAAAAAAGGCAAGAAAGAGAGTGAAAACCACAGGAAATTAAAACCAAACTAATCCTTCTTAAATCTACTACACCCCTGTGACTGAGTGGGTGTCGAGGAACTTCAGATCGTGGTTTGTCGGCTGAAGAGGTCGAGGGTCACGGCCGAGAGGAACGCCGGGATGCTCTTCTGGTGATGCAGGTGAAGGGCCACCATCTCCCCCAGTGTTTTGGAGAACTCGGTCTCCATGAGCTGCATGCTTCCATTGGAGCCCTGCAAACACAAACACACAGTCAGCGAATGACAACACACTATAGACGGCTTTCTGGTATGTAATGGAAAATTACATTGTATGTAATGATGTCTCTTTATGCAACAGTGGAAAGTTACTGTCTGGGTGCTCTTCGTCTCATGTAGTGGGAAAGAGTGTTGACTTTTACTGGGACACTGTCTGAGTAAAACAACTCCTTTCCTCACAGTCCCTGTTGTAGATTTCTATACAGTCACATTGTAATAATCTCCTGCGGAGCACTCTTCTGCAGACTTTGTGCAACTCTGTATAACCAGTGCCTCTTCTTGCAAGAATAAAATACAACAAAGACATTTCATCTGTTTGGGATCTTGATTTCAACGTTCATTAGGACTCATCTTGGAATACTGAAAGAATTTCCATTACAATTTGGCGTTGTGGGCAGGATCCCGTGGAAGATCGTCCTGAGACGACGGGAGATCGGTGACTGATCATCCAGGAGAAACCTCCTGCCTGTACCTTTACAAGTTTAGAGACGACAGGACCGATCCCCAGCGACTCTGGACCGTCTCTACTGGGATCCAAAGGACCCGATTCAGTCCAACAAATCAACTATTAACCGGGTGAGACATTTCATCTGTTTGGGATCTTGATTTCAACGTTCATTAGGACTCATCTTGGAATACTGAAAGAATTTCCATTACAATTATACAAACATTACTGCGTGCGTGCGCATTCAGGGGGGCAGAAACGCGTTGGCAGCCATTGTAATTAACGTAGATTTTGCATTGTTTGTTTGGAGACTTGTATTTTGATCTTGTTATTAGTACAACCAGCCACACTGCAGCTCTTTGTATGTCGGGCAGGCGAACATCAACATTAGACCCCTGACAGCTAACGTTAGCGGTTAGCCCTCAGTCAGAAACACAACGCCAAAAGTCAATACAGTATTGCTGATATGTACGATTTAAACATTAGACTACCAGAAGTCTTCCGTTCAAAATGTGATGTTACGGCATACCGGAGTGAGCTTCCCAACCGCTGTAGTCGCGTAACGTTAAAACAATTTAGAGCCGTAACTAAATCTTTCATCACTTTTAAGTTTTAAGGCATAGTCGCTAAATATATATAAACATTTCTTTAGCGTGTGTGTCGATCACCCTGTTGATGATCTGTTCATTTTTATTGATCTGTGGAGCATGACAGCTCGCCATGACCAGCTGCTGCTTTTCTAGGTGTGTGGTGTGACTAGAATGCTTTTGCCCATCAGGCCTGGATCCATAATCTCCTTCAGCTTTTTGAGACACGTGATCCCTTCGGAATATTAAACATTTTCACACAACAACTCCTCGTCATCTCGGTTTTGGAGCTCAGCTTCGCTCCGCTAGAAATGCCGTGCTTTGCTCTGCCTCCTAGCTGCGCGCGCATCTCTGTGATGACATTGAACAGAAACCCGTCTGTATCAAACTAGAAGACCTGGGTTTCCCCACTACATCCATCTCCAGAGAAAAACTTTCAAAGTGAAGCAAGATCACTAAAAGTTGTTATTGTCTACAGGGGATTGTCAAGTGTGTGTGTGTACATGTGTACATGTGTGTGTGTGTGTGTGTGTGTGTGTATGTCGTACGCATTCACAGCAGGGTGAAGGTGTCTAAGTCTGTGTGGATTAATTAAAAGGAATGAGGAGCAGCTCGGGGCGATGGAGTGAAGGAGAAAGGGATGAGAGAGAGAAACGAGGGATGAAGTAATTAAAGCATCGCAGGGATGGAGGAAGGTAGCGAGGAGCAGAGTCCCATGACATGCAGGGAAGATATTGAGACGTCGTAGGAAATGTCCTGAGTCAATGTGTGTAAGAGACACAGATCTTTATTTGACAAGTATCATGAGAAGGCTCATAAAACAGATGGCGAAGGGGAAATACTCGGAAAAAGAAATTAAATAAGGAACTTAGGAGGTTTCGCAGATTAAATACGGCATTACATTATTTCCCACATGGACACTTTTTTTTTTTAACTCAAAGTCAAACTAAATGTTCACAGTGTGATTTGGAGCTAAATAACTTTTCCAAAAAATTATGATTTAAAAAAAACAATCCTACTTGAGCTCATCATTATTATGTGAAAATTGAACAGACTTTACCAATAAGACCTTGGAAAGTAGTGCTGATGCAAAAAAAAGAAAAAGTAAATCCTACTTGATAAACCAATTAGTGTGCTTCCTCACACACAACAGGCTGAGGTGAACTCAGCTGTTCACTTCTGTGTGAACAGCGACAAATCTCTACGGGGTGAGAGGAGAGGATAACTGAACTAATGACATTTGCTAGCTGACTGCACAATGCTAAACCGAGGCTAAATGCTGTACGCAGAGTGCTGGAGGGAACACAGATAGAATGACACGTGCTGTTCTTTAACCAAATGTACATAAATGCACCAACATTAGTTTATAGTCAACGCTGACTACACGCTAGCAAGCTGTTGATGGATTTTTGTTTTCATCTTCACTTCAAAAAGACGTAATCTGGTTCATCTGGTTGGTAGAAATCCCATTAAATAACAGCTTAGTTGGTTCATTCTGCTTTAGTGGAGTCTTCTCACATAGTCATTTAACACTAAATCCACTTTTTTTTTAGTTAGAAAATCATACGTACAGTCAGTTTATCATACCATCCATTCAGTACGGTTCCAGTCTAGAGGGTTTATTGCACCAACGGTTTCTTTCTATGCCTCTTTCTACAGAAAATCAAGTATGTATGCCTTTTATCCCAAAGTATAAGGCAACATCCAGAGAGCAACCACTGGTTCTGAAAAGTGAAGCCAATGGGGAAGTACCTTAAACTTGCATTTCTTTGTAACAGCCAGCAGGGGGCGACTCCTCTGGTTGCAAAAAGATGTCAGATTGTATAGAAGTCTATGAGAAAATCAACAAACAAATAGACGATTAAGCAGGGTATGCTTTAGGGCGTGGCTACCTTGTGATTGACAGGTCGCTACCACTGCGTCCGGTCTGGGAGTTGTCCGTGTTTTCATCTTATAACTTTAACCCTTTCACAGTGTGTTTTCAGTTCATAAAAGTTAATTATAACATTTTCGTCGTCTAAAAATGTCTCATTCAACGTGCGGTTGTACTCAGCTCCACCCTCTCGTGTCACCTCTGGTTGCAAAATAACAAGATAGCGACGGCCAAAATGCCGGACTCGAGGCTTCAAAACGGCAGTCCACAAACCAATGGGTGACGTCACGCTGACTACGTCCTAGGGCTGCACAATTAATCGAATATTAATCATGATTTTGGCTTCCCACAATTAAATGTGCATGCGATATTAACTTCTTAAAATGTGTGCTATACTCGAAGAAAACTCTGCTGCATATCAAATAAAGCGCTTCCTAAACTAACTTTTGGGGAGCTGTCATGCCGCTGCGCTCACACCGTACAGCAGCAGCCTGTGAAAAACTGAATCCAAAAACGCACTGAATGCAGGTGAAGATAAAAATTATTTTAAGTCTTATTGCAAAGATTTGTATTAGCGGGAATGTAGCACAACATGGAAGTGAAAGCTGTGCTCTGTTTATGTGAAAGTGCAGTAAAAATATTTTGTACCTAAAATCAATTATTATATTATATTATTATAATTCTGATAAATAATCGTCGACTCAATATTGATCAAAATAAATCGTATTTTGGCCATAATTGTGCTGCCCTACTACGTCCACTTCTTATATACAGACTATGGCAACGTCACATTCACTCTGAGGAGGGCAATGCCACCACTATCAAGACTTTTGCATATGTGGAGGAGGTGTGTTCAAGCTAATATAGAGGTATAAGTGGCTCTTTAATAACATTATTTTGTTTCATACTTGCTAGCGAGTTGTATGGTATGACCCTAGTGGCATTGATTCTTCTTCTTATTCAGTATTTATTGACAACGGGCCCTTTTTGATAGCACACAGTCAAGAGGCTGGAGAGAGGAAATTAGGGAGAGACAGAGGATGACACGCAACGAAGGTCTCCAGCCGGATTCGTTGCGGTTATGTGGTAAGCACCTTACATTACTAGGCCACCGTGACACACAACCATACTGGTATTTTCAAGATTAAATGTGTTCTCCTGTCTTTAATTGGGCCATTATCAAAAAGTTATGAAAAATTAAAAGAATCTTTCATTTCAAAAAGAACTTGCTTCCTCTGAGTGAGACGTACGAACAGATGGGGAGGTGGGAAAAAAAAAAAAAAGTTTTCTATTAGGTTTTGCAAATTAAATGTTTTTCCAGGTCCCATTATTCAAAGCATCTCCAATAATCAGCTTCATAATTTTGAGTATGACTACTGTGACTTTGTAACAATAGTGATTGTCATGCCAGGGACGTTTCTCATTTATAAAAGAAAGTTTCTCTTACCCTACCACAATAGCATCTACATTCAGCCGGTTATCCATCTGCTATTTTTGGAACTGCTTCTTTAAAAAGGAGCTTTGACAGAAGTCCCATAATTCAAAGCATCTGCAACAATCTGCATCATAAGAGTATAGGACTACTGTGACTTTAGTTGACTGATATACAGCACATACACAGATCTGATCCCGATCTCACGAAGTTACCTTGTGATGATGTGTGTAATAATGTTTATCTCTTCATTGTGTTATCTTTCCCTCTTGACCTGCTGCATCCAGATAGTCTTACATTGCAGAGTAAAGTCTATAACAATAGTGATTGTCATGCCAGGGATGTTTCTCCCATTGACAGAAGTCCCATAATTCAAAGCATCTCCAATAGCCTGCTTCATAAGTTTGAGTATGACTACTGTGTCTTTAGTAGTGACTTTCTCAATCAATCTCTTGACGTATCTCAATAAAATGTTGCAAAATGGACCAACTTCAACAAACAAAACACATTCAACACTGAGAACCGTCTCACGCAGACACATTACGCTGACTTATAAAACGGCCACAGAAACCCTCACAGCAACATGCTTCTGGTCACCTCTTGAAACATTTCTCCTTAGATGTGGTGGTGAATTCATTCTAAATCAATCTTTACTACACTGGCCTGGCCACTGCAGCGAGGACAAACCAAAGGCTTTTCTAATCCCACCAGCTTTCTCATGACTACTTTCCATCGCTCTAAGTGCCTCACTCGGTGGCTTTATTTCCCTGACAGTCCCTGGTGTTTTCTTTCTGAAAGCTATGCCATATCCTCAGGCTGCTGCTCTCATCACAGGCGCTCACACAAACACGTGTGTGCACACGGCTCTACAACCTGCTGGGGCTCTGGCAACATGGGACACATACATCAAAGGAAAACACTGTGACCAGTTACCATGGAGATCGCAATGTCTGAAACACCTTCTGCCGAAGTTTGTCCTCAGAGCAGACGTTGTGTTTGTGTGTGTGTGTGTGTGTGTGTGTGTGTGGGTGGGTGGGTGGGTGGGTGAGACACAGTGGACAAGTTGATGGAGGCCTATGGGAGCTGAGGACGGTGAGGACTCCCACAGTTAGTCGGAAAAACTAAGTTAACAGCCTCATTCTCTTGAGAAACACTAGTGCCCCCATATAACATGTAGATTTCAAGTGGCCAAAGCGCACGCCCGCACGCCCGCAGGCACGCACGCCCGCGCGCACGCCCGCACGCACGCACGCACGCACGCACGGGCGCATGTCATCCATCCATCCATCCATCCATCCATCCATCCATCCATCCATCCATCCATCCATCCATCCATCCACTGTAATAGTTGAGGCCTTTCAGTCTGGAACATCATATTCTACAGACTTAAGAAAACACTTATGTTTGGTACAGATCTACGCAAAAATCACACCACAATCATTTTCATATGTTTTTCAATGAAAATAAGAACAATGATAAATGGTAAAATGGTAAAATTATAAGCCATATCGCAATAGCAATATCAGTCAAAATAATTGCAATTAGATATTTTTCTAAATCGTTCAGCCCTGCTGAACACTGGTAATCAGAGCTCACAAGACATTTCCACTGAGACTAGTCTTCCTCGTGTGACAGGGAGTGAGAGCAGTATACCGTCTACCAGAAGAAACAAGGACAGCACAACAACTCAATCATTTGGTGACACTTAATGTGCAAAGCCTTCACACTAACATCCCACACGGTGAAGGTTTTGACTCAGCCTCATCATGTTTTCCAACCGCCGTCCATCTTTCGTACAACGCCAGCAGACACTGAGTGCATTTCTGGCTCTTCTTAACAATTTATTCTTTCACATGTGTAATTTTCTTCAGTCTAGAGACACTGCAATCGGCAGTAAAGTGGTACCAAATTACATGTTTTTACACGTCTATTTGAAGATAATAATATAGATGTGAATGTTACAAAGATTGCTTTGGACAACGTGTATATTTCACTGTATTTACTGTATGTGTTTTTCCCTTCTAAAGTTGATGTACATTGATATTATACGGTCAAGGTAAGCTACAGTCCAGCTCTCAAGTACTCATAAATGTATCAGAAAAGAGATTGACACAACCTTTAATGACAAGTTTCTAGTGAGAAGAAAAATATCTGATGTAACACTGGAAACAGAGCAGGAGTTTCACCGGTGGCCAGGGCGGTTGTGGCCCTGATGCCCTTCTGAGAAACGTATGCCCATCGGCCTCAGTGGCCTTGATGCCCCCGACCAATTTCGCCGTTTTCTCTTCTGCCTCTTTCCTGTCAATACATTTTTTTAGACACCAGTGTCTTTTGTTGAGATTCTGCATTCATATTGGGCAACATGAAGTGAAACGCTGCGCACATAACCAGTGGTGGGTTTGATTTCAAGCCTGGTATGAACCGCTGGAAAACCGGGTTATTTATGGCGATAGCTTGACACCGAGCACATCTGGAGCTGGACACTGTAAACAATGCATGCAATTCCACCAGACGTGCCGCAGCGTGTTTCAGAAGCGGCACAGAAGTGTCTCTCTGCTCTGCTCCGCTAAAAAATATGCGCCTAGTTTATTTTTGGCGAAGCCGCGGCGCGTTGTACCGTGTCTCCTTCACTGGTTAGAGGGAATGCACCTAAAATCACCCCTTTGTAGTCTTTCAAGCAGCAGAAAAAAATGCGAGCGTCCTACTAACAGGCACTGTATGTGAAATATAGATACAAAAAAAAATGATGAGGATGAATGTATTTTTAACAACTAAAACACAGCCATGGATAATTCATGTCGTTCATAACAGGACTTTCAACTGTATTAATTGTCTGTACGCTACAGCACAACAAAGTAGGAAATAACAATACAACACAAACAACTTACAAATATTGGTAATTCGTAAAGAGCAACAAATTATTTTGCGAAATAAACTTTTTTATTAATTTTTACTGAGTTATATTATGTATTAAAAAATTAAATCATCCTTAACCCCTAAGTTGAATTCATTGGACATAAAATCATCGTTTTATTTGATGGCCTTGCCGTCCTGCCACTTGGCCTTTGTGCCCTCACATAATTGACAGCACCAAAGGCCAAGAGGCCTTGCCCCTAACATGATGGAATTCCAGGCCTGTCCTGAAAGCACCTATTCGTAGAGGAGAATCATTGGCTATCTGAAATATTCTACCTTAACACTCCGATATACAGCACGTAAATAATCTGATCTGATCTCACAAAGTTACCCGGTGATGAAGTGTGTAATAATGTTGCGTCTCAAACCTGCTGCATCCAGATAGTTTTACATTGCAGAGTAAAGACTACAATAATAGTGATTGTCATGATTGACGTTTCACATTGTTAAAAGAATGGTTCTCCTACTCTACCATAATAACATCATCTACATTCAGCCAGGTGTCCATGGAAAGAAAATACAGTTACACCACACAGTGTATCACGGGTAAATGTGCTGTGTTTCTGTGTCCGAGTGTAAAAATAATAATGTTTTCCTTTGTTTTTGAGTAATCAAACTAGAGGTATTAAAAGCTGAAGAGAAGAGGGATGACATTAACATACAGTAACAGTGTTTGTCATGAGGGCAAAAGAACAGGTTGAAAAAAAAAAGAAATTATTCTTGAACTGATTGACAGTTGCTACACAAATATAAGTGCATAATTCGATTTAATGAATAAATTAATGAAATTAGCATGCTTGTTCTGGTAATGTTTCACAGAGGGCTCATACCTGGCTGTCTAAATGGCAGTAATTTTAGCTGTACTTATATTGGCTAATCTGCCTAATGAAGTACTCAGCACTAACGTTGTGATTCTGTTCACGTACGGTGAAACATCTTGCGCTGGAGTACAGATGGAGTGGTTGAGTCATTCAGTAACACTTTACTCTCCCGTATCTCTTTCCTTATGCACGGAAAAAAATTCAAATCAAGTTAATAAAATGTCAGGAGAGTCTTTTTTTCAAATCAGCCTTATTCAAATATTGACCTTATCAATGCTTATTTGCATATTCACGCTTCTTTAAAAGGTGTTCTGAACAATATCTGACCTTTATGAAAACAACAAGGTGCTGTTTATATTTGAAAACAACTGGATTTCCCTCATTCAGCGGAGCGAGTGAGATGCAAGGTGAGGTTGTGATAATAACCAGCACCACAGTCTCCTCCTACAGGGTGACACCAGCCTCATCCAGACACATAAAAACAGACAGAGATGGAAGAAAACTTGTATTTGTTTCCACAGGATCAGGGGGTAAGAATCTAAGAAGGACAGAGCTCAACAATGGAGAGAAGGAGTGTTACCCCATTCATCCCCTCTTTTCATTTGTCTATCCAATTAAAGGAAATCAATACTTTCTGGCTTGAGATGCAGGGCGGGGCTTTATAGTGACCTCATCCAACCAAGGAGCTGCATGCTGCCTGAATGACAATCATGCTCCTCTCCCAAAGTAGACAGTGTCAGAGTAAAGGTGCACACCCACGCCCTCACACAGTTACCCTGAAACACATGAAAGACAAACAAAGCAGAAACAAACGACTGAGGCCTCGTTCTTCCTGTCAATGCAAAGATAAGAGGCAAGGCTACATGTTGCTATCTTCAAGACCTTGAAATAAGCTTTGCCTCTACCTTTCCTGAAATTGTATTTGTTCTTAATTTTACGTAAAGCTGGGGTAGGCAGTTTATTTTTGTCATCACAGGGCAAAAACTCCATGATAACCATTCAGTCAATTGTAATTCAAGTGATCTAAGAGAAAAACTAGACTTCTGCACCTCCTCATGGCTCTGTCTTCAGGCTCTAGATAATCTAGCCTGTGACGGGAGACTTTGGCCAATCACAGGTCATTTCAGAGAAAGCTGTTCTAGTTGGCTGTTCTAGAAAAACAGATGCACGTGCACGTCCCTTCAGACGGTGAAAACCTGATTCCACAGTGGAATAACCTGCAGGAGAAGTTGCTATTCTAGCACTGGCAACAGCTGCCTACACTTCAAAGCGACCCAAAGAAGGACGACAGATTTATCAAAAAGAGTCTGACAATATCGGCGAAGTGTTGGAGAGAAAATGTTGCTAACAGTTTAGCCGTCTGCTAGCCTCACGGCTACGATGAAAAGTTATTCCTAATTTGTATGTGTTTGCCTACGAATGTCCAGCAACATGTGACGCATGTGTACGGCCTGAATTCTTTCAGCTCTACTTGTTATTTTGGTGAAAATTTGGGTTTTGAATAGACGTCACTTGGCTGACCATTCAGTGATTCTGTTAACAAGTGCAAACTAATTGCTCAATGGAAATGTGCAGTAATTACAGAATTATGATGAATAAACTCTTATAATTAAAAGGATAGCTGTGGTGATATTCTAAACTTTTCTTATTGTCAACAAATCTTCTGAAAGGTCCAAAACCAACGATGAGCTGATCTGACTAACAAGTATTTCCTGTGAAGAGAAATCTGCTGCTGAAAATAGTCTTTCTACAAAAATGAAATTACCCATGACCCATTGTGACCCATTTTTACAAAGAATTATGTCTTCAGTAGTAACCGGCTGACAGCCAAAGACAGGCTGGGAAGTCAGGAAAGTATTGAGAAATGGACGCTTTGTTGGTGTTGGTCTTTTAATGGGATTTGTTAACAATGAGAAAAAATGTAGCAATGCCACCCTAAGAACTTTAGCTATTAGATGGATTTACAGAAGCATCAAAAGCCAAAAATGAAAACTTAATGGAACTGTAACAAATAGATTCTCTGATTCAAGATATTTAAATGTGAATATTTTCGGGATTCTTTACTCCTCTATGACAGAAAACTGAATATCTTTGAGTTGTGGACAAAACAAGACATTTGAGGACGTCATCTTGGGCTTTGGGAAACACTAATCAACATTTTTCACAATTTTCTGATATTTCATAGACCAAACAACTCATCTATTATTCGAGAAAATAATCAACAGATTAATCAACAATGAAAATAATCGTTAGTTGCAGCCCTAACCTGTAGTGTTTAATTTGAAAAGTACCACACCAAAACACAGCGCCGTTACACACAATCATCCACGTCACTTTTAATCATCACATCCTCACAAAGAACACCAGATTGATACCAAATAACCACACAGACTTCTGCACACATCCGACTGGCCGGTTAGTTTAACTCTCAATTTAATTTCTACCAATCCATTCGTCAATCTTTGCCCACTCTGTCTCTCTCTCTCTTCCCCGTCTGCCGCCCGCTGCACATCGAAAACTCACAGGGTTGTCAGGGGCAACAGCCATGCATGTCATGGCCCTCTTTCCAATTTGTCTAGATAAAGTGGTGTTTCATTTTTAATTCTTAAAATACATTTTTCATTGTGGTATGATGTGATACGGCTGAATTGTGGTTGTAATTGTTTTAACTTAATTTAGTTTTCATTTATTTAATTTAATAGGGGTGAGTCAACCAAGAGTTTTTTGTCTCTCTCTCGGGATAGTCATAGGGGAAATGAACTGATGCCATCAGATTAATGACTTTAATATTGCTTCTTTCACCTCTTTATTTGAAATTACATTATTGTATGTAAATGTAACCAAAGTTGATTAAGTGCAACCTTATTAATCACATCAGTATAACAGACTGTACAAGCTTTCATTGTGCTAATTTGGATAATCTCACATCACCCACAGAAAACTCTTCAATCAATTCAACTTTAACAGGAAAATCAGCTTTTGGAAGCATATTTTGTTTTATCATATTGTTGCCGTGTGACTCTGTTCTGTCCCCCTGACAACAAATGGATTTTTTTACTTGGAAAAGCTGCATTCTCATTTCCTTTTGATGAGCCGTTTCTATTATGTGTAACTGTGACTGGTGAGACAAGTAATGTGACTGGCTGAACAGATAATGATTAATCACCACTCTCCTACAATTTATATTTTAACTCTCCCAGCTCTTTATGCCTTAAGACAGCTTCACAGTCCCTACAGACGTGACACACTACTTTGCAACTGTTCTGTTAAAACAGAGGCCTCAGACTGTCGATCTGACAGATGGGTCTATATTGAGGTGGTGACATGCAGTTCACAGATCAGTTGACCCCTGTCTACGCTCTCCACCGCTAATGAGGGGACTTCTCTTCTCTCCTCCCTCTGCTGCATAGATTATCTCAGTGATGCAGCAGAGATGCATTGAAATTCAAAAATATGTAATTCTCATTTACACTTTTGCCTCTTTTCAGATCCCACCTTCACCCACCTCTACTCCACCACACCACACACACACAACACTGCCCCACCACCAACAGCAGCATCAACAACAACAACAAACAATCCCACTGCATAGCATAGCTGCTGATTGGTGGGGGTGAAAAAACAGAAAGGAAATTAATTGAATAATCAGAAATATGCAGATGAATAGCTTTCAATTTAAATGCAGATTTTGGCATTTTTCTGCAGTCAGGAGGAGGATGTCAGAGAGAGAGAGAGAGAGAGAGAGAGAGAGAGAGAGAGAGAGAGAAGAGCTCCATCAAAAATAATTAAATCAGCAGCAATTCTATCCATATTTATATTCTAATCAGCTTTTTGTTTACTGTTTTTAAAGCGGTTCATGTGTCTGCACAGTAAATAACTAATGACTACATACATCTAACAGGAACCTATTTTTTTAGTGGCTTACTGAACGACTGATGAACCTGATTCTCACATCCATAAATACATAAAACATGGAATTAGTTATAGTTGTCAATATAACATACCTTGAAACTTAAGATGGTCAAATAACTCATAACTCTTTTGGTTACTTTTAAATTCTCTTATCTCTGCCTTAACTTCAATTTCTGAGCATTACCATAAAGCTAGAGAAATGTTTGCATTTATAACTTAAAGGAGCAGTGTGTAGGATCTGGCGGCATCTAGTTGTGAGGTTTCAGATTTCAACCAACTTAAATTTCTCCTGTGTGCCAAAGATGTAGAGAACTATGGTGGCTGACGCGAATACGTGAAAATGTGAATGTCCCTATCTAGAGCCAGTGTTTAGTTTGTCCGTTCTGGGCTACTGTAGAAACATGGCGTCCGGCTCCGTGAAGAGGAACTGCTCCGTATGTAGATATCAACGGCTCATTCTAAGCTAACAAAAACAAAACAATTCTTATTTTCAGGTGATTATATACAAGGAAAACTTATTATATTCCATTCCTACCAAGAGATCCCCCTAAATGTTACACAGTGTTCCTTTAATACTTGTTAACCATGGTGGTGACATAATTAATTAATACATTAATCAAAGACCTTCATATTTCATACTTCCGCTTATTGTACTTATGTGTTTGTATTACTGCATTTACTCAATACATTAAGGTATTCACATTCTGTTTTTGTTCACACATGTGGGGGAACTCCTTGCCCACCTTCACTCCACATTTGGGATCAATCACAGTTTTCATTATGAAATTACATGAGCTCATGTGTATCATCTCCCATTCGGCCTGGCTTTAATTTGTTCTTCTTTTGTATGGGTTGTGTCACAATATCTGTTAATTTTACCACTTTTGCAGTAAAATATTTTTATACAATAATCCATTTCATCTGTAGGAGACCTAAGAGAATATGACAAACATAGCTGTGCTTTGTTCTACTTCTGGTAGGGGTATCTCAGGATTTTGGCTTCCTTCCCACTAGCCTATAAGCTCCCAGAAATGCTATGAATAACTGTTAATTGCTTCCTTGTTGGTGTTAAACTGTATATTTATCATAGTATTTCCCCTTCCCCTTTTGGTTTTGAATCATTTTATCACAAAGAGGAAAACTCCAAATATGCGATACGGCTCTGCCCTGTATGTCACCTTTGAAGTGTGATTGACAGGTCATTAATCAGCTAGTTAAAGTCGCGAAAATGACAGTGTGCTGACCTCTGTGTTGTATTAAACAAAGCCTGGACCATTGCAGAAGAAACCAACCCAATAGGCTGGACTTTTCACCATTAAAATTCTGAGCAACATATTCAACCTATTTCTATGCAGTGCGATTTTCAGCCAGAGCTCAATAGAAAACATGATATGCAGTATGCAATTCAGATAGGACTCCAAACAAAAACAAACCGGGCCGGTAAACAAGATTTAGTCATTGGAATTTGAGAAGCTCAGCAATAGGTGAGTTTTTCCTAAACAAACTGTGAATTTGCAGTAACACTATTTGTTAACATATTATGCAAGTTTTGGGCAGAAGTGCTGCAGACTGTTGGAATCGCTAAGCTAATGCATGCATGCATGTCTTTACCTCACATACACATACACACAGTGAAGAACTGTCTAGACTGTTTGTCCATTTATTCATGGATTTGGTGTACTGTATGTGACACATTAATCTGATATATCAGGCGTACTGCTACTGTGCAAACAGTTTGTTTAAATGAGCTGTGTGTAGGATCTGGTGGTATCTTGAGGTGAGGTTGCAGCTTGCAAACAAATGAAGCCTCTCCCATGTGCCAAACGTTTAGGAGAACTACACTGGCCGACGCAAAAAAAGAGAGTTGTAAGAGTAGCGTAGGTCATTTGGAGCAGAGCTAGTGCATAGAGTCTGTGTGTGTGTGTGTGTGTGTGTGTGCGTGGGAGGTGAATGGTGAAGCACGAGAGAGAGAGAGTGGTGGTGACGGCAGCAAGTAACGTTATCGCCTCTGGCCCAAGCAGGAAAAGGTTTGTCTGGTCTGGGCTAATGTAGAAACATGGCGGTACAACATGACGGACTTCATGAAGAGGACCCGCTCCCTATGTAGATATAAACGGCTAATTCTAAGGTAACAAAAACACACTGGTCCTTTAAGGGAACTTTACATTTGATTACATGTTGGGTTGAACCCTTTGAGGCTACTCTAGTATATTTTGAGTGAATTTGCATATAACACAAAAACAGCCCTATATTACATCCTCATTTTTAGACTTTGTTGAGAAAATATGAAGAAAACAGTTATGATTTTTGAACAGTTATTTGATGTTATGTGTTACTTCAGCTGCAGTACATCACATGTACAGTATACGTAGACTTAAAAAAACACAATCTTTAATCAAATTAAACTTAAATAGTCTTCTATAAACCCTGTCTGTGTGTCAAAGTGTTGTTTTTTGGGCAATGAGATTAGGTGGCTAATTACAAGTCTTGGTAGCAAACACAAATACTCAGAGGAAGCTCATAAGATAGGTGACGTTTTACTGTATTGTATCATCTGTGCACAGAGAATATTTACAGCAGTGTCGCTACAAACATTGTCGCTACTATGATACAGATGTGCACCCTTTGCACTCCTCATATCTTTACTTACTATGCTTACTTACATGTACTGAGGGGAAAGTGAAGAAAAAACTTTAAAAAAGTAGCACGATGAACCGCTTAAAAAAATAAAATAAAAAAAGATCAAAAACATGCTGCAGCCGAACCAGAGATATCGTCTTTTATTCAATGCATTCTTCTTCATTCTTAAAAGCTAGTGCCTGACATTACCCACAATGGAACTGACCACCAACACTTGGATCGGAGATTCGGGTATGTTATCCTAGTAGCGGCTAATGTAGCCTCGAGGCGGTAGCCTCAAGCAGAGATGAGCAGCGAGCTACACAGGTTTGGTAAACAGTTCTTTCTGACTCCACACACCCGACTTTCAAATGTGTAGCCCTCAGTTATCAGACTTCACGCAGCTCCCTCTGGAGCCACAAAAGGCTTTATACACATATGCAGTAGTACTCCTGTAAACACACTTTGATGTTCCCCTTTAGAAAATATCAATAACATCCATTCACTCTTCAGTACACGACCCAACCAAGTCCATGAGATCATGTGCACGTGCAAGCCGATTTCGATACAGTCAAACTAAAAGCTGGCCCACACTAACAGATTCAATTCATGAACCACAAGACTGGCCACTAAAAAATAAAGGAAATCTCGCAAAATATCTCACGCACAAGACACAACTTTGTACTGAAAATTCACAAAGGATGGATGGATGAAGTCATGGAGACAAAACACTTGCGTTGTTGCCCCAAATTAACAAGCTGGTCCTCCATTTCTGAGTCCATCTTACTACTTTATGCTTCACATTTTGCATTAGCTCATGCATTAGCCACGGCGGTTGTTGTCCTTCCTTCTTCAGTCAGCTTGGATCTCAATTGGCTATTGTTATTCCCCACATGACTGTCCTCTGGGTTCCCCACACACAACAGAATCCCATTGTAAATATTGAACATGTTTAATATTTATGATTTGAAATCGGTGTGGCAAGGATGGACTTCCGAGCTGATCGGGAGATGTAAAAGAAACACTATTAACAAACATCACACCAAGAATATCTGGAAAGATAATCCTTAGAAACATAAAAAAAATCAGAGCTTTGCTGACGATAGTCGGGAGGGGGGAATCAGGCCCCTTATCGTCTTGATTCTCGTGTAGTGTGTACCCGACATAACTCTAAATTGATTGACTTAACTATGTTAAGTGATGAACTGATAAAGAGTTATGAAGACCACATTAATGTGTGAACCACTGTGAGTATGTGACAGAGCTGTAGAGGCCTTCCTCCACTCAGGAATAGTCACAACCTCAGGTGGACTTATGTGTGGGTCTGTATCATGTTACCATGGAGACAGCAGACGTATGTTCTGAACATCGACCAGAGGAGCCAGACAAGCACACGCACACACGCACACGCACACACACACACACACACACACACACACACACACACACACACACACACACACACACACACACACACACACACACACACACACACACACACACACACACCCGGAGGGCAAACAGGACAGGAAACTGTCAGGAGAAATCAGAGTCAACAGTCTTTTCTTTCTCTGGGATTTTAACTCCAAGATTTCTCTCTGAAGGTTTAAACACATAAAGTCAAATCCACGGAAGATATGGTTAATTTATTCACTCTTGTATTCCCATCAGCCTTTGTGTTTACTGTTTATTAGTGCTTTGCTCATGTTTATCTTCATAGCCATCAGCGATACATCAGTGAGTGTTTTGTTTCAGTCAGTGAGCAAAGTGAGATTCAGTCCCAGCAAGCCTCCTTTCTCTTCCCAAAATATTTAAAACACCCACTCATCTATCCTTTTTAGTTGTTTTTTTGTATTGCTCTCAACTACACACACACACATGAAGAGATCATGCATGCAAAGACATTTTAGATGACTAAAAACAACGTATTATAGGATTGCAAGACAAGATTGATCTTAATGTTATTTCAGTAATAGAGGTCAAATATCATGTATGCATGAGACGATAAAAATAAATAAATAAATAAAAAAAACAGGTGTCGACCAATACCAAGTAGTATAGAAACTTCTCCAGGCAAACCATACATGCATTCGATCCGTATTGTACACAGATCTAAAAAAATAAAAGACTATTTGTATGGTTTTGCCGATCACCATAAGCGTTCTTCAATTTAATGTGACGTGTGATTATCCCACTACCGCAGCAGCTACAACACATACGGTCTGTGGTGCGGTGAAGTCGAGCGTGGTGTATTTGACAGCGTTGGCAGTCCAGCGTGCCGTCATGCCACCATAATGTTCAAAAGTGTGGCTATACTACATGCCTATGGCATCTGATAAAAATAAATGCAGCAGTGGTGGCATTTTACGGATGCAACTGAATGCCTCCATTCACATGATTGGTATCGATTATAGACTGCATATAAGAAGTGGACGTAGTCACCGTAACGGCACCAGTTGGTTTGTGGACTGCTGATTTGAAGCCTCGAGTGTGGCACTTTGAAGGTAACCATCTTGGTTTTTGCAGCAGAAGTGACATGAGAGGGTGGAGCTAAGTACAACCGAACACTGAATAAGACGTTTTTAGGGGACCAAAAAGGTTAAAATTAACTTTGATGAATTGAAAACACACTGTGAAAGGGTTAAAGTTTCAAGACAAAAGTCCGTGCTTTTGTCAATCACAAGGTAGCCACGCCCTAAAGCATCCCCTGCTTTATGGTCTATTTGACTCTAAATGGGATCATGATTTACTAAATGAACATCATGCTGTATTGAAGAAGACTTGAAACTAGCGATTGAGACCATAAACTCACGTTTACAATGTTTACTGAGGTAATAAATCAAGAGAGAAGTAGGGTCATATTCTCATAGACTTCTATACAGTCTGACTTCTTTTTGCAACCA
This sequence comes from Sebastes fasciatus, assembly GCF_043250625.1. Classification (NCBI taxonomy): domain Eukaryota; kingdom Metazoa; phylum Chordata; class Actinopteri; order Perciformes; family Sebastidae; genus Sebastes; species Sebastes fasciatus. Next base: position 23,749,583 of record NC_133797.1, on the reverse strand, counting down.
GAGGAGTCGCCCCCTGCTGGCTATTAGAAAGAATGCAAGTTTAAGGCACTTCAGCATTGGCTTCACTTTTTAAACCCGGAGGTTGCCGCCTAGTATCAAACAAAGTAGAATCAAATGAAGTACTCTATTGGTAACGGTAACACCTTAAGGGTACAGGTATTGGTATCGGTACTGGTATCGTCATTTTTTAAACAATACCCAGCCCTAGTAATAATACAAAACCCATTTTGAACAGGGAAAAACTTCAGATAAACATACATTACACACAAACATTGATCCACAAACAATGGCTCAGTGATATTAACAAAAATGTATAACTGCACTGGTCTTCAGTCTGCATCATGACCTCGTTTGATATGATTCATCTAAAAATAGACCACAGTGCTCCAGCAACAGTTGCATTATCTTCCCAGAATGAGTACAGTTGTTTTTTTCGTTTAAATCTTTTGAGAGTTACATGAGATAGGAAAAGCAACATGTTGGCATAACCCTGATTATAAATAGGACGGTTCTCTAACTGTCCTCCTTTTTAAAATCAGCTGTATTGATTTTTTTTTTTACACCCTACTGGCTGCTGTCAATAGTGTTGTTGTGGTGCTCTAACTGCCATTCGTTTTAAAATGAGCTCACTCATTCCCCTTTACTCTCTAGTCAATAAAAAAATGGTTAAAGTAGAAAACACCTTTATTGGCCCTTATCATTTTAAGTAGCTGCCAAACAGCCTGCTAGAAATAACCCTCTAACACTCTAGTGGCATTAAATCTGATTGGTCAGAAAATGAGAGAGGGAACAGGCTTATCGTAGGGTGAGAAAGAGAGACACCATAAGCCTTTTTTGGCCCGCCTGGGTCACATTGCTCCAGCTGCTGACCGCTCCCATGGCTCGAGTCTTATTGGCCCTGTCGCCAGCGGCAACCCTGACAGTCGAGCTGTGTTTCAAAGTTATTTTAAAATTAAGCTACAACCGATAAATGACTCGACCATCCAAGCAGTGATGGCTTACACTCTGTCTGACACACACACACACAAGCACTCACAGGCAAACACACATTAGTGTGGCGTTAATCATTCCCAAGTGGCTGATAAAGCAAAGACAGGTCATTAAGACTCAACAGAGTTCATAAACTGTACTTTATTAACTGTCCTCTTCCTTCTCCCACTCACAGACACAAATGATTTGGCGTTTTTTCGAAACCATCGCCATTTCTTAAACGTTCTGCTCTGTCTCCGCATCAACTACCCTCCATTCATTCTTTCCTTCCCCTCCATCTCTCTCTGGTCTAGAGGGGTGACAGTTAATTGGGAGTGTGTGTTAATGAGCCGGCCCTGAGATTCTATCTTCTCCTTTCATTAGAAGAGAGTGTCAAGGAAGTGAAGGAAGAGTGAGAGGGAGGAAAGGAAGGAACGAAAGACAAAAAAGAAAAAAGGCAGAGAAGTCAATCGGTCGATAGAGAACATCTAGAAGTTTTTCGTCGCTGCTGTGGAGAACACAGCTCTGTGTGTTTGTTGTTTTGTTAATGAGCTAATCAATAGCAGAGGTGTGTACGCTCAGCAGTGGGTCTGCTTTGGGAGATTACTTACACAGACACACAACTTGTATGACTTGTTCATCTACAATGTGCCTCTGTTGTTTTTGTTTTTTTAACTATTCTGACTCAACTAAAGTTGCTCCACTGAAGTTTCTCTATTTCAAGTCTTTATCTGGCAGATGAGTCATTTGAGCTACTACCTGTCTCTTGTCAGCATTACTGTATGATGAAAATAAAGTACTGTTATTCTAATACATTAGAGCAGTCATTCCCAGAGACTGGGACCCACAGGTGGGTGAATATCTACAGTACACCTTTGAGCCACCTGAACGTTCCTATTGTTCTGAGAATTGCAGCCAAATTATAACAATGAATCTAATATGAAAGGCAAGCGTACATTCGGTTTGTTTTACTTATGAGTAGGGCCGGGACGATACGCCTATCTCCCAATTCTGAATGTATTGTGATTTTTTAAGTATTGCAGTTCGATATTACGATTTCTGTTAACTTCTTTAACACTAGACCATGGGAAAAAGTTGAATCATACATTTCTAGGGACTTTTACTTCACAAACGAGTGGTATTTTCTTTTTAATCTATAAGGTATATGTACAGTATGTTTTATACTCCTGGTGAATATAATCCAATCAATCTTATTTCCATATATGTATTTTGCATAAACAGTTCCCTTAACACCTTATTTTGAAAACCAGACGTAGTTGTGATGGAATAATTGATACACAAGTTAATTTAGGAAGGAAGAGGTCCCGGAGCTGATGATGTCTTACAAAGAAGGTTTTTTGAAGCTTGATAAAAGGAGCAAATGTCAGGTCTCCACATTGAGGTGCTCTCTCCGTGAAGGCCTCACAACTCCGCCCTTCCTCCCTGGTGCTCAGTGTCTTACCCCTTATCATGTTTTGACTTACTCCGTTCCTCTGGCATCTCTGACCCTGGTTGCCCCAGCGACTGGCTCTACGGTCTCCACTACAGACACAGCTGTACAGATAACGGCGGCTCCTCTAGACAGGACTCCAACCCAATAATGTCAACAGAGGGACACTCTGACAAACACTCTGACCTCCCGACCAAGAAGAGAGGAATTAATGGAAAATTCCATCACAGTAGTCACACGTGTATATTTCCGCCTAAATGCATGTATTTGGTCTCAATTATAAAGTATTTCACATGTGTATATGTTTTCAATAACACATGCATATAAAGAAGTTGTGATTTATCAAACATATTAACAGTATATCTCTTTGAAATTCGCTCTTCTCAAGATTTACAGATAAGGTCTATTGTGAATCGGGTTGCGATGGTTTGTCATTTTAAAAAGTGGGTCCCCAGAAAAAAGCTTTGGGAAACACTGCATTAGAGGAAATTAAAAGGAACAAATATTATATCTTGGGTCTGCAGAAATCTAATTATAGTGTGTGCAATAAAAAACTGCCAGTGAAGTCTTTACCCTGTAACGTCAGACTGACTTTTGGGAGTTTGCATTTATCTGAGCCTTTAAATGGGTAAATGTTGTACAGTGCAAGCAGTGTCTCCCTCTCCTTGAAACTTCTGGAAGAAATATGTTCAAATAACTCAGTCGCTCTGCACAGAGCTGAGGTGTTTATCTCGCTGATTAGCAGAGCCTCATAAATACCTAATCACTGATGCTAATCAGCCCTCTCACCTAGGGGTGAGCCAAAAATATAAATTACACACATGTCAGGCTAACACACACAACCATTTTCTGCACACTTTCCCTATCTAAATAATTCTGGCATCAAAGCCATTTTAACATAACATTGCATTCATCCATTATTAATTGACAAACAGCGTTTATCCACATAAACTAGCTATGACTAAGAAGCTTTTGCACCGTACTGGTTCTTGTTTGCAACACTATAAAAGACCCACACTGTTACAGTCGACTTTGACACCCATAACTTTTGATCTCCTACCGCTCAAACACATTTAAACTTCTGATTTTATTCTGTAAAAACAACAGCATGGAGGTGCCAACATAATTGGACTCCTTTTGACTTTGAAGTCTACAAATGTATGTAAAATTCAAAACATGTTATGGTAAAAGCTGGGGGTGTTTATCAGAAAATTAAGCTAATAAGTAACTTTAAACATGACTAACAGTCTATGTTTATCATATCATTATGTTAAAATGCATACATGCAATCATTTAGCATGTCAGCCTACTACAGTATGTTAGCACTAATGACTAAGAAATTCAGCCATTATTTACAGGGGGTTGAATTGAAGTTAGGATATTGAAGTTACGATATCAGTAATAATTGTTTGGTTGTACATTTAGATTTAATCGCTTACGTCTTTGGTGATGTTGTTAAAGCTGTACATGTTTTCCTTGTTTCTAATATTCCATAATGTATCTTAAAGGATAACTTTGGTATTTTTCAACTTAGACCTTCTATTTTTCCATGTTTTTGTGTCTGACTGACTAATAGCAACAACAATGTTATCCTATTGGGGCAAGCTGGCACCGTCATTTACGTCCACTAAAAGTGCTCGTTTTTTCCATGACAGACTCTGATTGTTATTATAAGTGTCTGACATTATGGAAAGAGTCTCCTCAAGGAGAAGTCTCGTTCTGAAATCTGGCAAGGTGACGTCTTGCCGGAAGACAACGGTGGGATAGTGGAATACATGGTGGAAACACGAGTGCCAGCCGGGCAGAGTTTGTTGTGTTGGAGTACAGAAAGTGTAGCTTAGTGTTATCTAAAAGATTTACAATCATTCCTGTTCTCCTCTGGTTGTAGCTTGTTCAAAGTGAGAATTTTCTGTTTTTTCATATCATTGTAAATTGAATATCTTGGGGTTTTGGACTGAGTTTTGGACAAAACATTTCATTTAATGACTTTAATTTAAAGGTCTTTGGCTTTAGGCAATTGTGAGCAGCATTTCCTGAATTTTATCTACAATTTATAGATTAAACGACTATGGACTAACCAAGGAAATAATCAGCAGATTAATCAATAACTAGAATTACCACCTTGCGGTTGTATGCCTCCCCCAGACAATCAAGTTGCAGTTTACATCCATGTCTGTCCAAAATGTCATCACTTCATCATTTTATCCAATTAGTCATTTGGGTGAAATTGTCATAATTAGCTAGGGCAGGGCGATATGGAGGAAATCAAATATCAACAATGTTTTTGGCCAATCACCTCGATATCAACACTGCAAAGATATTGCATGGTTGACTTTTACATAATATTCACAAAATATTTACAAGATGAGATTTTTGATAAATAATCATCAGTAATGAGGATATATTGACTAAGTGAGTAAAGGCAAATAATAGATCAGCCAGAACAGTCTGGTAAGTTCAGAAAATGACATCCCTTTAAAACCAGGAAAAGACAACACTATGCCATCCTACTATATCCCGATTTCCATAATCTATGAGACGATATCTAGTCTCGTATCACAATATTGATATAATATCAATATATTGCCCAGCCCTATAATTAGCGAATTAATTCTTGAGTTATGGCCAAAAATGTGTTTTGTTAAGTCAAAATTGACCCTGACCTTTGACCACCAAATTCAAATTAGTTAATTATTGAGTCCAAGTGGACGTTTGTGCCAAATTTGAAGAAATTCCCTCCAGGCGTTCCAGAGATTTCGCGATCACGAGAATGGTACGGATGGATGGACAGACAACCCAAAAACAACGCCTCCGGCCACAGCTGTCACCTGCCTGGAGGCATAGCTAAGATAATTGTTGGTTTCCGCCCTACTTTGACATACAACATATTTTCTCTCAATCTTAAATACAAGTTTACACAAGTTATGATCACTGATGTATTGTTTAAGTTTCCTTTTTCTCCCAAGAACCATTAATTAGCATTTGATGCTTTTTGCAGATGAAACGGGGGAAAAGTTTAAATTACAACCACTGAGCCAAATTAGTGACAAAGACTGAATAAACAAAACATCTCTTGCAGTCATAATTACTACCATCATTGTGTCTCTACCATCCCTGTTGAGACTGAATGAGTGAGAGACAGAAAAGCATCTCATTGACAACTTGAAACATTTCAATTACCAAATCATAGCGACGCTGAAGGGCTGAAAAGTAAACGTGAATAAAGGGCGAAGAAATCATTGGAATGAGTGCGACATAATAAATGAACGCATGAGAAAGAAAGAGAGAGAGGGAGAGAGAGAGAGAGAGAGAGAGAGAGAGAGAGAGAGAGAGAGAGAGAGAGAGAGAGCGGGGGAACGTGACAGTTGCAGGTTAAACAGCTTACACCATAGGAGGGGGATTTGGGTGCCTCTGCTAGAGGGGGATATTAGCAGGATTATCTGGCAACCCTGTTGCTGAGGTGAATAACATTAGAATCCTATTTGTAAAGACGTCTATGCTTCCTGTCCAAAATCCCCCATTTGCTCTCCACTTAACTGCTGCCTCATCCCACAATTAGTCCACTTTATATTCTCATAACCCAGATTATACTCGTAAAGAGCATGTTCTGCATGTTATGCATATTGTTATTCATGTGTATTTGTGTGTTCCTTTAAGTGTGGGTGTCCCTTTGTATGTGTGTGCATGTGTGAGCGTCGGCTCGTATTCCATTAGTAGTATAGGCCTCTCTGCTCCCATAGGCCACCAGGCGTGTGTGTCATACACACTCAGACAGAGCGGAGAACACCCTGAATACTAATACAGGAAGTGTTAGCATCTGTTTTGTGTGTGTATGTCTTTGTACATCTGTATGCATGTGCACCCATGGGTAGGTGGTGGGGGTGGGGGGGTGGTGGTGGAAGTGTGGTGTGAGGGAGAGTGTTGAGATTGGAGTGAGTATGTGTGCATTTGAGTGTGACAGTGCGCACTATGAGGGCATTACCGCTCTGTCTGTGTATATGTGTGTGTGTGTGTATGTGTGTATGTGTGTGTGTGTGTTCTGTGGACGCAGTCTGAGGTTAATCAATATTGACAGTGAGTTATCTCTTCTGGCAGGGTCGCAGGTGGGTTCGATGGAGCAGATTGGACACACCAAACGAGGGAAAAAAATGACATGTACGCCCACATGGCATGTTCAAATCCCCGCTCCATTTCTTATTCTGGTGTTATACCCTACTCATTCAAGTGAGTCCTTGAGCAAGGCAGTAATGACCAGTCGCAATCCAGTCTAGCACTTGACCACGATGATAATCACCCAAGCCAAGATAATAAAGCCGCCTTCTACCTCGCCGGTATGGATTCTCCACGGTGTCTCTTCTTGCTAGAGGCTCCCTATCATCATAACACAACACAGCAACAACACGGTGATTAGCTGCTGCTACACACTCAGATCAGAGAGCAACAGAGAGAGGGGGGAAGAGATAAACAACAACAGAGAGATAAAGAGAGAAAAAGTGTTGCAGGAGAGGATGGAGAGAGAAGGGAAAGAAGGAGACAAAGGGGTGAGTGCGAAAGGGAGCACAACAGGATGTTTTCACTGTAAAGCTACTTAAGGGAAGGATTTGCTCAACAGCGAGGGGACAGACACACATATAGGTTTTATTTAGCCCGCTCAATGAGTGTTTGGGGAGTGGTGATCGATTAATGCAGCCCAGGCCTGTGACATTGCCCAGTCATCACTCTCTACCTCACAAAACACACACACACACCATCATTCCTCCACTCATGAGGAACATCCAATACACACAGCAGAGGAGAGTCCCTCTCGGCGTAGTGTTCCTCTCCCTGCACGGCTGAGTCGGGCACAAAGCTATAACGTGGCGTAATGGTGCATAAACGTGGATATGGGGGATTCAGTAAAAAAAAAAAAAAGAAAAAAAAAGGGGGAGATAAAAAAAACACCTTGCAAGGTCAAATTTGCACTTCCTGGAGCATTTGTGAAAGATCCCACAGAGACAGATATCAGCGCTCACACAGCTGCTACAGCCTGTAGGAAATTTTGATGTTGACAGCGTTTCCCTTTTAACTTCGCACTTCTATGTTAATGATCACGGTGCATATGCTTACAGAGGCAGACACTGCTGGTTGCTCGTAGCCACATGCAACCGTATCTGATCTCATTAGGTGTGTAGGTATAGATGTACATAAAGCTAGAAGTACATTGATAATATTGATATCATTATATGAGATTGGATATCTGAAATTTTGTTAATCGTAATATTGTGATAAAGTTTCAATTTGTGTTTTCCGGCCTTAAAGGTTTTATTACAAGACATTTATGGATCACTTTTATCCCTTTCTTGTGTGTAAATACTGTGTCTTTGAAACATAGACTGGAGTGGAGTTGTTTTGAAGCTTCAAATTTGACATTTTGGCCATCGCTATCTTGTTTTTTTGCAACCAGAAGTGACACAAGAGGGTGGAGCTAAGTACAACCAAATGCTGAATAAGAAATTTTTAAGCAACCAAAAGGTTATAATTAACTTTCATGAACTGAAAACAAACTGTGAAAGGGTTAAAGTTCTAAGACGAAGACACGGACAACTCCCAGACCGGACAACACCGTGGTAGTGACCTGTCAATCACAAGGTAGCCACGCCCTAAAGCATACCCTGCTTTATGGTCTGTTTGACTCTAAATGGGACCATAATTTACTAAATGAACATCATGCTGTATTGAAGAAGACTTGAAACTAGTGATTGAGACCATAAACTCATGTTTACAATGTTTACTGAGGTAATAAATCAAGTGAGAAGTAGAGTCATTTTCTCATAGACTTCTATACAATCTGACTTCTTTTTACAACCAATCTGTTGAAATTCTCATTACATCCTGACAGCAATCAATAAATCAAATGCACTACCTACCTAACCACGTACCTGCGCGCACTCTGCCAGTGCACCCATTGCACGTGACTGGAGTCTTGCACAATGCTAGGCAGACAAAATTTCTCAATACTGACATGCTAGCTTGGCAGCTGTGAGTCCTAACAATAGCTTTGTTTACATTCATTATGATAATATCAGGTGTTTTCTTACACGTGAATGAGGTAGGCAACGATGACAACGATGCGCTGCACTCCTCTCCCCAGCACTCCCTCATAGACTCGTCCACAAAAAAATCTACTTTACTCTTGATGGTTTCTCCTACATTAAAGTATTCAAAAACAGTGAGGTATGGGAAGTTTGCGTACCTTTTTGAAGAGCAAGGAGTCGTCCATTTGCTCTGCATAGACTGAGGAGAGCCTGTATTGGTTCTCAGTGGTGATATCCATCTGGTAGCCGGTCAGGACGTAGCAGACTGTGCGGAACTCCTGGATTTTCCTCTGAAACACCTCCTTCAGCCTCTGGTTCCTGAGTTCTGCGCTCTCCATCTGCTTACGTAAATCTGCAACACACACAAAAGTTGGGTGTACATCAGTAAGATATTCGAACACTATATTTATCATAACATCACACTTTATGGCCTCTAAGATTCTGCAACACGTGGAAGACTTCTTCTCCACGGAGCTCCAGAAGTACATGCTCAACTCACTTAGCTAATGCAGCGTAGATGTACGGCTCCATATCAGATATACACTCCTTGAAGCACTTCATCTGCTCACTTAGGGTCCAACAAAACACTATAATGCACAGAGCATAGTGGTGACTACAGCAGTCAGCTGCGTCTCCGAGACGGGAGCAGAGAGATTCATAGAGAGGAGAAGCAGGATGAGGGGCTCGACTTTAATTTGTTGAAAATCAATTTGCGATAATTACTTTAATTGGAAGACTTGATTTGAGAACACGGAGAAATTAGTTTGTCTGAGCAAAAATGAGTTATTATAGAGGGAATTATTACCTCCTTCCAAGGCCAAAGGCCTTTTGAAGAATTCTGATCAGCCTGAGCATTAAGACCACAGGGTATAACACATGCGCAGTGTAACTGATGACACGTTGATGACGCATGACCCCGACTCCTTCTGAGAGCAACAGAGATACGTGTGTGGATGTGTGGCGAGACATCGAGGTGCGGGAGCTGCTGGCCGTCCGTGGTGAGAAAGACGAAAGCGGTAGATGACGGGATGAGAGACAACGTAGTGTAACGTTATACATACATAACAAAGCTGCTGAATGAGAGGCATCCACCGATACGTTACACGGAAACACACCGTGTTAATAACAAGCCGACCACCTCACGGTACCGCCAGCTGTGAGCTGTGATCTGTTTTTAAAGTCACGCACCTTGGCGGAGGTCTGCGTTCTCCGAGTGCCATTCTAGTTTTAAATGTTATTACTGCGGTAAAAGTTCAAAGTGATACACATGCATGTGATGGCATATGACTATAACGTAACATTAGAAACGGTGAAAGAAGTAAGGAGAAGAGGCCAGCAACTAAGAGGCTGAAAACATTCTCAATAGGTTTGTGTATGTACAACTGGAACATCTGACAACAGCGTCAGACAGCTGGGGCTAACTTTTATCAACACATTAAAGCACAGTCTCCATTGATACTGGCAGAGCCATCAATAGCCGGCATCATTTGATTGCTATTTCTATGATTTCAGCCCAAAAAATGGAGCTTAGCTTGGAAGCTTTTATGTGAACCCAGACATCTTTAGTGGGAGTGCGTGCTCTAGTCTTTTCAAAAGGTCCACACATGATGAAAAGTGGACAAATTGCTCTAATTAAAAAGCAGTTACTTTTGTCCTCAATCCTGTTCCTGCTATTTAAATCACACCAAAATGCCTCTCTTGGCCTTTTCTTATTTCTGTCAAAGTTAAAAGATGATTTTGGTATTTTTCAACCTGGATTTTTTTGGGGACTAATGGGAACAACACTTTCTGAAACTGTGTCCAGTATTGAGGGAGTACACTACAGCCGCTGTCCGCTAAACGAGCTGTAATGTAATCATTTTGGGCAGCCTGGTCATTTACATCCACCACCATCCAGTTTTTTGCCACTGATAGGCTCAGATGGTTATTATAAGTGTCTGACAACATTATGGAAAGAACCCTAAAGAGAAAAAATATGTTTTTCTTACCTTTCGCTTTCATGTGACTTGTTGCACGGAAGAGATAGCGGTGGAAACGTGAGTGAGAGTTGGAGAGAGGAGTGCCGGTGTTTGTTGTGTTGCAGTACAGAAAGCATCGCTTAGTGTTATCTAAAAGATCTACAATAATTAGATGATTTTGACAATGTGGATGAGACGCGAGATTTCAGAACGTGACTTCTGTGAGCAAGACACACAACGACAAACAGATCGGATCAAGAGAAAGGTAAGAAAAATGTTTTATTTCTCAGTAGGGTCCTTTATCCATAACGTTGTCAGACACTTATAAGAACAATCTGAGCCTGTCGGTGGCAACAAAATAAACACTTTTAGTGGACGTGTAATAAAAGCAGGTAAGAGCACCAGAAAGAGAATTAGAACAGGGAGAAAAAGTATTCGACCAAAGCAGATAAAATACTTATTAAACACAATGATGATGATTCATTTCTTCAAGGTCAAAAGCATTTCAGTTGCTCAAAAGTGCATCTACTTTGATATTCAAATTTCTTTTTTTATATTTCTTATAGCCAACACCAACCAGTCACAAATGCTCAATCTTATATTCTTGCAGGAGCAGTTAATAGTGACAGTGGTGCATTTTATTTTTCTAATCCTGCCTTGATTGATCAGTATTTCTACTCATCATTCTTCTCTTCATACATCTTAACCTATTACATTTCTATCCGTCATTATCAAACCAGTAAATGGCTAGAAAGTTTAAACGTAAAGAGTGTGTGAGTGTGTCTGTCTGTGTGCCTCACTGTCTGTCTCCTGGGTGACTGGACTCCTCTTGAGTGTCAGTCAGTGCTGATAAATACTGTTTCAAGACTTCAGCATTGTGACAAAACTGTCACTATATGACAGCTATCAAACTGCCCTGAAAATGGCTGTAAATTCTCAAGTGACAGCATGAAGTAGACGCTGTCTAAATTCATTGCAACATGCAGACAAATGGACACCAACACTTATTGCCCGGGCAAAGACGAAATGTGTACAAGTGCACACACACACATGTGCCAATGTGTGTGTTTAGTTGATAAATCAAGGCATTTGGGGAAAGAAGATTTGTGCACCAACTGTCAAGTTTTGAGAAAGTTAGTTGACTTCTGACTTTTGCCCTTAATTGGTCTCTACGGGTCTGAGCGAGCTGTCTCTTAAAACCTGTCAAGAAAATTCCACTGCTGAGGGTTCTTATTTATATATATTTTTTTTTTCAACTCATTTTTCAACCTGATCTACGTCCAAAGATTGCATTCGTATCTCCAGAGTGTAACATGTAAAAAAATTAACTAAATGGCTAATGAGTCTGACACAAATCATTTGTTGTTTTACCAACAAAGAACTGCAGGAGTTTACAAAATATGACCCATCTATCCAGGGAACCCAACACAAGTTTAATATTATCCTGACTGTGCTTCTTGTGATTTATGAACACTAGTCAAGTTCAAAGGGAGAAAGGACAAACATTCTACAGTACACATTTATGAAAAATGCACTATTTGTCACATTTAATAAAAACTAGAATTGCTTCACTTCATCATTTCATCCTATTAGACATTTGTGGGAAATTGTCATAATTAGCATATGAATTATTGAGTTATGGCCTAAAAAAAACACATTTTGTATTTTCCAAAGTCTAATCAGTTCATCCTTAAGTCCCAGTAGATGTTTTCACCAAATTTGAAGACATTTCATCCAGGCGTTCCTGAGATATCACAAGAATGGGACAGCTGTAAGGTCAAAGTGACCTCGACTTTTGACCCTTGACCATCAAAATCTAATAAGTTCATCATTGAGTCCAAGTGGACATTTGTGCCAAATTTGAGGAAATTCCCTCCAGGTATTCCTGAGGTATCACGTTCACAAGAATGGACTGGACGGGACAGACAGACAACAAGATGGTGAAGCAGAGGTGGGTTATAGCAGTAAAAGTAGTGGGAATTAGAATGGCACTCGGAGAGCGCAGACCTCCGCCAAGGTGCGTGACTTTAAAAACAGATCACAGCTCACAGCTGACAGTACCGTGAGGTGGTCGGCTTATTATTAACACGCTGTGTTTCCGTGTAACGTGTGGGCGGATGCCTCCCTCATTCAGCAGCTTTGTTATGTCTGTATAACGTTACACTACGTTGTCGCTCATCCCGTCATCTACTGCTTTTTTCTCGGAGTCTCGCTAAACATCCACACACGTATCTCTATATTCACACAGAGTCGTCCCTCTCTTCTGAACAGCCTCGTCCTAATTAGAAAAGTACGCAGATAAAACAACCAAAGAGATATTGGAATAATGGCCAAGCGTCAGGGAGAAGAAAACACAGAATTTGTAAAAAAAAAAAAAGCCCATTACGTATATATGATTGTTAAAAACAACAAAATTCCTCCAAATTGTTCGTTTTACACAAACTTCCTGCAGTTATTGCGTTTATTTGGGTCAATCGTACAGTTTATCAGTTGTTCTGGACTGTGATTGTTATGCATTGAATATAATATGAAATATCAATAAAATATGTAACTTAGTCAGGGGACGTCAGTTTACTCAAAGATAGAAAAGGGATCCCTTAAGGAAAAAGGTTAGGAACCACTTGTCCAATACCTGGCTACACCACAGACCACTGGCAAAACGTGTTACTGAAATAAAATCTATGTAAAAGCCCTACAGCAGGAAGATAGGTGAAGTGTAATAATATTTTATCTTTCCACTGCAAAGTAACCCCCAGGACGCTTCCAAGAAGAAGCAAAAAAAAAAAAACCTTCATTCACAAAACGCAGTCAAGTGTAAAGCTAGGAATAATACTGAACAACAACAGCTTAATTCACCAGTTTAATTTATTTTTTGAAAATGCTCGATGAGTATAATAGAAAGAGTATCAAAGTGCAAAAAATAGCCAAATAAAAGAATAATTCTTGTAATCCTAGGCTTCATTTGACATGTTTTTTGAAATCATAATTGTTTAAAAACTCATTAAAAACTTAAGTGTAAAGTGTACTTAGCTCTAATGTCACTGATAGCACTGCTCAACATGGCAGTCTGTTTCTGGCTGCCATTAAATAACTTCTCATAGAATAGAAATGTCAAGAGTGAATTAATTGTGTTTGCACCTGAGCAATTTACAAAAAGCTAAGAGATACTGTTTATAGAGAAAATAATAAGACATCAATTAATTTTAATTGCACAAAATGTTCCAATTGACTAAATATCATGATACTATTCTCATAATAACAAAGACTGTCCTACAAGACTATTGTGTGTTTTTAACAATCTTTAACAATTAGGGATTTTTGCTGTATTAAGTTGTTTTGCAAAAGATAACGTTCAAAGGTCTATTTTAGATCTGCAATTTCTTAATTGTACATGTGACTTTCATGGTGAGGTTCAACAATGTACAACTAATGTTTAATCATATAGAGATTATGAACGTAATACTTTTTATATATAAATCTGTCTCAAAGACATGACGTTTATACAGTTTATCTTTGATACTTTTCACCAGACATCCCATTGCTTTGACCCTGGTTTGAAGATAAGAACAGATATCGCACATTAGGTCTGTATTATCTGCTAGAGGTTAAATTGAGCACACCGGTAAAAAACTCAATTATCGTTTTGGGAGAAGAATGGGTCTGGGGCAGACAGGCCGCATTAAAGACAGGGGGAAATGACAGAGAAAAGATGAGAGTAAAAAGGAAGTGTAAAGAGACAAGAGAGGAGAGAGGAGCAATGAGTTAGAGAGCTGGTGGGTGAGAGACAGAGGAAGAGTGAATATATGAGAGAGAGGGAGAGCACTGCGGTCCTCCAAAGACAAATTAGCCAACAGACTTCCGGCGCTGAGCTGTCCTGAACTCCAATTAAATATTTAACCCTGTCATAACTACACTTTCCCCATCTAACTGTCTGTCACACCTAAAAGGACAAAGGCCTCAGTGGCCTCAAATATCAATGAAGCAATTCCCTTCAGGTCACAGCCAGTAGAGGGCGTAGGTACAGGTTCTCTCGTTTCATATTTTGTATTAGTCTAAAAGGGAACAGGACCTGAACACCTGTCAAAAATGTGCCGTGTGGAAAGCAGTAAAATATCAAAGTGCTTTTATGTTAACTATGACAGTCTTCTTACCTTAATAACCTTGGTAAGTAATCAAGCTATTAATCGATTAAAATATTTAATTGCGATTAATCGCATGATTGTCGATAGTTAATCGCAATTAATTGCACATTTTTTATCTTATCTATAAAAATGTACCTTAAAGGGAGATTTGTCATGTATCTAATATTCTTATCAACATGGGAGTGGGACAATATGCTGCTTTATGCAGAAGTATGTATATATGTATTTATTATTGGAAATCAATTAACAACACAAAACAACGACACATATTGTCCAGAAACCCTCACAGGTACTGCATTTAGCATGAAAAATATGCTTAAATCATAACATGGTAAACTGAAGCCCAACAGGCAACAACAGCTGTCAGTGTGTCAGTGTGATGACTCGACTATGACTTGCCCCAAACGGCATGTGATTAAATCTGATGTAAGTTTGGAGCGTTATTTAACCTCCTTTGCGACAAGCTAGTATGACATGGTTGGTACCAATGGATTATTTAGGTTTTCTAGTTCCATATGATGCCAGTATCTTCACTGTAGCTTTAAAACTGAGCCCGCCACAACATAAAAATCGCAAGTTACGTTAATGCGTTAAAGAAATTAGTGCCGTTAAAACAAATTTGTGTTAACACGTTATTATCTCGTTAACTTTGACAGCCCTAGTAACTACCTAATGCTACCATGCACATAAAGGGCTCAAGTTGAGCCCTTTATGTGCATGTATTCACTGTGTCCTACATTAAAAGGGGAACACCACCTAAATTAACAATTCCAATATGTTATTTCCATGGCCTAATGGTCTTTGCAAACCAAGTCTGTATTTTTCGTTATAAGTTTTTTTGAATCCGTCATCCAATAAAAAATGTTACGCACAGAAACCTTGCACACTGAGTCCCATGCATTTTATTATTCTATTTGTTGCGAAAATTCGCAATACCAGACAAAACTGAATTAATTACGTGGGTGCAATGGATAGCGCTAGTCCAAAACAGGGCTAATGAATGACTGACGTTCGCAAGAAGCTATCGTTTAGCTACCTGGAGCACAATCACTACTGTCTAATCTTTCTTACATCTTTTGTTTTGTGATCATCCTCGATTCCAAGCTGTTCTGCAATCACCGGACACAATCTGTCTTTAATTTCTGCAGCTCTGTATTCTTTTATTTCTTTATCATGAAGTGCTTTGTGCTGGGAGAAAAAGTGTGTGTTTATCATGGTATTTTGGATGATGACGTTTGCATGGACGGTGACTCTGAGTGGTCAAACACTCTGACAGATGGAGAAAAACGCAGAAATCTAACCTGTTCCGAAAAACTTAAATGACGGAAGAAAGGTCTGGAGCCGCTATTGTATTTTTAAACGTGCGTCAATTTCGACGAAAAATACTGACTTGGTGTGCAAAGGCCTTAAGAAAGTCTCAACCTGTGATGTCATAGGGTAAAAAGTCTGGAGGTGCTCCATAGACAATGAATGGGAGATTGATTTTGTGGACCCACAGAATGAGTTTTCTTTTTTATACTACTAAAATGTTCCCATATACTCAGATCATTCCCCTGGGTGCTCTCAGTGTCATCTATAACATCTCTCCCCATTCATTGTCTATGGAGCAGCTCATATGACATCACACATTTGAGTTTTAGAACTCTAGTTTTGGGATTTGGGAGAGAGTTGTTCTTGTTTACCACTATTTTTGGACTGTTTTAGACCATAGGAATAACATGTATGAATTTTGAAAATGGGCAGAGTTAACCTTTAATGGTCAAGATTTATTCCTCCTATAATGTTTGCTTTGTTTAGCCATAAAGAATTTATGATAATGGAAATGTGATGGACAATGGAAGAGTAAATGCCAACCCCTGTTTCATTAAATACAGGGATAGTACAAGCCAATGAGCCAGTTCATTACCAGTGAGCCTGTAAATGTGTGTCTGTGCTGTGGATCTTACCCAGCACCTCCTTCGACGGCGGCAGACTGAGGCCGAGGCTGGAGGCATGCACACTGGAGTCGTCTTGTGATTGGACCGTAGCGCCTCCATCCTGCAATGAGCGCACGAGTTCCCGGAGACGTGTCACTTCCTCCTGAAGAGCCTCAACATCCTGCTGCCGCTGTTGCTTGGCAACAGAGGTAGGGTTCATTTTGATGTGGAGAACTCTGGTTTTGATGGGATCATAGTCTCCCTGAGACAGAAAGAGACAGAAAGAGACAGAAAGACTACGGTAAGATAAAATACGATAAGATAAGATGAGCCTTTATTGATCAGACGTCCATTAAATGTACAGTTTTTTAGAGTTCTTTAACTTCAGAGGAATACAAGCTTCTTGTCCAAACTCTGGAAGTATGAAGATTTTTGAATTAAGCAATACAGCAAATGTCTTGTTTTGTTCGACTAACAGTCTTAAACGCAAAGACATTCTGATAACAATGAAATAAAACAGAGAAATGCGTCAAATCCTCACATTGGAGAGGCTGGGAATATGATTTAAACAAAAAACAGATTATCAAAGCAGTTGCTGATTAATTTTCTGTTGATAAACCTCTGGATTAATGAATTGTATCAGATGTAAATGAGTACACAAGGTCAGTCTTTGTTCAGCTGTCATTGTACTTTACATTGAGATGTATCTTCTATCAACTTTATAAAAGTCGTCTTCAGATTGAAGTCATTCATTCGTAGTCAGTTCAGGTGCATCTGGTCTTGGTTTGAATGGAAAAGAACTGAAGCCCGAAAAGTATTAGTATCCAGGAGAGAAACTCTCTCTGTCCTCCAAGCACTTTTTCCCCTATTGATCAAGTAAACAGCATCTGAAGTCCTCACACATAATAACTCACAGGCCTTTAGAATATGTGTGCTGCACAAGGCTACAGCACATGAAACACCAGATAAGTCTGCACAAGAACTGAAACCATTCATTGTACTTCTGCATCTCTGTGAAGGGTGTGTGTGGTGAAAACATGGACATGGCAGAAAAGCTTGAACAGACTTGCAGAATCAAAAAACCATGAGAGAGTGTGTGCCGACTGTGACTCAGAGGAATAAATGGGGAGGAGATGGGAGGTGAAGTGTGAGCACAAAAGTGCTTTCCAAGGAATCAATCCATGCTTTCAGTCACAATGGCTCAACAAAACTTGTACATTTTAAATATTACACACTCTGTTGCCATATAATGTCATGTTTCTTTTTCATTTTGTCTACCCGAGTGCTGCTAAAAAGATTTGGATGCTGTAATTGGCCCTTGTCTCCATTCTCTTTGTCTACCACTCATAGATTTTAGATAGTGAAACACAAACAGATGGCTTTTTGTGATGTAAGTTTTAAAGCGTTATCTTTAGTACTTTAGGTTACTTTATAATTAAGTTTGACCTTTCTTGGTTATGTGACAAAACTGCACATAAAAAGTAAATATACAAGAATATGTACATCCTGCACAGTGCATAAAGGTTATCCTTTGATTCATTTCAGCAGGTAAACACGCAACAACAGTCTAGTTATTACTCGTACTGAGATAGAATGAAACTTTCACTTTTCAGAAATATACGTACATATGCACATATGGAGAGTAGATGGATGACACAAGTCAGGTTTCTATCCAAGTGTTGCGCAATTTTTTTTCCAAATTTCCAGATAAACAGCAATAGAAAAATGCAATTACAATTGCAATGCAAAATGCAATTAAGAGAGCATCAGTCAAACCTCAAACCACGGAGAAAACATGATGGGAATATGGCATTTATGTTTGTAACCTTCCTCGGATTAATACATGAAACTGTCTGATCATTGGTCCACACAAATCTTATGTTATGACAAATAAGTCACATGCTTCATGTAGCCTACATCATGATTTATTCGCCAAGTCTGTTTCCATTGCACTTTGTGGCTTTCTGTTTTTATCGATACACTGACTTTTCCACCTCAGCCAAGCAGAAAAACTTTTTCGGGAAATTTCCGAAGAAGAATTTCCAGCGTTTCATTAAAATGAAACACGCATTAAAAACAGGTGACTGGAAACATACTTACAAATGTATGAAAACATCTAGACTCTCACAGGATATTAGGGATGTCACGAGAACCAATAATTCGGTAACCAGTGGTACCCAATGTAATCAAAATGTAGTTTTTGGTAAGAAACTTGAATAAGTCCAGTTGTTTGAAGGCGATGTATTTTCACAAAAATATAAAATAGATAATAGAGAAGGAACTATGACATGCTTAACTTCCTAACAAAAACCGGTATGCAAACGGTAATAAAGGAGTGGATGTTGAAGTACATGGGATTTATTGTTTTACTTTTGTTCTTTTATCGTGGTATCGAATCTTTATCAAGAATCGCAGATTTTCACTGGTATTGGTATCAACTATCTAATTTATGGTATTGTGGCATCATTACAGGATATAGCAGCAATTAAATGATTCACTTTATAGCTTATGATCACATTTATTCAGTGCAATAATCGCATGGGTGAAGCCGGTGTGCTTGTGTAGGAGACGGAGCATTTGGAATTCTAACAAGTATCTTTATTTACAACTTTCTGTATCTAAAGATCTTTATTTTCTGTGTAACCTATGACTGCTCTGCTCTACCTAGCCTGCCAAATTCTTCTCTACAGAGGCTACAGGAGCATACAGTGAAGTTATGAGCACCAGACTGCCTACCTGCTTTATTTCCCAGTGTGCTACTCTTTGCCCTCAGCACAGAGCAGTGTCGACCACGGCAGCAGAATGCCCCGCACTGATTCACAGCCAAAGCAAGTATTTATTAATGTGCTGTTATGTAATGTTCTGTTTTGACCTTAGAAACACATCATGTGAAGTTCTATATATATATACTTCCACAATTTGTTTTACTGAATGTTTCATAAACACTTCATTTACTGAAACTGAAACACTGGATACAGAAGAGTTTCAGTAAATGTTCTATTATATTTTGATGCCATCATTATATTGTACTACAGTTCAACAAGATTTAACAGTAGAAATTAGGTCTGTCAAAGTTAACGGGATAATAACACATTAACGCAACTTACAGGGTGAAGATACTGGTATCCATTGAAACTAGAAAACATAAGGAATCCATTGGTATGTCATACTAGCTTGTCGCGAAGGAGGTTAAATAACGCTCCACACTTACGGTCAATTTTGGTGAGAAAAACTGTCATGGCCATTTTCAAAAGGGGTCCTTTGACCTCTGACCTCAAGATATGTGAATGAAAATTGGTTCTATGGGTACCCACAATTCTCCCCTTTACAGACATGCCCACTTTATGATAATCACATGCAGTTTGGGGCAAGTCATAGTCAAGTCAGCACACTGACACACTGACAGCTGTTGTTGCCTGTTGGGCTTGAGCTGCCATTTTTTTATTTGAGCATTTTTTTTTATGCTAAATGCAGTACCTGTGAGGGTTTCTGGACAATATTTGTCATTGTTCTGTGTTCAATCATCTGTGTTAATTTCCATTTCCAATATTAAATATATACATACATTTGCATAAAGCTAGCATATTTGGAAACACTTGACAAATTTCCCTTTAAGTTACGTTTCGAACAAATAAAAAATGTGCGAATAATTTGCAATTATTTGCGATTAACTATGGACAATCATGCTATAAATCACGATTTAATTAATGAAATCGATTGACAGCCCTAGTGGCAATGTATCTATCAAACAGACTAACACAAAATTATAAAAATAACATACAATGAGTGGTAAATACAGATGGATGTTAGCGACAAGAGAAAACACAGAATGAGAAGCAAAAGCAAAAATGGGGATTTTTTCTTTTCTGAAAACGGCATTTCCTTCTTTTCTTTTGTTTAGTCTGTTTTCTTCTGACTCTATAAGGTCTGGGTAAATGAGAAGAGTCTATCTTAGCTTAATGCCAATATAAGGAGACACACACAAACAAGAACACGCACACACACCAATCTGCGCTCTTGATTACTGGCTAAATTAGATTCCATATGCCCCCAAGCGACGGTTGCCAAAAAAACTACAGGCGTGTGGGAGAGCAAGAGGCAGACGAGGAGAAAAGGGATGTGAAGATGGGAAACGGTGAAGGACATATAAAAGAACACGGTGAAAACACAGAGGGTAATACTGCCTACAGCGGAGGGGAAACGTTGCATGGATGAGGGGAAAAAGTGCTTTGCACGCTTATAAATAACGCTTTGTATAATTTAAAAGGAACAGAGGGATTGAGCTTTCCAAAATAAGGAGCAGAGAATGTGTGTAGCCTATTTATATCAAAACATTTTCAACTGGACTGCGCACACGTCACAGCAAGATAAAGTCAAGGCTTATTTTCTTCCTGTGTAAATCTTTTGAAGTTGTACATCTGTATATGGAGGGTTTATTCAAGAAGGACTCTGTATACGTGTGTTGTGATAAACAGCGAGAGAAAAATGGAAGGAAGAGCCAGATAGCGTGAGACAGATATGTAGATTAGAGCCGTAAACCCGGCACAAAAAGAAGAGTAGAGTCCTCAAAACGCAGCCAACAGCTACGTGCTGTCAAAAAGCGAAAACTCTCTCAAAGATGCTTCCTTAAAAATTAGGCCAAGCTAAAGAAAATTAGAATGATTTGGCCGTGGAATTCATATTTAACTTTTTTTGGATGCCTGGACTGAGCCGGGGGGGCAACGTTTTAATTGACTGCTCAACAGCAAAAACAAAAGGAAATGTATTTCTCTTTGGCATTATAGCGCATCGCTTTCAGAGTAAGCCAAGAAAATAGCATAATCTTTTTTTAATTGGTTGAACTCTCCTCATATATCAAAATATAATATACAAAATGAGAAAATGGAAAAAGGTCATCTTCTTGTCTTCATCCATTTTACCTTGTGTGCATAAAAAGAGGCCAAACAGGCCAAAATGTAATCGAGTGTGTGATCCACTGAAATAGAAAACATGAAATCTAAAAATTCAAACTGGGTTCCACAAAATGGAGAAAGGTATCATTACCTTTCACCGCACATGCAAGTTTGCATTTGAGAAAGAAAAAAAAAGTAAAGTGGTGTACGAATTGTGTTTATGAATTATAATTTGGTTCAACGCTGCAACATCAGAAAAAGTGAATGTTAGAAAACTGCTTAATATTACAGATGGCCTATTTTGTGTGTGTGAGTGTGTGTGTGTGTGTGTGTGTGTGTGTGTGTGTGTGTGTGTGTGTGTGTATATATTTAGCCCACTCTTCCACACAGTATTTACAGTGCAGCAAGGTGGAGAGCCATTCTAAGTGCCCGAGGCTACGTATCTCTTATTCATAGAACAACAATAACAACACATCTAATACCAGGGAGCAGAGTCTGTTATAAAAAAGAGCAAGAGGCAGAGGGAGAGAGCAAAAGAGCAGGAGATCAAGAGCAGGAGACAGAGAGAGAGAGAGAGAGAGAGAGAGAGAGAGAGAGAGAGAGAGAGAGAGAGAGAGAGAGAGAGAGAGAGAGAGAGAGAGAGAGAGAGAGAGAGAGAGAGAGAGAGAGAGAGAGAGAGAGAGAGAGAGAGAGAGAGAGAGAGAGAGAGAGAGAGAGAGAGGAGGAGAAGGGGATCGAAGTCTATGGAACAAGGTCTGTTTTTAACACAGCTGAACAAATCGCTCTGAAACATCCACTTATATAATAAACACAACACCGAACCACAGGGGACACATGAGTCACTGATGGAACAGGTGACCCACTAATGGTGAGTGAAAGCGGAGGGGTACGGTACTATCAAAAAATAACGAAGAAAAAAGGCCCATCCACACACCCTTAAACCCCATGAACTGATAAAGTGGGAGGTTGAATGGAACAGACACTACAGAGGTAAACCTCTTCCACCGAGTCACATCAACAAAAACACATTGGGGCTCCTTTCTTGACATCGGCTTTTTAGTCGATCCACTTTACAAATTAACTATACAGTACGCATTTTTTAAGAATGTAACGGGCTGTCGGACAAATGGCCTTTCAGTCCAATGGGACATTGTTTTGCTTCTCCAATAATGGGCCTTCGGAACAATGCGCCGTCCTTTTCTCAACGCCCAATAATGTACGACAAACACCACAACGACTACATCAACAACCAAATAAAGGAAAATATATGGCTTGAGATGGACTAGCAGCTGAGATACGATGAAGATGGTAATATAGCTGCATTTGCTAACGTTATATGTTGGTCACGGAACGGGGCTAGCCACAACAGCTAATGTTAGCATCAAATTTGGGGTCTGATTAGTTGATGTGTTGTGTAGTAAGTTAGCCTCTTAGAAATTCTCTGTACGAACAGGTTTTTGTTGTGTGGAGTGGACACGGCACTATTTCGGAAGAAACTCATTGGGCCTCATTGACGAAAAATGGAACACAACAACACGGACAATTCGCACTGGAATCGGCGTGCAAAGTTGTCATTGCATGCAAATGTTTCGCATTCCCGCACCGCATTTTCACGTCACACTGGTGAGAAACTGCTTTAAGTGTTCGATATCCAGGGACACCGTTTCGGAATTAAATGTAACTGTTGGGTTACTTTACAATATACATTTTTGATGATTTACAGCAATCTAAAGATTTGTTAAAAGCATGTGTTTCTTACACTACAGGCTTCATTTCCATATTGACCTTAGATATAACCAGATACAGATATAATAGTGTCCTCGTGGTTTGCAGTTAAGATGATCCATTTCGCCCTTATTCCATGTTTCATGCCAGTTTTGAGTTGTTGCCTTTTTGTAGGTGAGCAGTACAATTTTACAGAGATACAGGTTGATTCCTATTACTACTACTGCTTTTATCAAACTTTAGGGATCTCATAACATAGAGAACATAACATAACATAAAAAGATTTCATATTGTAAGCATACATCCACTGCATTGAGGTGAGAGTCCTAAAACTGTATGTATAAACTGTATGTATAAATACTGTACGGTATATTAGTTGATGGCACTAAGGCATTAATGTTGTTTGAGCAATGTCAAACACCTGTGTTCTCATACTTGGTCCATATCATCTGTGGGCTTACGTACGAAAAAAGGGCATCAAGCAGTGTACCTTGACAAGTAAGCTGCTGATAACTGCTACTTGACAACTGTGTGATGTCAATTAGAAAACAATCACGACCAGCAGAAATCCCACTGTGGCTTTCTACGATGTGTGCTGGGTATGAATGCAGAGCAGTTGCTAAGCAGATAATGTACCTCTGCCCCTAAGGCAATGAAGGAACCATGGAGGAATCTAGGTGGAGGTTACACGTCAGTGGTTTTCCTACATGGGTAACATTTGAGGATGACCAGCTCACTGCAGCACAGATATCTGGATAGAGAGTCTGTTAAATAGGTCTCTGGTGGAAGGTAGACATAAGCTCAAAATAGAATCAGGAGTAAAAGCAGATGTGCAACAGCATCCACTAGGTACCGAGAAAGATTTTTTTGTTTCCATCCATGTTTATTAGCTTACAGTCTTCTTCACCGTCTTTGTTGGCAGCAATTCTATGAGTGTGTGTTACCGCCACAAGTTGATCAGTGGAATAGTGTGACACCATCACTCGTGTGCGCACGTGCACAAAACAAACAAAACAGGGATCCACTCATACAAAAACAGCTCCATAGCGCCACCAGGTCTAAAACCTCCATAGGGATTCTTTAAGCTCAGATACACAAGCAAACTGGGAATAGAACCTGCTGTTCTGAAGGACTCCAAGGTCCATTTGACTTCACACTAGGCGGGTGTATCACTGGGGACCCAAGGGAGTGCAGTGTCGATTGTGGTGCAATTTGACCAGATGGTGGCGCTATAACAGTTAACATTACGTTTTGGTCTATAACATTTTAACCTTAAATCTCAGAAACAATTTTTTTCATGGATTTTGTGGGTCCACACAAATCTATCCATATAAGTCACGCCCATTTGCATCTAGAGTCATTTTCTGCCATTCTGAATTGTGTCCAAATTTGATTTTGCTACTCCTCCTACACATTTTGAGCAATCGTCGAAAAATTTGGTACAGAACAAGTCGGAAAAAGTTACTTTTTTAGATTTTTGATATTCCATACAGTTTTGTTATAGCTGGCCCTCACAGTTAGCTCAAAGGCTGTAGGCTGGGCTTATATTACAAAAAAAGTCATATCTCGCGAGCAGCACCTCTGGGGACCAAGCAATCGGACCATTCTGAACGGGCAATGTCTTCAGGTGGTTTTGTGAGGGTACACAGAAATTCCCAAGAAGTCGAAAAAGGTCTGGAGACAGACCATAGCCTCTATGCCTCTTACGAAAGAGCAGACAAGTGGATGCTGGCCTGCTGTCTTCCCTCCAAAACCATGATGGCAAGAAGAAATAGCAGCCATGGAGTAATTTGGGACTTCTGAGAAGACGTCCTCCTCCTTGCACGCCAACTGGGCTACAGGACGAGCTGAAAGGCTTTGGAAAAGGTAAAGTTGAAGAGCTTGTTGGCCCATGTAGTATTAGCATCAGAATCTCTGGTAGGCTCTGCCACAGGGACCTGAGCCTTTGAGAGTTTATGGATACGCAAGGGTAGGTTCTGGCTAGAAAGCCTGGTGGCAAAGGTCTGCAGAGCGGCAGAATCTTCCATGGAAGACTGAGCTGAAAGGTCCCTCCAGTCCTCTTCCTTCTTAGTTCAACACCTTTTCAACAAGGAGACCAGTACAGTTCCGAAGATTCCCTCAGGAACAACTGGAATGTGCAACATGTCATCCTCTTCCTCATCAGACACGTTGGTCACGTTGAACCATCTCACCTGTATGAACCAAGGATTGGGAGTGACCTTTGTGTCTTTTGGCTGGTAATTGGACTTCCAGTTGCTGTGCCAGCCACTAGACCAGATGGGTTCTCTCTGTTTTATCACTGAAATATTTATAAGACATAGCTGTAACTCATATGGTCAAGAAATGACTGATTATGGATTTTAAAGGGTTGTAAAGGGAAGTTTTCTATGAATATTTATAAACTCTTCCTGCTATTTTTCCCCTTTTGGAAGTCTTGAAATAGAAGCAAAAAAATACTTGAATCTGTTCAATCAAAAGTGTTTCAACGGAACTGTCATTACTGACATTTCCCTCTCATCTTACACTGAGGAGACTGAAGGGGGGATGCGGTACTCTTTCCTGACGTCTCGAATCACTTCACTGATTTACTGGATAAGAACAGAGCTACACTGACATCATCTCTTTGGCTCAAAAGTCAGAAGACTGCTTTCAATTTGATACAGACATGTCATGATTTTTTTCTTCCTACCAATGCACACAACTCCCTACATGCCAGACCTGTGATGGGTGATGGGAAGACACCATGTCTGGAGGGCAGGAAGCTCAGTCAACTGCATACAGTTACAACACTGGAGCACGAGCTTCATAGTCATAAAAGGGAAGGTTTCTCATAAGTTAGGCAAATTCAAAACTAAGGTTGGAACGCTACAGTATCTGGGACTCTTACACCAAACCTGATTGAAGAGACGGCTCCTTCTTGCCCTCAATTGTTGCTGCCGTCCTTCAGCCACCAATCATCATCAATCTGAGCTTAACTGTCCACAGAAAGCAACAGCCTCATTAATTTAAGGATTTGGCGGTCATGAGAGGACACTGGTAAAGAGCTGTCTTTGACACTGTCATTGAAAATATGTCTTTAACAATATTGCATTCAATTGTCTCAGTGAAATATAGTAGGGACAAGGTTGCCCAAAGGAAATTGGCTATGAAAGTGCTAAGTGCTCATGTCATGAGGGCTTGTTGTTTTGAGTGGGCTCTGATTTCATTTTCCCTGGTGTGTCAGGGTGTCAGCTGCTGGTGTGTCCATCTGCCAAACATTATGAAGAGGGAAATATCTCAACGTTGCTATAAAACCTTATATTCAGGATGAACTATATTTTGAGCCCCACTACTAGATGAAAAGGCATATTTTCACTTATATTTATTGCTTGAATGGTTTTCATGATTTTAACACCGTTTAAATCTTTAAATAGGTAAAACTGCCATGAAGATGCAAACCTTCAAATGACATCACTGCAACAGCAGGGGCACAGCTTAAAAGAACCGTGTGTAACATTTAGGGGGATATATTGGCAGAAATGTAATATAATATTAATAAGTATGTTTTCTTTGGTATATAATCACCTGAAAATAAGAGTTGTGTTTTTTGCAACCTTAGAATGAGCTGTTTATATCTACATAGGGAGTGGGTCCTAGTGCTGGGCAATATGGCCAAAATATTCCATCACGATATAGGTCATTTCATATATCGAAAACGTTATATATCACAATATAGCATGTTTTCTGGTAATTCAATAAATAAATAGTCTATATGAAATTACCACATGGTAAAGCCTATCTTTGTATACTATTGACAAATGGAAGGTATTGAGTATTTTCTCATCCTAAGAACTTGTGAATGAACAGTTTCAAGTGAAATTATAGAGAAAAAAATGAATAAATATAGACCTAGCCTTTATAAATATACATGATAGACATTTTATATCATTTTGATGATATATATTGTCATATTGGAAGACTGGAAAAACCTCACCTGGGCTACAAGCATGCCATAGTCAAAACAAAATATGAATAGTTCCCACCCCCCGAAGATTATGTCTCTTTCTATCTGAAAATAATGTCTAAACATAATGCTGCTGTGGCTGAGTATTATATAATTGGGCATGCCCATGTGAGCACGTGTACAACAGAGAGATTACGTTGATGCAACCCCTTGCAACGCCAATAATTATCTTCGTCTAGACACTGTCATGACAGCAAAAGCAAAAAGACAAAGCACAGCAGTAGTAAGTCTACCACTATTGCTGCCACCGTCTGCAGTGCAAGAAAAATATATCAGGGAACAAAAACAAACACAGAAGAGAAATTGTGATAGAATTATATTAGACTGCAATATTATTTTGGTTGTTATTATCAGCTAAATTCTGATTAGCTGTAATTCTGCTGCACTTGATGAAGCCATGATAATGATGTCATTCACCTCCATGTGCTAGATAATATCTCAACAGAAAGTAAACAGGGTCCAAACCACAGAGGAGCAACGCCAATTGTTCGTTCCATTGCAACATCAGCGCCCAGCAGCAAAGCTACACTTCTGCCATTTTGGACTGAAAGCGACAACTGGACACTTACAAAGTGCCGTAAAAAAAGGAAAACTAAATTATTTCTTTTCTATCATCATCATTTTAAAGTCTCTACCGAATTGGCCTGTGTTGAACAATACAAATATTAGAA
Source organism: Sebastes fasciatus (assembly GCF_043250625.1). Lineage (NCBI taxonomy): Eukaryota > Metazoa > Chordata > Actinopteri > Perciformes > Sebastidae > Sebastes > Sebastes fasciatus. The sequence continues at coordinate 23,721,783 of NC_133797.1, read as the reverse complement.
ATATGCACACTATAATAACTCACTTACTTATTTATTACGTACTTAAAACTTTTTTGCCCAGCCACTTCCCAAAGGAGCATAAAGTGAGCGATGGACATAAGTGGAAGTTAGAGAAATCCAGCACACAGATTTTGAGAGCAATTTCAAACTTTTTCATGTCAAGGACCTCCAAAATAGATGTCCAATAGACCACAGATCATGGATGTATAAGAGCTTGTTTCCTGTGCTTTTGCCCTGCGTGTTAGTAAATAGCCTACAATAAATTCCGTTTATGTCATACTACTAGCACTACTAGCTACTGGCCGATAGCCGGTTGTTTGGGAACAGAGACGTTAATACATTCACCACGGTACAGGCTTACAGCATACAGCCCATGGGTGTATTATAAGATAATAAAGGTGATGAATTACAGCCAATATATCCATTATTACAGCCGCATAGCTAGCAGGAAGCTGGCAGAACTAGATATGTCATATGAACGTGCAGGGCAGTGCAGGGCAGTGCAGTCCCGTGGGTCTGAGGAACGTTCATTATGCCGAGGAAAATAACTCTGGATTCGGCTATTAGTTCATTTAACAACTTTGGACGTAATGATTTAAATGAGGGCTATTTAGGTGTTCGCACTGCGAAGTTGATTTACCTCGAAAAATTATCCTCTGATTTACAGACTCGCTTTATACATCCATGGCCACAGACCCATTGGCGTTTTCAGTCCAAAATGGCAGCAGCGCAACCGCAGCGCCATCTAGCGTCTGTTGTCAAAAAAGTACCAGTTGTCTCTTTGTTTCTATCCTCTTTGACGTAAGGAAAGAGGGAACATACATTGAGGAGAGCAGAACCGACGCTGGCAGGTTCTGTAAACCTGTCTGCAAATAACTTTGTTCTTCCTAATAAGACTGAATGTTGACTGAAGGCTCTTCGAGATGGCCTTGTCAGACAAATTCGAAAGAAATATCCTTAAAACCACCCTTCAAAATTCAATACAACAATCAACCAGCACACTCTGTTCAAATGAACCCTGTCACTGTTTTAGCGTACAAAGTAAGAATCACCCACAGTATAACCAGTTCACAAAGCCTCTACATTTACTATTCTGAACAACCGAGTAGGTGGTGGAAAAAGAAAAAAAAATAGAGTGCACACACAGGACGTAATGGGTTTACGTTTCTGTCATCATCAATAATGAATGTTTGGAATAAATAGAGAATCCAGTGGTTGTGAAAATAAGAAGATGAAAGCTTTGCAGCGGCTCAGCTCCTTCTCATACAGACCATACATACGGTTATCTTAAAGCTGACATTTCCCTCCCTTCTCAAAGAGAGAACTCATTAGCTGGCATGACCAACAACAGCAACCATGCATTAGAAGAGAAAGAAAACAGCTGCTTAAAGAAACATATAAACATCAAAACAAAAATAAAGTCACAAACCTTTGATTATGAAGTGAACAGGGAAGAAAAAACTAAATTAGAAGGTTTGCAAAACACATTCAAATTACAAATGTATTCGTCCACTTTGATTTCTTTTCTGTAATACAGTATATTAAATAAGACATACATTGTATTAGAGATGGAGGTTTTGCACAGCAAGGAGGCCTGTTGAGGACAATGACCACTCATTCATTGCAGGGCTGCATGTTTTAAGCTTCCATGACGACAAGCATACCCCTAACCAGTATATATATATATATATATTAGGGCGGTCAAAGTTAACACGATAATAACGCGTTAACGCCAATTTTCTTTTTAACGGCACTAATTTATTTAACGCATTAACGCAAGTTGAGATTTTAAGGGCTTGGGTTTTAAAGCTAGAGTGAAGATACTGTTATCATATAAAACTTAAAAACTTGTACACAGGGTATTTGCACATTTTTTAAAGTACAAATTTAATGACGTTTTTAACACCTCTAAAAGTAAAAAAAATAATACAATTACTGTGGCCCTGCGACAAATGATAAATCTACAAACTAGATCACAGTATACACAGTTATTGAGTTTTATTGAATTTGAATAACTGAAATATTCAGTGTACAATAGCTAACA